>NC_046627.1:22018412-22335912 GCF_900324465.2 Anabas testudineus | reverse complement strand
TTCAACCAATACTATTAGTTTGCATGTGTTGTGTTTTGAAAATAAACCTCAATTCTGATTGATTTTGTTTATCTATGACTTAAAGATCTGCTCATATAAACATTCCAAGTTTGTAAAAGTCACAAACTACAGTTTCATAGTGATTTATAGCTTTCAAATGTTATTTTTACAATACTTGTTTCATGTTTTACTATCATTCACTGAATTCACTGATTCAAAAGGTTATCAATATGTCATACCTACTGAGAGAACTATTTGCTACGGATCATAGAATTATACAAAAGGTACAGAGGAATTAAACTAAACATTTTAAATAATTGTGTTGTAATATATTTTGCCACAAAATTAAACCTGGAGGTTGACATATAGATGTTGCTGTCAAATTAATCAACATTATATTTAACAAATTGAATTAAGCAAATGAAATTTGTGGCCCAATTTGTCTTGTCTGTCTCTGTATGTGTGGCCTGCGATGGACTGGCAACCTGTCCAGGGTGTACACAGCAGCTATGGGATAGGCTCCAACACTGCTGTGACCCTTCAGTGGACAAGTGGCTAAGAAAATGGATGGATGCATGGAATACATCCTATGATAACCTCCGTAAGTCATTTAATAATAATCAGCATGAGATATAGTTGAAGCTGCAATCAAGTGGACAAGTTATTCTCAAGGTCAAGAATAAAGCTTGAAGCTCAGGGGCATTTTCCTTAGATGGGGATCTGCTTGTAAATTCCCTGTAAGACTTTGGCGTTAAGTTGCACCCCTGGAAACTCAATTTCCCAGCATGCCG
Organism: Anabas testudineus; assembly: GCF_900324465.2. Taxonomy (NCBI): domain Eukaryota; kingdom Metazoa; phylum Chordata; class Actinopteri; order Anabantiformes; family Anabantidae; genus Anabas; species Anabas testudineus. The sequence continues at coordinate 22,335,121 of NC_046627.1, read as the reverse complement.
AGCGCTTTTTTTTCTAAACTTCTCAACCGGATATCCGCTCTGTTATCCGGGTTAGGAGACGCTTCTCCACACGTGGAGTTGAAAAGAAGAAACCTGCAAAGACTTGTTCTTTATTCAATTCAACATCTTTGATCTGTATATTCCTTTTTTAAATCGACGAGACACGTTTTCATCGCGATGTTTCTGCAGTATCATCTGAACGAGAACGGGGACAGGGTTTATACTCTGAAGGTAATGCTAACGGAGCATTAGCTAAAGTTAACTGGTGTTTACATCTTCCACATATTATGTTGTTCTCTGTAACTTAGTATATATTTTCAATACAATACATTTTAACTTCGTTACCAGAGGAGTGTAACTTAAAATTATCGATACGAAGAAATACAACGAGCTCGTTTTTCTCTTTATTATTTGTGACTTTTTGCTGTTATAAGTATTACACACATTCACATTTCACATTATCCATAAATAGTCAGAATCCAAGTTAGTTTTAGTTTGTATGCTGTTTGTTTCACATGGTTTTAATGATGTTTATTATCTCAACAAAGAGAAGGATGCAACTCTTAGTCTCCAAAGCTGTATTTTCTGTTTTTTTATTTTCAGTATTTCCTTTAAGGTCTAGTTTATTTGTTCTTTATTCTGTTAAATGTATTTTAACGCTTTTATTGACACGTATATGTATTCTAATTACTTTTTACTAAAATACACCATATTTTCGACCATTTATTATTATGTTGTATAATTTAAAACTACAAAGCAGGAATTCAGTCACATTTGTTGTTGAGGGATTTCAGGAATAGAAAGAACTGAGGAAGAATCTAAGTTGTTCTTTATTCATCCCTCCCAGCACTGAAATCAGCCAATTTTACCCTGTTACTGTAACAAGTGAATTTCTCTCCTACAGGATCATTGAGGTCTTAACTTGCTCTTATTTGTTACCAACAGAAGGTGAATCCAGATGGACAGCCGACCAGCTCGGCCCACCCGGCCCGCTTTTCGCCAGACGACAAGTTTTCTAGACATCGAGTAATATTGAAGAAACGTTTCGGCATTTTGCTAACCCAGCAGCCCAGACCTGTTCTGTGAGAGAGTGGAGGACAAGGAGCCAAGGCAGGCAGAGATGAATGGAGGGATTACGGCGAAGATGAACTGTAAACAACACGACAAGAAATCTACTGGCTCAGATTTAACAGACTGTTCACATGTTGGATCAATTGTAATGATAAGGATCTTGTTTTACATATTGTAAGTTGTTCACAATCATTTGACATTGGTATAATTTTGATTCAGTACTAAATAAGTGTTTGGTTGATGGTTGTATTCTTTTCTCTTTTTGTGTGTGATATGGTTTTTATGATATAATGGGGGAAAGTCTTGTGTTATATTTTGAAAACCGAAATGTGATGAAAGAGACAAAATGAATAAAATTCTCATGATTTACATACTGCTAAAAATGGCTTTTGTTGTGTCTTCCAAAGCTGATACAGTATTTATATATGCAAATATATTCTTATTAATTAAGTATGCAGAAAACTGCATCCAAAGCTTTTAGACTAATATACACTATAAAGCCGTTTATAAACATCCAGTTTCAACTCAACAGCAATATTTTAAACATAACAAAGTTGCCGTATGGTCTTTACGGACTACGTTTCCCAGGTAGCCTCTGCAGTGATTGCGTCATTACGCAAAGCTCAAGCCGTTGGACCTACGGCAAGTGAAATAGGACCTGACGTGTGCGCTCACATTCGCATTTTGTGCGTTGGGTCGATGGGACAAAATAGGTGCTGGGAGCCAACTCTTCCTAGATGTACCTGAAAACAGCGACACGGCGGAAGCGTTCTTTAAAGGAAACCCGAACCAGGTATGCACTTTATGTGACTGGCCTGTAGGGTTTAATATTTTCAGTGGGTATTTTGTCACTGTCAGAGAATAGCCGGAGGTCCGCGGAGTTGACAGGTTATCAGCGGCATGACTAGCTTGTGGCTAACGCTAGCTCCAGTTACCTGAGCCGCCAGCGACACCTCACCCCTACAACCACCCCCCCCGTACCTAACGCTATATCTGCCGAAGTGATGGCTAAGGGATGGACATGCTGCTCTTTATTATGATACTCTTAATTTAAAACCAAAATCACAGCCCTGTCAGTGACACGCTTCTTCCTCCGCCGGTTTATTCTTAATCAGCTGCGCGCCTTTCAGTATCCGCAGTTTCGGAGAAATGCCGCATTGCTTTCGTTATAAGAAATGAAAACCTTGTCTAATGTCAGGTTTAAAACGGTCGGATCATAATTTTACTACAACGCCGGTTCTGAGTGTGATAATATGATCGGGTGCTTTGTACGGACCGGTTCAAGCCAGAATTATTACAGCTAGCTTAATTGGCTTAGAATGGACTGGAAGTGAGTGGCGATTAGCAGGCGAACCTCAGCAGCTACTGGGTTTGGTGACTGGGACCACAACCTCTATAGACAGTCTGTGTTTTGGATTATTACCTAGTGAGATAAAGCTTTTCTCAACTGAACAAAGACATGCTGGCTATCTACGTGTCCCTGCATCGCGTTTATTACAGCTGCATTAACCTAAGCCCCCTTCGTGACAGAGGCTGACAGCGAGACAGAAGAGCAGGAGGACACTCTTCCCTTATCCAGACCTAACACTGGTTTAACTATAATAATTAAAATATTGTTTTGGATATGAGCTCTGATGCTGGATTGTAAATAAGGGTTGGTTGATAACCTGCCCTGTGAAAAATCAGTAACTTAAAGGATAGGTTCACATGTCAGTTTCCAAACAAATAGTCAGGTGTCCTTAATGTAGCAGTACTGAACTAGGATTTACCACCTTTAACTATTCTGTTTATACTGGCTGTGAATAGATACCTCCCTAAAGCCTTTTCAACAGAAGTGCATTCTTCCTTCTGTGCAAAAATGTGTCCAGATGTGCTTCCCTGGTGAGTTGCAGTGGGTGCATTGTAACAAAAAGTAGTAGAGTTGTACTACTTCTGGATAATATCCATTTAATTTGAAATGTGTATTTCCCTCACTTTCACAGAAAGCATCTCTTGCAGCAAGTAAAACCTTTTTATTGTTCCTATGGGCACCTGTTAGTAGTTTTAAGACAGAAACTATCCCATAACGAATGATTGAATGGGATGTCTTTAAAAGTCTTACTAGCCCGAATAACATGTTCTAAATTTAAAGCTATTTGGTTCATTGCCAGGTACAGCAATGTTTATTTAGTGCTCGCATGCAAGGAGCAAATATTTTAACAACGAATATCAAATAATCACAATATTCAACATTTCTTTTCAATGATTGTTTGACTATTGCAGTATACTATGTTAGTATACCAGTTGTGAGTTATACATGCAAACATCCTGGTTTCAGAAACCTGGATAAGGTCTTATCAAGGTTTCAACCAGTCTGATAGAAACCAAGATACCTGGGCATGAATATCTTGTTAAAGTTTCTCTTGAGTCTTTGTTAGTAAAGAACAATGTGGCTGAGAAATCTTGACACTGCTGGACACAGATGATCAGGAACTAATGTGCACATAATCATACTCATTTGAGTAAATTACACCACTTATTAAAAGTTGAAACCAAATCTGCTGCATTAGCATATAAATGATCAAGAACACAGAATCCAAATATCTGTAGAAAAAGAAGTAAACACCCCCCTGCTTAGTTGTCACAAGAGAATGTATTGTAATGTCTCTGCCAGTGTATTGATAGCAGACTGTGGTAGACCGTGCCAAGATGTATTACTCTATTTATGGGATCATGATGGGAACAGCGTAGTGTGGTTATTTACCTGAGTTGATTAAGAAGTCTTTACTAGGATGTGTATGAAAGATATACCAATGAGTTGTACTGGAGAGTCCGTGTGGATATAGATGTGTTTGTCTAGACTAATAACCCTGGGGGTTTCCCAGTCTTTTACATAATGCATGCTGGGATAAGCTTCAGTGGCCTGAGTCGCCTAAACTGGAAGTTTCCCGGGGACACGCTGTTTAAACGTGCAAGGCAGGCTGCATTATAAAACAGGAAAATGTGCTATGCCGGTGCATAGAGAGTGAGGAAAAAAACAGCCAGGAGCAACAGGCACAGCCGGTTGAAACCACTCTAACCAAGCTAAAACAACAATTCAGCTATGCAGCTATACCCACCTGTCATGGCCCATTTTTTTTCCCAAGATGGCAGTAAATTACACAATTGAATCTGCACCTGCAAAGCCCACAAGCCAACAGTGAGGTTCATACTGGTTATTGTTTTACACCTTCTTAACCTAGAGAGCTAATGTCATGGTGGAATTACAGCCCAGACACAGTTTCCCTAGATTTAATTTCACTTACAGCATGTCGAAAGAGACATTCTTTTACATAAAGGAAAGTCTCTCAATGGGTGATACCGAGTTCTCGTTTGTGTAAAAAAAAGGCATGTTGTAGCCTGCATTTATTGATATTTAGTAGGTGAACCTTTTACCTGCAAACTCTTGATACAGTGCTCTACTTAAATTTTCCAATGAATACATTTATTTATTTAGATGGGGAGATAGAAAGATGGATAGAGAGACATTTAGAGAGATAGATACTTTATTAATCCTATAGTGGACAGTGTTGCAGTAGCCATTACACGTAAACGTACATACACATGCAGAAGATAACAAGAATAATACAAGAAAAAAACACATCTGACAGAACAAAACTGAAACAAAAATGCAACCTTAAGTTGCATACAGTTGTGAAATCTGCAAATCTACAGAACGAAACAGAATAGCTATTAAGCATGTTGTGTAGTTATAAGTGGATATGGTGCAATACCAAGAGATTCATATAATAAAATCTAGAGCTGCTGCTGCTGGAGCAGAGCTCTTCATTGTCTGAATGTAGTCACTGTACAGGGTGATGGCTGTTGGCAGGAATGACTTCCTGTACCTTACTTATCACAGCGGAGCTGGACAGGATGTGAGCTGCTAACCATGATGTTCAGCATCCCATCTCCACAATCTGCTCCAAGGGTTTCAGTGAAGTCCCAGCACAGACGCCACCTTCCTGATCAGCTGAAAATTGCACTTACTAGAACAGACTGGCAAAACTCTGGGGCGCACCAGTGTTGCGCATATTAAACGACTAAAGCTTCCTCAAGAAGTAGAGTCTGCTCTGTCCCTTGCTCTAAACAGTCTCTGTTCCAGTAGTTCCACTGTTACAGTTACTTCCTCTAAATGAATGTACGTATGATGCTCACAGCCCATTAAATCTGTCCATAGACAGCCAAGATGAAGGTAGATGGGACAAGCTGCAGTTGGTGTCTGCAGCTTTTGAATTGCTAATACAGATATGTAATAATAATTTAGTGTTACTAGAGAAAAAGGACTGCAAAACTAAACTGTGTTATCCTACACATAACATGTTTTGAATACATGCAATGCAAACTACATGTAAATACATGTATTTACAGTACATGTTGCCTATTTGTGTGTTTTCTTTGTCACCAACACTGAGGCCAGTCATTACTATACAAACTAATTCTGCTTTATTTTCTCTTTATTTTTCTCTATTACAATCACTTAAATCCCATCTTCACCTTTACTGCACTGATGCCTTGTCGACCCACCATGGTGCCCCCCCTTCCCTTGCTGTGACTACTGATTGGTGCTCATAGTAGAAAGAAATTTGTTATAACTAATTTTAGTTGTTTACTTGAGAAGCTGTTCAAGGCGAGACTATTATCAAGAATCAAGACAAAGTGTAGGTAGAAAAGACACTGCACAGCACAGAAACAGGATTTCAGTGCAGGTAATGTGAAAGAAAGGAAACATTTAGCATGATATGACAATAACAGGCATCCTCCACTCTTTGTGTTGGTGTACTCATCATCTCTGATAGCTGCATGACACAATCACACATTTATACTACAGGAATTGTTCCTCTAATGCAGAAGGGGTTTTGACACTCGCAGGCACAGAGAGAGGCCTGTTGTAGATTTACTTTCACATGCCTTGTGGCAGACGACCAGTTGGCTTCAATGGAGAACTGCATTTGCAAAAGAGAACATTGTAGAGGTCTCAAACACCTCAGCGTCACCTGGGAGATAGCCTAGCTTAGCTTAGGTCAGCCCAACTAGCTAGTCTGTGACCCCCTCCCAAGCCAATCCACCCAACACAACACCCTGCCCCTACCTTCTAACTTCACCAAGTGAGTCGTCATGGCATCAGTGCGTTTTACGGTGACGCCCACCAAGGCAGAGGACCTCCCGGGGCTGTCTGACACGTCGCCTGACATCAGCTCCCGCTCGGGGCCCCGAGTGTGCTTTGGCTCCAGGGAGAGTGTCAATCGAAGTGACCCACTCAGCGAGGTGTCGGGAGCTGTGACAACTACTGGAGGAGACACGCCGGACCACAGCCATGTGGAGCAAGGTGAAGAATCACACACAGCCATATAGACATAATAGGTTGTTCCTGTGATGTAAAGGTACAGCAAGTGAGTTTTGTTTCTACTTCATTGTAACCCTGAATTCAGGGTTAACCTAAGACTGACATGTTTACGGTAGGTTTATCTTAACTGTAGAGCTCTATCTTCTGCAGTAGTCATGTGTCATGACACTTTAAATTACTCATTTTACATTCATAGTGTACTATCCTTTCATTCATACACCACCATTTGCATGGTGGTGTATTACCACATGTAAGATCATATCCCACTGTAAAATCAGTTAGCCACGCTATGTTCATTTACTGGCAGCACACTCTGTACACTGGTTATGTTGGCTCATACTTTTCTGATCAGTTGTGCATCATTGCGGTTGCATAGTGTTCAAAATCCCAGCTGTCTTGGCCTGTGGCAAGACCTCTTAACACTTGCCCTGCCTGCCTTTGTACCTTGTACCTTACTGTAAGGTGCTTTAGATAAAAGTGCCAAATAACTAAATGTAAATTTTATTGTGAAATCATTTTTTCTCATGTGCATTCTTATGGGGTCTAGGATCTCTTGGTATACTGATACTGGATTCCCACACAACAAACTCCCAGGAGTGAGCCAGTCTGAGACGTTCCCATTGGCAAGAAAGATTTTAAGGCTCATGACATTGCTGTACAAAATGTTGGTTTTATGAGAAGTTAAAAGGGAAGTGCTATTTTTAGATTTGTCCACATACATGAGAGTTTAGCAATTAGTCCCCCCACTTGTTTCCTAAGTGCACGCTTGACTACAGGGTGCTCCTCTAGCAGGTCCACAGCAAAGCCCCCAACAGCTCAACTCCTGCACACAGCAGAGGGTGAGAACAACAAGAGAAGTGACATGTACAGGATTGCCTGTTGTGAACATAGTGTAGGTTTCACTTCCTCTACTGCTGTTACCAGCCCACCTACAGAGTGGTTCAGTTCTTCCCTTAATGGTAGCTGACAGCAGAGACCTTTTCCCATGAAATCAGCTTTAACAGGTACAGACGTACCTGCACCATGTAGCTAGTCAGTCTAGTTTGACATGATATTGTGGGAATGCAAATGAGTAAATGTAGAAAAGAACAAAAGAGTTCTTCCTGACTGCAATGACTGTGCAGTTTTCTTGTGGAGCACAGTGGTTCAGTTTAGAAAAAGAATAGCTGCACTGATTCACAGGCTCAACAGGAGGGTTGTGACCGTGGAGAGATATAATGATATTAGCTGCATTGATCCACTTAAGCAGTTGCATAGTAATAAGGATGCCCCACGTTATTTAATAAGCTTCCATAAATAGAAATCAATCCTGTTAATCCAATTGGGTTCCAATCAGGCTCTGTTTATACAGAGAAACAAACACAGAGACTGTTGGAGACACAACTACACAGCTTTTCTATTTACGGTTCATCACCCACTCTAAAATAAAAAATATATATATATCAGAAATAACAGCAGTCGTTCCCTGGTCAGCCGGAATAGAAATCTGCTCTCGTTGAAGCGAGCAAGTCAAGATGCTGAGGAAAGGAGGTGGGAGGAGTGGAGAGTTATTTCCAGAAAGGTCAAAGCTCTGTGGTCCGTTGTGTTTGACATCAATAAAATTAACTATTGAATGATATGTGCACATTCCGCGGACGCACACTTGGCCCTAGCAGCTTTATGCTTCACTGTTTACTCATGCTTAAAAAAGGCTCCATACTCAGGTGTCACAGTCTCTGGTGCAGGACTCCTCTTGGTGATCAAACAGAAACAGACAGCTGCGTTCCTTTGTGTTGAACTTTACAGTGAAACTGTTGAGTTATTTACAGATGACAGGATCGCTGTTTTTTTTCCTGCTGTGAGAACACATAGGTGATTTCGGGCTGTTTGAGATTATAGCTCAACCGATGCAGGCTTTTTTAAATTGATACCAACAGACCTGCTCCTCAAAATTTGTTCAAACATATCAGCCAAGAATACACTGTGACAAATCGCATGTTGTCAGTTAAATCACAGCATTTTTTTTTTTTTTTTTTTTTTTGCTTGTGTCATTGTACACAGAGCAAAACAGGAACAGCTGAGTGGCTGTCTGTAAACTTTACAAACCCAATCTTGTAGAGAGAGAAGTAGTGGAGACAGAGGTCAGCACGACTGTTGTCTGTTGGCTGCTCTGAGGCTCAGTGAAGTTGACTTAATCATTTGTGAACCAGTCACACTACATTCTAGTTTAAGCGTTCGCCGACAGTGGAATCAAAAGCCTGGCAGATTTTAGAACTGAACTGCATGTTTTTTAGATTACAGATGATTTTCATAGACATGTAAACGTGTATGTAAATCTTACAGGTAAAATATTACAGTAAATACTGTATATCTTCCATTTGTAGGTTAGCTGTATTGAATAAATGAATGGAAAATGTCTTCACGTTTCAAGGTGACATCTTTGAATGTTTTGCTTTGTCTGAACAACTTTCCAAACATAAAGATATACTGTTTGCATTAAAAACAAAATCAAGTGGAATTGTGTCTGCTTCAACAACAGGAAGCCAAAGTGCATGGACAAAAATAAACCACCTGAAGAGGTCAAAAGTCTTAATATTTGTAGTATACAGAGGGTCAATGAGTTTGGCCTTGTGAGCTTTGTCAGGATGCAGGATACTCTTCAATCTCAGTATAACGTGACGATTGGGGTCAATAAAATCATCACTGCTTTAAGGAGAAAGTCACATATTTTGTATAATTCTGCCTAAGAGGTAAACACTAGATACTCTACGGATCCATTAAATTGTGAAAATACTGTTAAAATAAAGTTTTTGAAAATGTACACAAAAAGTACATTTATTCATTAAAAGGGGAGAGTACAATAGATATATATCTCTGTGTGCCTTTAGTGTTTAAGCACAGAGAGTTTTTAAAATATTTTATAGACCAAACAATTGATTAATTGGAACAATGATCGACAGATTGTCCCATTTTAATAGATAAACTGATGGTACAACAACAGTATGACTTGGTGGTGAGGCAGAGCCACATCTTTCTTTATTAGTTTTTCTTTACAAAATACAAATGCATCATATTAGTCTAAAGTTATGTCATGCACCAGTGTCTTTCGGTTGTGTTAAAATTAAAACTGTGTGTGGTTGTCTGCGTGAGTGTAGCTGAGCAGGGAAGGAAGTGATGGTGCTGACTCAGTTGCTCCTGATGTAGTGGTCTGAGTGCTGAGTGAGGCAGAACGAAGCCGGTGACATGGTGGCCATTGCAGCAAAGTCACTGAGTGTGTGTGAGTGGGAGAAAGAAGGAATGAGTGCAGTACTTCCTCAAAAGCCATGGCAACAGTAACAGTGTGTCCAGATGATTTTCTGCTGTGTCTTCACTTTTCTTCCTTTCTATTTCTCCTCCTTCTCTCTCATAATCTCTTTTTTTTGTTTCTAGGTGATGGGAATTCCAAAATCTCTAGTGTGTACATCAACAACACTCATGGGGTGGATGACGATGACTTCTATGACCGAAACTTGGCCCTGTTTGAGGTCTGAAATGCAAAAAATAATAAAACATATATTTGTTATCTACAAAAGCACAATATAATAATGTTATAAATAGTATGAAAATTGGCTTGTATTAAATGCAGAAAGGCTTTTTGCCAAATCGTGTGCTAAACTAGAGCCACAAATAGGCAATTGCCTGATATGTGCAGATATTTCAGTTGTTTTAAACGAAATCTGCTGGGAATAGCTCAGTTTTTGTCTCTGATTTCTTTAACAAGCTTCGTAATATACATCATTTGCTCACTTTTTTATCTCTTTTCTTTCCTTTCTTCTCTTTATTCCTCTCTGTCCCTTTTCCTTTGGCTCATCTTATTCTTGCCCTCTTCTTTTTTTTCCTGGTTTCTGACTATGTTTCTTCCACCTGATTTCTCTGTTCATAATTTCCCTCCACTTCCCTCTTTATTTCCCTATCGTCCTTCTTTTACCTCCTCTTTTTGCCCCCCTAATATTTGATCCATACAGGAGGAGATGGACACTCGGCCGAAGGTGTCTTCTCTGCTCAATCGCCTAGCCAATTACACCAATCTAACACAGGGAGCCAAGGAGCATGAGGAGGCCGAAGGCATTGGTGAAAAGAAGAAACCCAGCAAGGTATACCAGACTGCGAAAATAAACTCATGAGTGCAGTAAAACACCCAGCAATAAATATTCAGTCATTAACCTTAATCAAACAACATACCAGCCGCACAAAGCGAAAATATGCAGTTGTTTTCTGCAGGACTTTGATGCCAGTGACGGCACACATAGTGTACACAGTGTGTAATCTCAGATGTACTTTGTCTTGCTGCACAATGTTACCATGCTGCAGCGATCATACCAAGCTGATGATTATGGGTATAATGGTGGTGCAACAAGTGCAAAGTTTAAAATGTCCTCAAGTGATGGGCATTGTTAGCTTTGCACAGGAAAATTAAGTTAAGGAAAACCCACATGTAAAAATTTACTTTTTCCATTCTTTTAAAACGTGGTCATGAGTTCCAGTCCTAGAGAAATTACATCCTCAGCAATTGCCCACCTTAGTCAGCATCTGCAACTGAAAGTTCAGTAGGATGTGACCCTGATGTGAACAGCAGTCCTGCTGATAAAGAATTGTCTCTAGACCAAGACCAAGTCTGCTGTGGTTCAGAGTAATATACTATTTCCAGCATGCTCCTTGCACCTTGGCAGGACTAGATGCATTTGTCCACGACTGAGAAAGTTAAACCAAAACATTTTTAATCCTCCCTCCTGACCACACAGCATGTGTTCAGTGTAAGCAGGAACATAGAACTAGTACATCAGGTGGTGTAGTACACAGATTTCCAGTTAAGGGTTAGCCGCACACGAGTTGTGTGGAAAGGTGGAGAGTAGCACCACTAAATATAAAAAATATTCTAGTAGCCAGTAGTAACACCTTTGAGCAGGTGAGCCAGAGGTTAGATTTGTTAAAAGTGATGATGTCTAGTTTATGAACAGTTTAAATAGGATAGATATTTTAATGTAATGGATAAATAACTAGAAACAGTAAGAAAACTAATTTTACATTCATTTGTATAAAACTTGTTCTTTCAACACTCAGTTGTATATAAGTTTGTATAAATTAACATTTTGTTGGTTAGTTTAAATGTATATATTTACTTTTTGGAACATCCACTGCTGTAAGGTCTCTATGTACTGCACATACATGTTAATACACACATGGGAATAATAAGATGATTTACAAGCACATTATTTGTTTTTGTTAAGGCTTTGTTGCTCATAAAGCTTTGTTCCTCTGTCTGTTGTATCTCCCCTCCAGTCACCACATATGGGGACGTTCATGGGTGTTTACCTGCCTTGCCTCCAGAACATCTTTGGTGTCATCTTGTTCCTGCGGTTAACCTGGGTGGTGGGGACTGCTGGGGTGCTGCAGGCGCTCTGTATCGTCTTCATATGCTGTTGCTGTGTGAGTATTCTGTATGTCTGTCACTACAGTTCTGTGTGTTAGCTGAAAGGCAGAACAAGACAGAACATGTAAATCCATTTCTATATTGGCTGCTTGTCTGACTGTCTCTCTCTCATCTCTAGACACTGTTAACTGCGATATCGATGAGTGCCATCGCCACAAATGGAGTTGTACCAGGTATGATCTCTCTAACCTTTCATCTTTGCCACATATATGGATCGAACACAGCCAGTGAAGACAGAGGCGAGGACATACAAACGTACTTGACAGGAGACATTTCAGCCAGCATGTAGGCTATACATAACTTTTCATCCACAATCTGAGTCTCCCACAGTCGAAGCTTAATAACAGAATAATTTGCATTTTTATGGTGACCACTTTGAGTTTAGCCATCTAGGTGACCTCTCTAGATATTCGTTTGAATTCTCCTGGTTGTTGTCCTTCTCTTCTTCCAGGTATGGCAGATGATGTACAGATGATGAAGTACATTCGTTTTTCTAATGAATGTTATTTCTGTTTATCCTGCCTCTCCTCTGTCTACTTCTCCCTCTCTGTCTGTAAATGCATAAAAACCCAGGATATTTATTTATCATTGACTTTGCCTGTCACCGAAACACCTCTCGAAGAATATCCTAAATGTCAAAGTAGTGTGATATTTCCACTAGCATGTGACATTTTGATAAATAAATGTAATATGCAAACTCCCGGTAGGTAACCTAGAGAATTAATTTCTAACATGTCTTGTTTGGCATCAACATTTCATTCCATGCTCTCTCTTTCTCATCTAAAATGCTCTCTCACCATCTAATCTGAGATGGTAGTTTATACTGTGTGTGTGTGTGCGTAGTTCACTGTGATTAATTTTGAAGCAAAATCAAAGATGTTTGGCTTCCCAAATACAGCTCAGCTCACTAGTAAAAATAATATCTCTGACTGAGACTTGTGGTGTTTTGCTTGTTACTTTTATAATTGCCTGCCTTAAAGTGTTCCAAGAGCAAATCTGGCAGCATTAACATTAATCTACTAAATGTGTTTTTAGTTAACCTGAAACATCACTTTTATTCATTGTCCTTCTTTGTTACATCAGTTATGTTGTGTTTGTGTAATGCACATTAACTATGTGAGTGTCTTTTGTTAAAGGGTTGCATTTTGGAAACCAAACACTGAACTCTGGACTTACAGTGAGCAATCTTACTGTATGATTCCTTCATGTAGCCTGTTTATAACTGGGTCAAATTGTATCAGCATCAGCGCATCCAGAAAGTATTCACAGTGCTTAGCTTTTTCCTCATTTTGTTATGTTACAGTCTTATTGCAATATTAATTAGATTCATTATTTTCCTCAGAATTCTGCAAACAATACCCCGTAATGACAATATAAAAGAAATTTGTTTGAAATCACAAACAAATAGACATGATTTGGAACAACCGCCTGTCTGTATAAGGTTCCACAGTTAACAGAGCACGTCACAACATAAACCAAGTCTGCCAGGGCTCTTACTAGAGCCTAGAGCTGGCCTCCCGGTCACTCTCAAAGAGCTCCAGCATTTCACTGTGGAGAAACTGTGGTTGTTCTTCCAGAAGACATATGCAGCACTAAAGTTTGCCAAAATGCACCTGAAAGACTCTTAGACCCTGAGAAGCAAAATTGTCTGGTCTAATCAAACGAAGATTAAACTCTTTGGCCTGAATGCTAAGCGTCATGTCTGGAGGAAACCAGGAACCACTCAGCACCTGGCCAATACCATCCCTAGAGTATAGCATGGTGGTGGCAGCATCATACTATGGGGATGTTTCATCAGCGGCAGGAGCTAAGAGACTAGTCAGGTTCGAGGGAAAGGTGAATGCAGCAATGTAAAGCGACATTAGTGCATGTTCTCATTATGGGGTTTTGTTTGTAGAATTGTGAGGAAAATATTGAATTTAATCCATTTTGGAATAAGACTGTGGAAAAGGCTAAGCTATGTGAATACTTTCTGGATGCACTGTACTGACTGTTTGAGCTCACTTGGAGTACTGGCTCAGTTAAATAATAACATCTGCAGCTTTTAGTACACAGTTACGGCTTTTATTTAGACACAATACTTTTTAAACAACGTTTTTCACTGTCACTGTGCTCATTCAGGACTGCTGGTTGGAGAAAACAAATTCAGTATTAGTTTGCTGGATTAACATAGCAGTGTAAGTTGCTGTAAGTTTATTTACAGATTTAACATCTCTGGAATCACTATATTATCTGATTAATCTGAAAAAACAACTGCTTTCATAGCTTACATAATAACTACAACCTCAGCTAAATCAAGGGTAGAAACAAAACTGAGATAAGAAATATACATGTTTTTTATTTAACAAAAGAAGACAAAGTTGTTGAATGTGTCTAAACACAACCATCTGAAGCATAACATTGCCTGAATAAAAGAGTTTCAATGTTCTTTGATCTAATTTAAAGTAGTTAGATTCATGATATTCTTTGCTAAGGACACACTTTATCTAGCACTAGAAAAGTATTTTTGATAAAGACCTAAAGACTTGAGATGCAGGAAACTCGACCCAGCCTCGTACTTCAAGTGAAGCCGAAAACAGTTTAAAGACTTTATCTTGGCTACTTTTTGACCAAATATCTGCTCTGTCTTCTTATAATTTGGAAATGTATGCTTTCTACAAGCATAGAATAAATCATCAGCTGTCCTCTTTTCTCTCTTAACATCATAATGTTACTAACCATCCACATGCCTCTCTCTCTTGTTATATCCCATCTCCTCTTGTTGTCCAACATCCGTCTTTCTCTCACTCTCTCTGTCCTTCCTACTTTCCTTTCTCTATACAATTTCTTATTCTTCTACCACCCAACTTTTCTCTTCTTCCTCCTTCTTTTCCTTCTTCCAAACCTGTTGTACACCCTACCCTCTCTCTCCTCCACTCCTTTGCTCTCTTCTGACCCACCAGCGGGAGGCTCATACTTCATGATAAGTCGCTCTCTGGGTCCAGAGTTCGGGGGGGCAGTGGGCCTGTGTTTTTACTTGGGTACCACCTTCGCTGGAGCCATGTACATCTTGGGAGCCATTGAGATTCTTCTGGTGAGTTCTGATTTATCGCCATCATGGTTGATACTATTAGCTTTTACCACTATTATATCATCAGTTTAGTTGGTATTATCACATTTTCTCCTGTTTTTTGGAATGGATTGTCTAACTTGTTTACATGTGCTCACTCTCTCATCTCCCTCCCTCCTCCAGATGTACATAGCACCTAAGGCAGCCATTTTTGAGGCAAAATACCCTGAAGGCGAAGGGGCGGCCATGTTAAATAACATGCGGGTCTACGGCTCCATCTGTCTCCTCCTGATGTCCTTGCTGGTCTTTTTTGGCGTGAAGTACGTCAACAAACTTGCTTCCATCTTCTTGGCCTGTGTCATCGTCTCCATCATTTCCATCTATGTCGGCGCACTGGTCTCTGCCTTCAATCCACCACACTTTCCGTAAGTTTTAATTATTAACTTCCAAAAATACAAAGCTGCAAAAATGTACAGTAACACTTATGGTTTTGACTGACCAATGGGCTCTCACCTGCAGTGTGTGCATGCTGGGAAATAGAACTATCAACGGACATGAACTTGATGACAACCAGTGTGCAAAAACCATCATTCAGCAGCCAGTGGAAAGAGACGACATAAACTTCACACTTATTAATGGTGGGTGCTGGAGGATGATTATTCACATTTGTGACTTACTGCTATTAAAAAAAATCACCCATTCACACCCATTCAGTTTCCTTAACATCCTCTAAATCTGTACTGTTTTTCTCAATAGAAAACAAAACTGTGGGCACAACATCTGATCCCAGTCATGTTCCTACACTGGTGATGACCACATATCTTTGGAAGCATTTTTGCCAAGGCCCAGAGCTCAACGCCTCTTGTGATGAATACTTCATGTCAAACAATTTTTCCAATATTGAAGGGATCCCCGGCCTGGCCAGCGGTATCATATCAGGTAGAGTATGTGTATGTGGAGAATGTGTAGGCATGTGACGATACTTGTGACAATACTACATGTGTGTAGCATTTCAATTCAATATTTTCATATTTAATACTTTCACAATCAGGGAAGGTGGGAGACATTGGAGTCCAATTGATCTGACAGAATTTAAAACATTGTGAGTTGTCTACACAAGCCACAAACTGGGTTGTGGTTTACTTGTGCGTTAAATGTGTTAGTACGGCCCGCTGCACAAAGTGCTGCCACACCCAGGTAAACTACACCCAGTATTCATCCTGTGTAGATGTGGCACTGAAGCTTCTGTAATAGCTTTGCTAATGTGCAGGATGTGTCTAGATTGTATAATATGCTTTTATCTACTGTTTTTCACTTTGTAGCATTAATGCACTTTTATCACTGCCATTATTAGCAGTCAAATAATAATTTATTGTTCCAGGGGGCCAATTATTTTTGTAGCAGTACAGTTGCACATGACACAGGGAAAACGGACACATAAATCAACATAAAAGACATAGTAGCACTTTCATTACCGTCTTCTCTCTAAGTTCACCACACTGATCAATGCGAGTAGTAAAAGTGTTTGTATTTGTTGGTTCTGGCTCGTGGCTGCCAAAGAGAGAACCAGAAGGCAGCACATGGAACTCAGTCCCAATGATTTTACCTCTAACATTTAATTAACTTTTCTGTTTAACACTGAGCGAGCCAAACTAACATATAAAATGTGATGACACTTTTCAGCCAACAACATTACTACCCAAACCATACTATTCACTGAGTTTCTTCACCATCAGGTGGGGCTGGATGGTGTTAAATGCTAATGAGAAATCTACAAACAGTCTAGTGTGATTTCTGCTCCCCTCCAGGTGTTTATAGATGTAGTTAAGGACTGTTATGGTGGCATCCTGTACCCCGCTATTATATTATATCTATATTGGGTTATTCATTTACTTACTATTGTTAAATGTGATTCCTCAAATCACTTCCTACTTTTACTTTGACCAATAGATTTAAACTAAAGATGAACACTCCCCTCCAAAAGTATTGGAACAGTGAGACCAGTTCCTTTTAACATTTGGGTCAAAAGAATATAAGACAAAAGATCAACATTTCAGCTTTTATTTCCAGGTGTTTAAATCTGGATCTGTTACACAACTTAGAAGAAAGTACCTATTGTTCCACCAATTTTTCATTTAAGCTACACTCTCATATCTATGTAATCAGTTTAAACAGCATGATGTAAAAACTAAATCGGCATATTACTTGCATATTAAAACCCACTGGCCAAGTAGTGCAGTAGCTACAGAAAGTATTCAGACTCCTTCGCTTTGTGTTGTAAATTTGAATTTGAAATAATATAGATTTTCCAACTCCATTGTGTATCAAGGTGTGACGGCTCACTTCATAAGAATTACAACATAATGCTTTACTAACTAGCACATATCGAATTGCTTTGTAGAAAACCTGTGGAGCTCCTACCTTAGCAAAGGGGATGTGGTAGAGAAAGGCTCCCTCAGCTCTTCTCATGTTGCACATCCATCATCCACCCATCAGCCGTATGTGTTTGCTGACATCACCACCTCCTTCACACTGCTGGTGGGCATCTTCTTCCCCTCTGTCACAGGTACAGATTTCTTTTCTTTCTTGTTCCTGTTATTATTATTGGTAGTGAGACGTAGCAGGTGTGATATTGATTGTTGCTGTTTCAGACCACAGTGCATCAGTCTTTTCTATGTCTGCGTTCTGTATTTCATTTTTGGTTTTCAATTTACCACTTCAGTTCAGTACAATTTGATGCACAACAACATTGACATTTTAATTGATGTTGATTTATTGATGTTTAACTAAACAGTAAGATAATATACTTAAGCTTACATCAATATAATTTTGAAGTTGCAATTGTTAATAATGGTTTCTTCTCATTCTTTAGGAATCATGGCTGGATCCAACCGATCCGGGGATCTGAAAGATGCACAGCGCTCCATCCCCATTGGGACAATCCTCGCAATTCTCACCACCTCCATTGTCTGTATCCTTTTGATAAATACATGTACTGTATATTATAGTATATGTATATTTTAGTTCAAAACCAACTCAAAGCAACATTATGTGTTTGTGTGTCGTACTACCTACTTTACAGATGCTACACTGCATGTTCAGCAAATAATAACTGTAAATATTTCATGATAATGTGGAGTTTTGAATGCGACCTTTCTCTGTATTATTATACGATTTGTCTCCCTTACTCACAACATAGTTTATTATTATGTGGCTGTGGAGTTTATTCCAGGTTTTTATGCATCATTATATGATTTTGATTGCTAATTGTATTGTACCATTATATCAAAAAGGCACTTGAGATACACTTGACTTGATTTAATTTGATTTGACTGCTACGGGATGTTTTCCTGAGTTTTGTCCATCCAGACCTGAGCAGCGTTGTTTTGTTTGGAGCCTGCATTGACGGGGTGGTCCTCAGAGACAAGTCAGTACATCTGCTCTTTTATCTGCGTGTTATGTTTTGTCATGCATGAGCTAAAGAGATTATTTTTATTGCATGTGCTCTGTTTAAAAAGCAGTAGTTATTGTTGTGATACTTTTGTAAGCTATAAATATATTTTTGGCTCTGGCAGATTTGGAGACTCAGTGAAAGGGAATCTGGTGGTGGGGACTCTGGCTTGGCCCACTCCCTGGGTCATTGTGATTGGTTCTTTCTTCTCGACATGTGGCGCAGGCCTTCAGTCATTGACCGGCGCTCCCCGACTCCTGCAGGCTATTGCCAAAGACAATATCGTCCCCTTCCTCAGGGTTAGAACTACAAATATTAATTTAAATAACAGGAATCCCCCCCCATACTGTCTTGCTTAGGATATGATATATAAAATGGGTATGGTTTCGTGAATTACTAAATACTATAATCTCAGCGAGACAATGTGCGGGAGTTCTTTCCTGTTATTTTTGTTTGGTGTTTTCCTCTAGTGCACCTGTCACACATGCAGATGTGCAGAGGTCTTGTTTGGTCTTGGCAGGGCATTTGATGTGATAAGTTAATGCTTAAAGATGTTGTTCTCTGGCATTTGTTTTGCTGTGCTCAGACTGTTGCCTCTGTGTAATTACTATATGATTACAGGGTTATTTAAAACAAGCCTCAGACACTTTTTACTCTACCAGATGCTTGATAGTGAAACATTTCTTTCCTAAAATTTACTGGTTGCCTGTCTACATAGAGAAGAGAGCACTACGGACAAGAGTTGTGCGGTGTTGGATTGTGGAGGTGGTCGTTTGATATCTTATAAAAGATATCATTGCTGCTGCAAATGACAGTACCAAAGAAGCTCACAATACTGTACAGTAAATCACCCATGTTAATTAATGTTCACGTCAGTTCTGGTGCTTATCTGTGTCCAGAATATAGATTAGGATTAGGTATATTACTAGTAATTATAGTTGAATGTTAAATGCAGCTGAGAGTTTCTGAAAAATAGATTTATAAATAAACGATTGGATTATTATTGGATATGGAGTGATTCACTGCTGTATATTTATATATTACACAGGTGTTTGGCCATGGTAAGGCAAACGGAGAGCCCACGTGGGCCCTGCTTCTGACGGGCCTGATTGCTGAGCTGGGAATACTTATTGCCTCTCTGGACATGGTGGCTCCCATCCTGACAATGTGAGACACAGCTGAGTGTGTGTGCCTGTGTGTGTTATGTCACTGTGGTATCTAAACTTGTATCTTTCTCTTTCTGCAGCTTGTGTTTTAATTATTTTTCTCTTTTTAAATTAGGTTCTTCCTGATGTGTTATCTGTTTGTAAACCTGGCGTGTGCTCTCCAGACCCTCCTTAGGACGCCTAACTGGAGGCCACGTTTTTCCTACTACCACTGGTACTGTCTCACACACACACACACACACACACACACACACACACACACACACACACACACACACTACTTGCACACGTAAACACAGCTGATCTTTGCCTCTGCTCCTCATCTATGTCCAGGTCATTGTCGTTTTTGGGGATGACTTTCTGTCTGGCACTGATGTTTATATCCTCTTGGTACTACGCAATTGTTGCCATGGTGATCGCCAGCATGATCTACAAGTACATTGAGTACCATGGGTATGTTGCTATGGAGATGTGTCCCCCCTAAATGATTGTACATGTACAGCATAGTGTGTGTAAAAAGTGAGCTTTTAATATATAAATATAATTTTTTTTAAATTTAATAATCCGTTTTTTGTGAGTGTGTAAGGTCAGTATATGCACTACACACTACGGTATCATATTCTGACATATTCCATCTATCCACTTGTGTATCAGAGCAGAGAAGGAGTGGGGGGATGGGATCCGCGGCCTTTCGCTCAGTGCTGCCCGTTATGCCCTCCTGAGGTTGGAAGAGGGACCACCGCACACCAAAAACTGGAGGTACCCCAACATGAACATTTTAATAACTTTTCACAACTTGTCACAGGTGATCGTAAACTCCTTAGATAGAACTGAAAGTGGACTGTGCAAACAGTACTTGTGTAAATAGTGTAAATGATAGGAGTGTGTTATATGGTGAAATACCAAACTTTATGTTTGCACAGTATTACTGCGAGTACATTAAATCAGTTATAGATACACATTGAAAAATACTAATGCCTTTTATTATTTAAATTTCATCAATGCCATTTATTTATTTAATACCCTTACATTTAACGACAAGTGACTCTGGGTGGCAGTGTATGTTAAAGTTAAACATTTGTCTTTTTAGTACCAAAGAATGAACCATGTTATGTAGATACTGTGGGAGGAACACAGGAGATACACACCAGTAATAAGGGATACAGCAGTAGTAAAGGGCAATTTCTCTATATACTATGTCCGTAGATTATTGTTTGTTTAAAGAACAATGTATCATAAGGTTCATTCAGTACTCTTCTGATGTTTTCATCATATCTCTCAATGCTTGATGCTATTTTCTGAGTACTTTCAGTACCACTTGATCACACTGGGTTGAAAGTTGAATTTCTGTTAGTAGCTGTTACAAGAAGGTTTAAGCTTACTATATACATAAAAAGAGTGACCTACATCAGTGGAAGAGCACTGATGTAACAATATAAATGACAAGCTTGTTGATTAGGATTAAGTTAACTGTTAATATTACACTGATGCAGCCTTTAGTTTTCCTGGATAGTGTAGGAGAACATGTTCATTTCAAAGCGCTGAATCCACTTACATTATCTCACTTACTTTTCTTCTCCAGGCCCCAGCTGTTGGTGTTACTAAAACTGGACGAAGACGCCCACGTCAAGTCTCCTCGTCTGCTGACATTTGCCAGCCAGCTGAAGGCGGGAAAGGGCCTGACCATCGTTGGCACAGTTGTCTCTGGCAACTTCCTACAAAGCTATGGGGAGGCCCTCGCTGCTGAACAGGTGGGTACATGATTATTTCAGGGTTAGAGTGGTAACAAAGCATGAAAACGTTTTGTGGCTGAAGACTGTAGCTGTAGTTGCATTCAGATGCCAGAAAGTTGTATCAGTACAGAAAGTACTACTCCTCATAGGTTAACCCTACTCCTGGAAAATTCCTGAATTGAAGGAAACCTCTGATTGTTTAACACGTTAAGATATATTAAGAAGAAATCATTTTCCTCTGTATTTGCCACATATCAGACACTGAAGCACTTGATGGATAAGGAGCGTGTGAAGGGATTCTGTCAGTGCATCGTGGCTCAGAAGCCGCGTGAAGGCATCAGCCACATGATTCAGTCCAGTGGCCTGGGAGGAATGAGACCCAACACTGTGGTGATGGGCTGGCCTCACGCCTGGAGGCAGAGCGAGGACCCACATTCCTGGAAGACCTTCATCAGTGAGTCAAAGAGGATGTTGAAATTGTTGACTGATTGTCACTTAGATGTGAGAGGATGTCATGATTTAAGTTTCCAAGCTAACAGCGCCACCTCTCTTCCCTCCAGACACAGTGCGGGTGACCACAGCAGCCCACCTTGCCCTGTTGGTGCCCAAAAACATATCTCTGTTCCCGACTAACAGTGAGCCCTGCACAGAAGGCTACATCGACATCTGGTGGATCGTCCACGATGGGGGGATGCTAATGCTCCTGCCCTTCCTCCTGCGCCAACACAAGGTGTTTTTGCTGTTTACATTTTATTTCCCACTCTGACATTATTGCTCAGGTCTTAACTGCTTTGTCTCACTGTTCTCTTTAGGTATGGCGCAAGTGTGGGATGCGAATCTTCACCGTGGCCCAAATGGAAGATAATTCAATCCAGATGAAGAAGGATCTGGCAACGTTTCTCTATCACCTACGTATCGAGGCTGAGGTTGAAGTAGTTGAGATGGTATGATGCTTATAAGGACTTGTACGTTTTCCCTAAAATTGACTGAAATGTGTTACTTGTCATGAAAGTCAGGGGTCCTCAATATGTCTGTAGCCTTCCCTTTTGACAGTTTGGCGTTTTTAAATTAATTTAATACGCTGTTCTGGGGTGGAACAGCATTTGGCTGCAATGCTTGAGCAGTGAGCTTTAAGGTTTTAATCGCTAACTAGTGGTACACAAACAGTACAATAACATTCACCTCCCCATAAATGTATTCTACTTCTGCTTTTTATTCTCACAGCATGACAGTGATATCAGTGCGTACACCTATGAAAGGACCCTGATGATGGAGCAGAGGTCTCAGATGCTTAGACAGATGCGGCTGTCTAAATCAGACCGGGAAAAAGAGGTAAGGAAAGGTAGAAGGAAAAGATTGTTTCATAAGTGTACTATATGCGAACTCTGACTTTAAAAAGGTTGTAGAGTTGTATATGAACATTTAGGTCTTACTAGATATGCTAAGTGATAAGTGCCTTTGCCTGTAGATTAAAAGGGCCACCTTATAAAATTTCTAATTTAAAAAATCACTAATTTATGGAAATTTAATTACAAAATAACACATTTAATCAGTCAATCAAAAGTCAGTTGAGCTTGAGCATTTTCTACATGATTTCCACATGTCCCCATATACTACAGAGACTTAGATAGAAAGGACTTGATTTTTTGTTATTGAAGTTCTTGACATTTTCTTTTGCCACTGGTCTCCTTAGCGAGTACGTTGGAGCTTTGATGATGTAAGTTCACTGGTTATACAGTAGCGACCATCAGCTGTCGGATGTAGAGCAGTTTAGCTTTCGCAAGCCCAGTTGAATCCTTCAGACAAAGACAAAGACAAAGCCTGGATGCAAACTTAAATTTTTCTTGTCAAACATTAGTTGGCTGCATCGTCTTAAAATTTTACCAGGACATACATAACAAATGCATATTTGTGAAGCTTATTAGCAGAGTGACCTGGATAAAGGGTCCTTGATCCAAACACTGAATCCTTTCTCCTACCAGGCAAAGCTTTTCTGTAACTGACCGTGGACACTAATGTTGCTTGGATAAGCAAAAGGAGAATGAATTAGAGATAAAAAAAAAAAAAGATCACAGTCTTTTGCATTATGAGATTTCAACTGATCACTCATCTGAAGATGTCGGCTCGATCTTTTCTCTGAAGGATTCAGTAGAGGGATTGCCTAATATTTGTAGACCTGGGTCAAACGTGTCACACTCTGGACAAAATCAGTGTGTTGTCCGTTTCTCCACTATACTTTTTAACTGATTTTCCACTTTCCTTCTTCATTCTTCATTCACCCTTTTCAACTCTGATTCCTGAATTTCTTGGCTTTTGACTCAGATCTATTTAAAACATTCAGCGCTGTCGTGTCCCTGTAGCGATCCTCCACCCTTCTGCTAGAGCAGATTGACCCGTGTTTTGTTTTAGGAAGTTAGATTATCTTGTATTGTCTATAGGTGTATCTTTCCCCCAGGTTCAGGAGTACTGGAATCCATATCTCAAACACCTGCAAAGGAAACAGAGACAGACAGGTACAGAGAGAGAGAGTGAAGAGTAAGGAGGAATAGAAGACAGAAATAAGGAATAAGGCAGAAACAGTTTGAAAAGGTGATGACATGACACTGAACTTGTTTGTGTATCCTTCTATCAAACTAGGCCCAGCTGGTGAAAGACCGTAACTCCATGCTGCGTCTGACGAGCATCGGATCAGATGATGATGATGACACTGACGGCGGGGAGCGAGACAGGATGGGGAGCGCTGGCGGAAGCTCTGAGCACCATCGACGGGTTCAGATGACCTGGACTAAAGAGAAGACAGCACAGTACAGAGTCACACACTCTGGCTGCTCCACACCTGAGGGCTTCAGAGACATGCTCAGCATCAGGCCGTGAGCAGAAAAACAATATTCACGAAGGAGGGAGTATTTCTCTCTCACATCTCAGCATAGAAGTTAATGAAGCTGGTTGTTAAATGTTTCTTTTCTTCTGTCAGGGACCACTCCAACGTCAGGCGGATGCACACCGCTGTCAAACTCAACGAGGTCATTGTTAACAAATCCCATGATGCCCGGCTTGTCCTGCTCAACATGCCGGGACCTCCCAGGAACCCAGACGGAGACGAGAACTGTATCCTTATCAGAAAAGGTGGCATTAGAAGTTGTTTTTGTTAAATGTGTAGAAAAGAAATGTTCTTACTTTATGAAATAGGAATGTATAAATTAAACCAATGCTATTTTTCTTTCTTCAGTCATTTTTAATAGCTAAAATAGCAATTAGAATGTAATAAGTCAAAAAGCCAAACATTACTTCCATTAATTGGTTAAAGACACTATTAGTCCTATGACCAGCTGATCAGTCTGAGCTATTTGATTCTGGGCTGATCACATTTACAAGCACGGTAATTCACATCGTGGACAAGCATTGAGATATTTCTCTCCTCGTTGATGGAGCTGTTTGCCTGCTCTGCTTCTCAGAAACACAAAGCTCACAATATGACAAAAGTCAGCTGTGGAAAGATGACCATTTGGTCTCTTGTTGTATTCTTCTGTTTTTATTACCTGTTGCACCTGCTTACATATGGAGAAGTACTAATACTGCACTTTGTCTTTAGTTAGAGCTTTGTTCAGTAACCTGGCACACTTTTACTCAGGGATTTGTTTAAATGTGAGTGAGAGAAAGTTATTTAGTAATTGATTATTTTATTACAATTAAATTCTCACAAAAGTGTTTGTGTTTGCTGTCAATTATAGTTCTTAGAAAGAAAGGAAATCTGAACGGCAAACTTGTCAGACTAAATTCCCTAATGTTCTAACCCCAGATGCAGCAACCAGTTTTGTCATGACAGCAACACAGAAAAAAGTGAGCTTACCCAAGAAAGCTGATTGTGACTGGTTTACTTCAGTGCAAGTAAAAGCACTCGTGATCTGTATAGAATAGATTTTAAGTACAGTAACATGCAACTTAAAGATACAATACCCTTCAAACTTTAAATGTATCACCCCTACAGCCTCATGCACACTGCTTCAACATCTGGAGGAATCCAAAATGAGTGGAGCATTTTATGCAGGATGTGGGTGTGATATTTTCTGTGCTTGGTGCACATACGTACCTTGACTCTTTGGCCAGACATGGAGTTCCTTGAGGTTTTAACGGAAGGATTGGAGCGTGTCCTGTTGGTCAGAGGTGGAGGAAGTGAAGTTATTACTATCTACTCCTGATTGGACAAAGAGAGAAAGCCAGAACTACAGAAGCAGCCAATCATGCAGAAGAGAGCGAAATGAGCTGTTGGGGCATGAGTCCAGAAATAGACTGTCATTGGCTGCAGCATCAGTCATCGCGCCCAGTACCCCCACTCAGCCCTTTTCCTTTCACCTTTACACTTCTCTGTCCTGACGAGGGTTTCCATTCCATTTACGTCGAACAATAGAAATGCCAACACAATTCCACAAATGAGCAAAAAAAGTGAACAGTGTGTGTCTGTGCATGTGTGTGTATGAAGTCATCCACCTAAAGGAGGTTTGGTTTATCAGAGGAAGGGGGGGGGGCATGCAGTGTTGAGTGTTAGAGGTTTGGTGGTGTCTCAGAACAGAGCAGCCGTTCGACTGAAGAGATTCTGGCTTGCCTTTTTATAGTCTTGAGTTCTGAGTGGAGCTTGAATGTCCGAAGTTTCAGTTTTTGTTTTCTCCTTGAAGATGCAGTGACGTTCATTCCAATAGCACATAAAAACTTTCAAAGTAACACTGCACTTCACAGGGAGCGAGGAGTCCAGTTTTAAAGAATATCAGAAGACTTTAGTGATGTCTCCTTACTTGAAAGTGGAACGTGTTTAAGTAGATCAAAGGAAGACAGGGTTATCTATCAATGGCATATCAGTACTGGCCTTGTTTCTTTTGATATCCACCATATCCTGTAGTATTTGCACATATCTCAGAATTTGTTATATCCAAGTTCAAAGTGGAGCAACTGAATAATTTTTTAAGTCTTGTTTGCACTTGCTGCTATTTCTCTGAATCTGTCGCCCTGTGTGAAAGTCCAGTTCTGCCAGTAGAAAAAGATGAAAATTTGTCATGATAACAACAAAATATTGAACTATTAAAGTATTAGATTTCAGTTCTATATCTTGAATTAGTCATGTCAAACGTGAGAAATCTAATTTACAAACAAAGTCCAAATGACTAAATACTCATAGATCAAACATGACAAACACAAGGGTTTTCCAATTCCAATTAGGGTATTTTAATATTTTTTAATATATAATTTTTTTAAATACATTTTGTTGGATTCTGAGTAAAACTGGGCCTCTGTACTCGGGTGACTATAATTTGATGAAAAATAAGTTATTGACAATAACTGCCTAAGACATATTTTTATCTGTAAAACCAGCACCAGCAGTCCACTCTGACCGTATGTGGTGTCATCTGTGTGATGGGTGTAGGTTGGTTACATAAATCAAGCGGGGGGTTGTCCTCATACACCACATATACAGTATTTGTCGATGTCAACAAACGATCCAGGAAAACTAGTAATTAAATCAATGCTAAGGAAATGATCTGCAGTCTTCTCTGTGTTGTGCCATAAATCGGCCCCATGTTGAACTGCATGTGAATTTTTAGGATATTGGTTACGTAGATGTTATAATGTGTTTGGAAAGGGAGGTCAAACGTGGTTATTGTTCTAAAGGCCTCAGAAAGGGAAGAATTAGAAACAGTATTGGACCATCGAACAGAGGACCACTGCACTGCATGTTGTCAAAAAGTCTCTGTCACTTGGACAGAGGAGTTTGTGTGTGTGTGTGTGTGTCTGTGCGCGCGACATATGAATGATACAAGCGTTTGACACATTATTATGGTGTTTCTCATTCCCTCTGGCCTGAATCTCTCCACCTCACCATACATCTGAAATAAACCTGCTGACATCCTGCTTTGTCTGTATGTGTGGGTATGAATGGGTTTGTTGCTTAAGTCTGGAGCTGTAAACTGGAGGTGTTTGATTCCACTCTTATGCTTTCTTTCTTTTCTACAGTGTTATTGTGCAGGGATTCTTTTATGTTCATTGTCTTTTCTCGAACGTTGTTTTATTGCTTGTACATAAAGACGAGAAAGATCCCAAATTTTATCATTTTTTTATTACATTAATATAAAAGGAATCCTAAAAAACTTTGCCTGAAAAAATGTGGGAATAAAATAATTTTGAAAGAAAAGTAAAAATATTTATGATCCATTTATTTTGTCACATTAACGACCTACAGAAATATGTTCCCTCAAATTGGCGCTATAGCTTTTTGGTATTTATGATTAAGGTTCAGCTCAGGTCAGATCTGTTGGATGATTGGAAGATGCCTTTTTTGATATTTTTTATAATACTGGAATTGATAAATTAGTGGTATTTCATAACTGACATACAGTTTATTTAAACATATTTCAGTCATCAAATATTATAATATTTTTGCTGTTGGCCAATTGATTAATCATTTTACCAAATTATTTTGCTAAACGTTATATTACATACTGCAGTACATGCTGCAGTAATTTTTCACTAAGATCTTGTATTGATGATGGGAGAGTCGGACCACTGCACAAAGTCTTCTCCAGCACAACCCAAAGATTCTCAATGGCGCTAAGGTCTGGACTCTTTGGTGGCCAATCCATGTGTGAAAATGTTGTGTCATCCACCCTGAACCACTGTTTCACTATTTGAGGCCGATGAATCCTGGTTTTGTCATCTTTGAATATGACCATGACATCAGGGAAGAAGAAATCCTCTGATGGAATAACCTGGTCATTCAGTATATTCATGTAGTCAGCTGACCTCATTCTTTGGACACATAACGTTGCTGAACCTAGACCTGACCAACTGCAGCAGCCCCAGATCATAGCACTGCCCCCACAGGTTTGTACGGTAAACACTAGTCATGATGGGTGCATCATTTCATCCACCTCTCTTCTGGACCTGTCAGACCACATGACCTTCTTCCATTGGACAGTTCTTAACCCAGTTTTAGTAGTTTCATCAATCTTTGTGGATGTTTTCTTTGCTTGGTGCCAATAATGTGACCCTTCTGAAACAGATTAACATGTTGGATGTGTCTTCAGACATGGTTGTTTAAGAAATTCTCAACTCACTGCATCAGTTGGGGTTAAATAACTGGTTGGCAGCTGAAAAATAATCATCTATGCAGTAATTATCAAGTGGGAGGTTAGCTATTTTCTTAATTAAATCCAGGTGGTGATTTTTTTTGGGGGGGGAGTGGCAGTGTATTTTAAATTTGGGTCTAACCATTAAAAGTGATCAGGCCCAACTTGAACAGCTTCCATCGGCTTTTATTTTGGAAAGACACCGCCTCAGCTGTACGTGCTGAGGTCACTTCCACCTTGCGTAAAAATCGGAAGCCGGTGCCATGTTGTGATATTTGAGGAAATCAATTCTGGGCGAAGTTCACTGGCAAAAAGTGGAATAAAACTAAACATAAATCAGATTTCGGGGTGAGCATGGAGGTAAGAGTAGCTGGCATTAGAAACGTTTAACTTAATAAAAGAATCACCTTTGTCTTCATATGTGATGATAAACTACAGCACACGATCTCTGGTTGTCACAAACACAACGATGGCCTTATTACGAGCGGCCCGACATGTCTCATTTATTACCCCTCTCTGTAATCTATTCATTGATTAATTTTTTTAACCTTATCTGTTTCCCCGTTAAAAGCAGCCAATCCTACACATCAGACTTATGATGTTAATCTAAAAATAAAATGGTCATGTAGAGCGTTAAAAGCTACCATCCGGGACGGAAATAGCTAATAGCAAAGTAAATTATCCTCCCACAAGTTGTACATTGAATCGCTTTATTAATAATCTTAATCTTTGAACAGTTCACTATCTTACTTAAGTAGAGGATTGTATTGGACTGAACCAACGGGGAGAAACGGGAGGTGAAGTAAGATCAGGGCCATCAAAAGCTGTGTTAATGTTACAATAGCTGAAAACTTATTTGTTAAAATATTCATAACTAAACTGTTCGACGACATAATCGTGTGTGTTTTCCAGCTAGATTAGATTTTAAAAGTTTTTTTTTTTTTTTACATCAATCAAAGGTAGCAAAGGAAACTCCTATATGGATTTAATTAAAATTGAGAAACACGTCATGATGAATGACTTCCTTTCATAACTTTCAGTATAAAATAAGGAATCATCACACCTGTATAACAGCTGTAGACATTAGCACACTTGCCATTTATAGTAAAGTTGTTACAAGAAATTAAAGATGAAAATGACCACACTAACTATTAAAAAAGCTATTTTTGAAAGTTGGATGATTAATCAACAATGACAATAATTGGTAGTTGTTAATTAGTACTACATCAACACGTACATAAACAAAAAATACATTAACATGATAAAGGAAAGGTGAAAAGGACATATATAAATCAAAATGAGAAAATGTACATATGAAAACTGACCCATAATCACTATGAATATTTGGGCCGTAATAGAGTAATATTGGTAAAAGTGCCTTTGTGACATAAAATTTGTGCAGGAGTTATATCCATATCTTACATTTTTTATTCAGATAAACAGATGCATAGAAACACTGGTGTCATTTAGTGTCATTCCAGGACTACATAGTCTCTGACAAAATAAGAGTAGGACTTTATTCAACTCCACCTTTATCATGAAAGGTATATAAGCTAGTCTGAAAGGCTCAAAAGTCCAGCAACACTTGCCATATAAAGAAAATATAAATAACTTTGTGAGAAATTCTAGGCTGATATCTGTGGCAGTCTCCTACATTACTTTGTGTGGATGCTGTAACAGAGACTAGTAAAAATTTAATTAATTAAATAAGTAATTTCACCCTTTATAACCAACCAGGCAAAACCAGCAGACCCCCATCATCACATCTGTATAATTTGGCTGAAAGTTGTGTTCAATCAAAATGCTTTAATGTTTTTTTTGAGTGTCTTTGTGCTTGTTTGGAATATTTAGCAGTTGTTTGTCTGTGGGTGCATGTTGGTGTTTTGTGCTCTTTCCAATCTAGAGAGATTAGATTGACTCCATCAGAAGTGGTTATTGTAAGTCTCTCTTGTATTGCATCTCCTTCTGGGCATTCTGCTTGTCTGTATAGTCATTTTGCAACTTTTAGCCTAATGTATTTATTTGATGTATTTATTTTTTATTGAATTTTTGTACTCTTTTGATCATGTTTAAAGTTTTTCAGTCACTTTTAACAGAGGCTCCAGTACAAAGGCATCAGTGGTGCATGGGAGGCCCATTCATAATTCATTCATAAGAGGTTAATCTAGCCATACTATGGGCTGAACTGTACTGTTTGTCAGCATTTTTAGTGCTTTGGCATGTGACCAAGTAATTGTAAAAAAAAGATTTAGAAGGTTGTTTTATTTTGAAACCGGAACCTCTACATCCGGTATTGTGACGGTTTAGCTTGACCCCCTCCTGTTCAGCTCCTGATCCGTGGCTCGGGATCCATTAAGCAGCCTGGCCCGGGCCAACACGAAGCGACACCGGGGGTTTGGTGTGTCTTCCTTCGCTGTCAGACACCTTGAAACGACCACTGTCGTTCCCCGGCCCTGTCGAGCGGCGGCACGGTTCGTCCGTTCAACACGCAGCCGTGTCCGTCCGGTTCCGCCATCGATCGAATGACACGTTTGAGGACCGGCAGACGAACGGGCGCCAGGAGTACCGCAGCCTTGCGTCAAAGCCTGCTAACGCTAAACCGTGTGAGGACAAGTCAGCAAGAAAGACGGGCAACAGCCACGTTACCTCGGTAGCCAGCCAGCCAGCGGACGGGTTATTTTTGGCACGGTTGCTGCCGTACACATGCTGCGCTTTAGCGGCGTGAGCTAGTCCAACATCTGTGCCAAAGCTGCCCGCTCCACCGGGGTCGGCGGCTCCGGAACAAACCCGGCTGTTCGGGCACAAACCCGGAGCCACGTTACCACAACACTGTGAGCAAAGGTAGAGCGAGGAGACCACGGTTCAACTGCGGATCGCCTCGGTGAACCGGAGAGGGGCCTCATAGCTAACATATGAGGCCCGGTTGAGAAGATGGACCTGAATTTTTATTCGGATTTAACGGACGGTACCGGGCAACACGGCGGCGATCCGGAGTTCCTGGATCCGCAGTCGTTCAATGGCTTTGACTCTGACAACAAGGTGACTGTTTTATGAATGGAGGTCACATGTCTCCCCTCCACAGACAGACCGTGTGTAACCTTTAACATCGGCTCGGTGTGGTTGGTGTGATGCTGCCACTGAACGCACCTCAGGGTGCAGATGTTACTGCTGTTTAGTTGTTTGTGGCTCCACTGCCTCACTGTTGATGTCTGTAAATCAGGTCCCTGATGATTCAAAATGTTACCGGATTCTGGTTTGTGGACAGTAAAGAGACAGGTGAACTATTTTCTAACTTGGCTTTCTTCCTGATTGTTTCAGTTCCCTGGGAGCAGTGACAACTACCTGACCATTTCAGGGTCCGGCCATCCCTTCCTCTCCTCTTCAGAGGTAGGCCTTTGCGTCTTGGATAATGTGGCAGTGAATTTCTCTCTAGCAGGTTTTTCTGTATTGTTACCGAGCCTGTCCCTGTGGACATTTGCTTTGCCCTCCAGTCATCAACCGACTTTTTTCACTGCAGGCACATGACTCCCAGTTTTTAAAGCACAGGGCAGATGATATGTTTTTAATAGTGATAATTGAGAGTTTTTTCTTTTTAATCCAGCTTTAAATCTTTTTGTCACATTTGCCAGCCAGAAATAAGAATTAAGACATTTATAATCCGCTGTCATGTGCACTTACTGACATACTCACATTTTTTAGTGTGCCTCTAAACCCCTTGACCTCTTCAGCCTCGCTGGATCTTCTGGTGGAGTATGAGCTATTTATCAGTACCTTTTTGTTTTTTCACATACCTGATGAATACAGCCAGACATCTTTGATTGTTTGACAGTACTTAATATACAGCTATAATCAGTACGTTTTACTTGTTATTTTATTGTAAAGGTTTCAAATTGAGTGATGCGATGGGTCAGTGGTCGGGCTGTTGACAGGTTTTAGTCTGACCTTCAGTTTTCTTGTGGCTGTGCTACTTTCCTTCACTGCTCTCTTACCCAACATCTCACAACTTTGTTTTGTCTTGTCCTCTTCTGTCCTTGCTATTCCTTCCTTCCTTTTCACCAACGTTTCCTGTTCTCCAGACCTTCCACACCCCAAGTCTCGGTGATGAGGAATTTGAAATCCCTCCCATCTCTCTGGATCCAGACTCGGCCCTTACCGTGTCCGATGTCGTGTCCCATTTTGGGGAGCTGTCAGACACAGGTCACTCTGACAGCGTGGTGGTACCTGGAAACTCCGTGGTGGAAGGGGACGACCCCTCGTTTGCCTCCACTTTTGTCAACACCTCCTCGCAGGGACTGGAACACTTGAGTCTGGGAGTCATGAACCACTCAGGAGGAAGTACTCTGTTGGCATCGTCACTGGGAATGGTGAGGAGTAAAGGACGTTTTAACTGTATGAACAGATCTCCTGTTTGATGCATCTTAAATATTTCAGCGTCCTGCTCCTGTCTTCCTTTCTCCCACAGGATCTCGGCCATCCCATCGGCTCTCAGTTCAGCAGCTCCTCCCCAGTGACCATAGACGTCCCGCTGGGTGATATGAGCCAGGGCTTGCTGGGGTCCAACCAGCTGACCACTATTGACCAGTCAGAGCTCAGTGCTCAGCTGGGGCTCGGCCTTGGAGGGGGAAATATACTGCAACGCCCTCAGTCGCCCGAACACCCTCTGTCAGCCACGGCGTCGCCCACCAGCTCGCTCCAGGATGATGACATGGACGACTTTAGAAGGGTGAGTCTGAAAAGCTATTTTTAAACTCGGCTTCTTGTTAAAGGTGATGAGATCCTACATAAACATGCCCACTTTTATTAGGTACACCTGTACATTGATCAAATACAGAAGCTTTGTCATGAATTCTACTTTAACAAGGTTAAAATTTATCAGTTTCTTTGTAAACTTTCAGAAAGGTGATTATCCTGCTGTGTGTTTGTTATTGAGGTCATAGTAGGAGGTGAAGTTGTACTGGAGTGCAGTATATTAAGAGGTATTTCTAATGTTTTGCGCCCTAATTCCCTCCAATCAGAGTGTCCTGGTTGAATCTCCAGTTTCTCTGGCCGTCTCTCCTGGAGTAATTTCTCTCGATCCATCCATGTCCGATTCCCCGCTCTCCGCCCCGACCTCTAGTGTCTCTCCGGCTGTTGGGAGGAAAGGAGGAGCGGGAGGAGGGAAGAAGGGGAAAAAGAAGAAAGACCCTAATGAGCCTCAGAAACCTGTGTCAGCCTATGCCTTGTTCTTCAGGGACACACAGGCAGCTATTAAGGGACAAAATCCGAACGCTACGTTTGGAGAAGTTTCTAAGATAGTGGCCTCGATGTGGGACAGTCTCGGGGAGGAGCAGAAACAGGTGAGAAGGAACCTGTACTCAATTAGTTGTTGAAAAATACTTACATATTTGAAATGTGTTCATAGTTTATCCATCATTACTCCTCTCAGACAAGTGCAAAACGATGACATGGGCTCAGTAATGTGAGATTTAAACATAATTCTTTTTTTCAGGTTTACAAAAGGAAAAATGAAGTAGCGAAGAAGGAATATTTGAAAGCATTGGCAGAGTACAGAGCCAGCCAGATGTCTGAGGTGAATATTTTATGATACTGAATATTGACACGTCATTTGTATCATCTGCCCTTTCAGGTATTATCAGCAATCAGGTATTAAATAGCAAGTAGTGCTTATCATGTCTTCATTCTCTGTCTTCTTTTCAGGCTCCCATTGAAGTCATGGACACTGCCCCATCGCCTCCGCCTCCAGCTCCAGCACTTACAGCCACAGCCATCGCCCCAGCTGCTCGCCCCACCAGATCCCAGCACTACAACCCAGAGGAGAACACCATTACCAACATCTGTACCTCCAACATCATCTTGGACCTGCCTCAGGTCACCACGCGCTCCCGTACTGGCGCTATCAAACCCCAACCTCTACCCCCCCCAACTCCTCCGAACCCTCCCACCGTCACTAAGATCATCATCAAACAGACGCAGCTGCCCTCTGGTGGTGTATCCGTCACAGCGATGCCCGCCACCTCGCCACGGCAGCCGCCGCCGCTACAGCAGATGCAGAGCACTCCCCCTCCACCTCGACTGCAGCAGATGGTACACGCCCAGGCTCCTCCGCCCCTGCAAGCCAAACCTCGAGGTGGAGGCGCAGCTGCTGCCACAGCGCCACCTCCACTGCAGATTAAGATTGTCCCGTCGTCACGGCAGTCGGATTCAAGCACTCCAATCGCTGTGACGGCTGCCGGCGAAAAGCCCACGTCGGTTTCCTCCTCTTCTGCCGTGACGGTAGAGGTGGGAGAGTCGGCTGCTGTGGTGACAGGAGGAGAGGAGGTGGCAGAGGAAGGGGTAAGTAAGGAAAAGAAACTCATGAAGCAGTGTTTAATATTGTGATTTGTATGCTTGAAGCATTTGTACGTTCATGTGACTGTGCAAGATGTTACTATTAGTGTTTGTCATGTCAATATCTTAATCAGACCTATTACTAATAAACTGACTAATATTAGCTTATTGCAAATACAGTTAATCAATGTGTGTGTCCGTTGATAATTTACACTGCTACTTGGTTTAAATCACTCTCAATGGGTTAATGTCTGCATTTTCTTGTGTCTCTCAGATGGAGGTTGAGGTAAATGTTGCTCCCGGCCTGAGTGTGACCCCCGCTGCCAGTCTGAACATTTGTGTGCGTGCAGGCTGCACTAACCCTGCTGTGGAGAGCAAAGACTGGGACAAGGAGTACTGTAGTAATGAGTGTGTCGCCACACACTGCAGGTTTGTCTCTATGCTAATGGTTTTTTGGTTTAAATGTGAGTTAATTTGTCTCCAAGGCAACCCAACCCAAAGTGTCATTATGAATGTTCATCTAGTGCGTTTATTGCATTGAAATAGTCTTATTTGCTTTATTGCTGACTGTGACATGAGAAGATTGGTCCCACTCTCATTGGTGTAACCTCTGAGCTGCAGCCAGTTAGCGTAGCATAGTATAAAGACTGGAAACAGTGGAGAAACAGCTCACCTGGCTCTTAGTGGTAATAAAATCTTCTTACCAGCACCTCAGACAGACATGAATATTGACACTTCGTTTATTTCATCTGCCCTTTCCAGTATTATCAGCAAATCATTTATAAATTAAGAGCAAGTAGTGTGCATCTCTGCTCACTTATGTTCCACATCGTAGAGTTGGATATGTCTACTCATGAGTGGTAATGATAAAGATGTCTGACTGTATTCAGCAGGTGTGTGAGGGAAAGAGTAAGAATAGGTATTTTCCAAAATGCAAAACTGTTGCTTTAAGAATATGTTGTTGACAGCCAATCAGCAGTTTAAAGGTCATTTTCATCAAGTAGTAAAGATGTAATTTATTGCCAATATGTTCATCAGTGTAGGCATAATTACATGTGCACACCGTACCAGTTGTATGTTATCAGTACGTAGGGTCTCGCCAAACACACCTAATGTGTGTGTTTACATCCACATTAGTCGCTCTGTTTTGGTTGTATTTTTGAAATCCATATAAACATATAGATACTGTGGTTTGTAAACTGGGAGTGACCACGTTTCTAGTCACAAGTGTGTTGTCAGTTCTAATTATGCAGTAGATAATGGACATGAACGTCTGACATCGGAGCATCCTGAAAGCCAGAATCCATGTTCTCATCATCAATCACTTATATAACTCAGTCAATGCAGAAATGACTTTCATGTAAACATTACATCCCGAGTATGATCAAAACTGGGATACTACTGTGCTTCTTATTGTGCTCTGTGTCAGTGGAGAAACGAATTTGCAGTTAACTAATTCATTAAATGGCTAAATCTGAGCTGCTTCTTGTTGAGCATTACACTTAGCAGAAGAAAATAAACCTGTTTCTTTTACTTTTTTGTTCCTCAGAGATGTGTTCATGGCCTGGTGTGCAATCCGAGGACAGAACTCCACCACTGTCACATAGGGAGAAGGACACGAGGGCTTCACAGAGAAAAGGACAAAGATGACACATGAAATGCAAATGGACATAGGAATGGATGGATGGATGAGTGAGTGAGTGAGTGGATGATAGCCAGATGGGGCTCAGGTATCGGCACATAATGGTTTGTTTTATCAAGTCATGTCAGATGGACAGACGGTCATGGAGAAGTAAAACAGTAAAATACTTTTGCCGTGACTCTCGTCCTGCCCAAATGGTTCTCCATCAGAATAAAACTTATTTCCAAATAATTCCAAATGAATATATGAAAAATAATACAGAGAAGAAGAAGAAGAAACCAGAGACTTAGCTCTGCTGCTCCATGATTTTCTATTGATCATGTGTTGTGAGTTTAAAATATGGAGTTGATAAAAACTATTTCTTTTTTTTATTTTTTATGGACTTATGGTGTTTTTAATTGTTTTGAAATAGGGAGGGGAGTGCAGGATGGAAACCATTTGTATTCAGTTCTTCATTTGAGACGTTCACCTTCGTACGCGTATGCTCCTCCATTTACTGTTACATTCAGGATTGATTGATGTAAATGAAATCTGAAATCTGAGAGTTTTTTTTTTCCTTTGTTTAATTTACTTGTTCATCAGTAAAGTGTGGGCGTTCCTGTGTTGACAGGCCGACGGCTGCTTCAGAGGTTGCCACCAACAACTGGGCAAAGCACAAACAGTCTTAAAGCTAGTTCGGAGTCATACAAGAGGGTGTTTGCAAGAAGCCATTTTGAGACAAGGTGGAAATTAATCGACCACCAGCCAAATGCGGGTTGTCACTTTTAAAAGCCACTCTGGGGGGTGTGGGAGACCTACCATAATTCAAAGAGTTTTACTTGTAACTCTGAACACTGGTGCTACAATTCAGGAAAACTAGCTGTAGTGTTCTCTGTTCTCCTCTCCTGCTGAAATACCCTGCAACATAAGCTTTTTAAACACGTGGTGCATATTTTGCTTATGAGGAACATTTGTTGTGAAAATTGCTGTTTGAGGAAAAAAAAAATATTGGAATGAATAAACACACCAGCTCTGACAACACTATTTATTGGAAAGGGAGTACAGTAGAAAATATTTCTTTCTTTCTTTTTTTTTTAACATGGCAGTGTTTAATTTAAGCTTCCAGGTCTGTTATTAATCAAGAAAGGGATGGTTACTTCATAAAGCTATTCCCAGTAATGCAGTGATCGGTCTGGCTTATTGTAGAAATACTGGAAATGGTTTTTAATGGTGAAATAAAAATATTTTATGTTTTAATATACACTGGGTGATGCACGTGTTGACTGCACACACTGCAAACAGTAAATACTGATTTCCAGAAGTAATATTTTATGAAAACGCTTTTCACACTCATTTCCAAAACGTTTTTTACAACACTGGCAGGTTTTATTTTCACAAATTTAAGGGAATAAGCACCGAAATTATGCTCGAGAACACTTTTGAGGTATTTCTGTTTTACTGTATTGCCATTTTCTGCTACTTCACATTATGATTTCACGTTTCAGAGTTAAACATTGTACTTCCATATTACAATTCACTACATTTGTTTGATAACTATGGTTACTTTTCAGAATCATAATAATAAAATACAGCGTAATAATAGGACTTTATTGATCCTCTGTGAAATTCAAAGGCTACTCAGCAAGATGTGGAGTAATCTGAATGGTTATAATTAGAATCAAAATATAATCATCTAATTATTGTATAAGGTTTTTAAGATAAGCTCCATGGTTATCAACTGAAACATTTAAGTGATGATCACAGTAATTAAATCCAATATCCTTCACTGATGAGTGGGGGATGAACTGTTATGTATACATGATGTGTGTGTGTGTGTGTGTGTGCCAGGGGAACATAAAATAATATGTCTGATGGTAAAAACACAGAAGTGTCACAAGAGGTGTCACATCATCATCATCCCGTCATTACTGCTGGTATCGCGAGACTGACGTCAGTGGGCGTGTGTGATGACGGTGGCGGGAAAACCCAACAAGGCGGGAAAAAGCAGCGTGGTAAACACAAGACAGGAGGCGCTGTTGCTCCAAATCACATTAAAATGCGCCACAAACCATCTGATAAAATCACAAAGTAACTCAGTAAGAGCAAAGGGATTCACTACGAAGCATTTAGACAGATTCGTTTGTACTTGTTTTGTTACCTAATGAGCTAGAATCGATCAAAAAGGTCGAGTCGAGCGTTTTTTTGGTTTTAAATAACGTTTGTTTATAATAAAAGCTGGTATGTAAAGACCTGGAGGGGGAGGGAGAGGAACAAGAAGCACAGGAGGGAGGAAGAGGAGGAGGAGGAGGAGGAGGAGGAGGAGGGGGGAGCGCTTAATTAAAACGGATTGGTGTGAGCATAGTCGTGTGTGGTGAAGAAAGAGGAGAAATTACATAACATTTTAATAATTATACTTGGTATTTTAACCTGGTGTATGCTTGTTGGGTCCCTGCGCTGTTTCTTTATATATTACTAGTCAGTGGATAAGAGCGCTGTAGTGAAATTACAAAGGAAGCAGCAGCAGCATCCTCTGCTCGTAGTGGTGTCCCTGCAGGCGTGGAAAGAAAGTGCGTTGTTATTAGTTGACACGGATCATCATCATCATCATCATCATCCGGCCTGCTGAGGAGCGAAGCCGGGACCTGGAGTTTGCAACAGAGGACTCACCATGGCGGTAAACCTGGACAAGGAAGCGTACTACCGCCGGATCAAGAGATTATATGGCAACTGGAAGGTAAAATGGGGCGATCTGAAGCGTGCAGGAGATTTTACCGTGGAGAAAGTGGCTCTGCTGGAAGATGCCAGCAGCTGAGTTAGCCGCGTTTTTCTGCTGAGCGACTTGACTGTCGGCGTGAGCGGTGATGTTTCCCACCTCCAACAACTAGTGGGGGGGAACAGGCCCCGGTCTGCAGACCTAACTACTTTATCGGCACCGAAACTCTCTTCTAGCGTGTTTGGGAGACGTTTCAGCAGCTTTCATGAGACACACAGGCTAGCTAGCACACCAAGTCACTCCATTCACCACGTTAGCTAGCCTGCTAGCTAGCCAGTAAGTTTACCTCTAAGCTAACTTACTAGCCAAGTAGCTAAACGTGTGGATGAACCAGCGTTTCCAAAACTGACACATAAGTCGCGTTAAAGTGATCACAAACACGTAAAATACCCCTGTAGAAGTACTTGGTCGTGGGTGAACTACCAAGCTGTCCAGCGTTACTGTCAGTTTACACCTGTAACATTAGCCACATGCTAATGCTAGCTGGGCAATTAGCATCAAAATAACGCCTGCATCACAGCAACGTGCCTGCAGATGATGGGAATGAGCTTTAATGAAGTGTTGAACGTGTCCTCTGTCTTTAGGTGACACCGCGGCTACTTTTCAGGACTTAAACAGAAGTTGTGACTTGATTTGACTGCGTTGTTGTTGTCTCATTGTTGCTACTCGTCTTCATTAAAAGCTCTCCTTGAGGGCTCATTGTTCTTGGGGGGACTTGCAGGCCACCTCATGAGCCGATGGAGCCCTGAGAGTTCGCATGTGAGCAGCGTTTCAGTGGCGTGAACGGGGTCGCGGTTATGGATGTGACACCTGAAACCAGCACTCTTTGTCTGCCAGCATTTCTCCAGAGTATTAGTGGGTGTAAGAGAAGCGACCCCAGCCTCTTGTCATCTGCTCTTTCATGCACAGCACTAAATTGTGTTCTCCACTTCTCTTTGTGTCATTTCCAGAAAGGAGAAGACGAGTTTGGCAAAGTCGATGCTATCGTGGTGTCTGTCGGAGTGGATGAGGAAATTGTCTACGCGAAGTCCACAGCCATACAG
Source organism: Anabas testudineus (assembly GCF_900324465.2). Classification (NCBI taxonomy): domain Eukaryota; kingdom Metazoa; phylum Chordata; class Actinopteri; order Anabantiformes; family Anabantidae; genus Anabas; species Anabas testudineus. The sequence goes on along the minus strand of NC_046627.1, from coordinate 22,294,958 downwards.
GTACAGGGGGGGATATCCCAGGTAGAGCCGCATGATCACAGAGCAGAAGCTGCTATGATCCGGGTATACATGCAGGTTCCTTCAGTTTATGAATCAGGATTAATAATAGAATCAAAGTTCATCTTATCTTAATGTATGTACTGGAATTTAGTTTACAACATTTGTCCCTGTATGATATCAAAACATTTGATGAAGCAGTGTTTAGTTTAAGACTTTTGCTCCACTATAGTTATTAATGTGGCTCCGCTTTATAGGACAACACAAGCATGTTCAGGTTAATAGAAGTGAGTTGCTCGCTGTACATCTGTTTAGTTTTTAAAATTTTCACTTTTTTTTTCTCCTCATCATCAGACTTGGCTATTTGGCTATGAATTGACGGACACCATCATGGTGTTCTGCGACACGAAAATCATCTTCCTTGCCAGCAAGAAGAAGGTGGATTTTCTCAAACAGCTGACTGTAACAAAAGGCAACGAGAACGCGAACGGTCTCCCGCCCATCACTCTGCTCACCAGAGAAAAGGTAGCTCACATGAAGCCGCAGTGGCAGACAGAAGAGTAAAGCTTTTCTTGGTACACGTATCCAAGTTCAAAGTATTAGTGTGACTAACTGATGAGTTCGTCTGAAAGAAGAGTCTGCTGTCGGAGCGTGAGGAACAAGATTTAATCCTTCGTCTTTGTTCTGATGGGGAATGTGCAAGAGATGCTGTGGAAAAACTTTTTTTGATGGACTTTCAGTTTACAGTACTGGCTGTCACTGGGACTCCCATCTTTCTATAATAATTTCATAAAGAACATCATAAAATGAGTTTAAATCAGTTAATAACCTGAAATTTCAGACTCCATATATGTATTTTCAGCACCTTACCCAAGTCCGGGTTGCAATAATCAAGTTTTATCTCATTAAATCTTACATTTAACTTGATAAAACCATATAAAGGATATTTTAAATTCTCTACAAGACTTTTCTTTTCAGAACAACCTTACGCAATAAGTGCAACATCTTAAATTATGTTTAAACAGACTTTTTAAATACAAACTTCAAACCCACACAAGTTCAAGTAATGACTGTAGTACTAATATTGACCGCTGGAGGCAGTCAGCTCTTAGTAACCTTCTTAAACTTGCAATAATGACCTATTGGGCTTTTTTGTAGTAGTATTTTTATTTATTTTTTTCTAAAATTTAAATTAATTTTCTTTTTTTTCTAAAACTAACATTTATTGTCATTTTGCATCCTTCAGAATGAAAGCAACAAAGCCAACTTTGACAAAATGATTGAGGCAATCAGAGGCAGCAAAGAAGGCAAGACAGTGGGTGTCTTCAGCAAGGACAAATTCCCTGGAGAGTACATGAAGAGCTGGAATGACACAATCACAGCAGAAGGACTGGAGAAGGTAAAACACAAATTTACACAACTATTAAAACTGTGGACACCTGTGGTAGGGAACAGGGAGTAGCACTCTTTATCCTTATTTGTAGCCTCTGTCATCAGCTCTGCCTCTTGTGTCGTGTCCTGTCTACAGGTGGACATCAGCGCTGTGGTCGCGTACACAATGGCAGTGAAGGAAGACGGTGAGCTCGGTCTGATGAAAAAGGCAGCGGCCATTACCAGTGAGGTTTATTCCAAGTTCTTCAAGGAGCGTGTCATGGAGATCGTTGATGCAGATGAGGTGAGGAGGAGGGAGTCTCACTCTGTCTGGAAAACTACAAAATAAATGCCACAGCTTTTAGGAAGATCATGTATTGACTTTCATTGTCCAAATGAGGTAATTGAAATGGAAAGTGGTGTACATATTTTACATCAAAGATGTAAAACATCCATTAATGTGTCGAAATTCTTCCCTTAAAATACAGTATATGTATAGACTGTTTTGTTCCTCCGCCCCCACAGAAAGTACGTCACAGTAAACTGGCAGAGTCTGTGGAGAAGGCCATCGAGGAGAAGAAGTACCTATGTGGCGCCGATCCTTCCACAGTAGAGATGTGTTACCCTCCCATCATTCAAAGTGGAGGAAACTACAGCCTCAAGTTCAGCGTCGTCAGGTAGCTCGCACCATCTCAACAGACACTCAGCGAAGTGATTTGTGGATTAAAACTTTGTCTGACACATAGTTCAGAACCCGCTAAGCTTGGTTTATTTTAACAAAAGATAATTGTGTTTCACCAGCGATAAGAACCACATGCAGTTCGGTGCCATCACGTGTGCCATGGGGATCCGCTACAAGTCATATTGCTCCAACTTGGTGCGAACCCTTATGGTGGACCCCTCTCAGGAGATGCAGGACAACTACAACTTCTTGCTGCAGGTGGAGGAGGAGCTGCTCAAAGAACTCAAACACGGTAAGTTCAATGGGGTGGGTGGGCGTGTGGGAGTTTCGGGCACTTGTTGAAAGTCGGTGATCCAAGAAATGGAAAGTGGCAGCAAGAGTCTCTTCTGTGTTGTGGTGTGTTTATTTATTTTTCTAAAGTGTTTTTTTAAATATACATCCTTTTTCTAATATAAATTGTAATTTAGAAACCTTTTATGTAAATTCATTTGGAAAACATTTAATGAAGACATACAACACCTGATTAAAGTATTTCCATTGAACTGTCTGCACAATATCGTCTTGATAAATTAAGTGTAGTGAAAAATTGCATCATGCAGCATGAGGTGAACAAGGTTTTATTCAGACAGTAAAAAACATTAAGATATACAGAGGAGAGAAGCTGAAACAAACATTGTGGTCATTATTTGCTCGAAACATCAGAATTCCTGCTGATTAATGCTCTATTGAATGACTAAACAATAAACTTGCAAGTGAAGGAAAAACAGGGTAGTTGGCATAAACGTCAAGGTTCCCGTCGTCCAAATAAAGAGAAGCGAGCATATTGAGCATATTTGTGTGTTTCTGTTGATTAACTTCTGTCTCCTGCACAGGTGTAAAAATCTGTGACGCCTACAACGCTGTTCTGGAGTATGTGAAGAAAGAGAAATCGGACCTTGTACCAAAGCTGACCAAGAACCTCGGGTAAAGGCAAACTGCACTCCCTCCATGCAATCGCACACATTTACGTATCTTGTGTTATTTATGTATTTTTGTTGTTGTTGTTTGCAGCTTTGCAATGGGAATTGAGTTCAGAGAAGGGGCCTTGGTTTTGAACACGAAGAACCAGTACAAACTAAAAAAAGGTGACACTTCACAAGTTCTTACTTACCTGAATATGCTGGTGATTTGCATCCTTTTCGTGAAATTACACTGTTGAAGGGGAGTTTAAATACAACGCACAATGAAAACCAGTGGGTATTGTTATTCCCCATCACATATTCCCTATTGTTATTCCCTATCACATGTCTTTTATCGTGATATCCCAAACTCAGACACACAAGTTAAGTAATTAATTTAATATTGAGAACTTGAGCATGAATTGATTTGCGTTTCTCCTCCAGGCATGGTGTTGAGTATCAGTTTGGGTTTTGCCGACCTTGTGAACAAAGACGCCAAGAAGGAGGAGCAGAAGAAGTACGCCTTGTTTATCGGTGACACGATACAGATCAATGAGGTAAGCCATGGTACAAGACACTTGAATGCAACAGCTTCATAAGAACTGCTCGACAGTTTTCATGTGCCCCTACACGAGTGTTAGGACCAGGTTTGTGCTCGGTTACTGAATTGCTTAATGAGCGTTGCCAGTGTGTAGAATTAATACTTCTGGAAATATTTCTACATTTTAGCATATTGTCATCAGTTGATGTGCTTGACACTACAGAAAGACAACAGTAGTTGTACAACTTTAATCAATCTTAATGTAACAACCTGAAATCTTTCTGGAACAGGAGGAAGCTGCTACGATACTTACGCCAGTCAAGAAAAAAATAAAAAATGTGGGAATCTTCTTGAAGGTAGGTGTCAGTGCACAAACAAGCTGAAGCTCTAGAGATAACTAAGTATTTAAATTAATCTTAATTTATTTTTCTTTAGTTTTTTACATTATTGTGAATTTAGCAGTGTTACTATATGACACAGTACCGGGGTTGATGTTTCACAAGAGGGGACAGGACAGACTGTAGTGAAGCATGTTGCGGCATCTTGTGTGTGTTTTTTATTAGAACGACGATGAGGAGGACGAAGAGGAGGATGGCGACGACGCTGAGGAGCTGCTGGGGAAGGGAGCTCGGAGCGCAGCGCTGCTCGCCGACAGAACCAGGGTGAGCGTGTGGTTTTACACATGTCGCTGGTGATCAGTGTTTATTTGCCACCTTGACAGTGTGTTAGTAACTAAGAGTGTGAATGTCTTTGTACTCTACCAGCTACTTGGGAAGGTAAGTATTTGTTGTTTTTTCTAAAATCTCATCAGCTGAACTGGTTTAGTAGTAAAAATCCACTTGCTGATGGGAAAAGTTTCATTTTCATTTTTGTGAGTTGTTTGTTTTGTTTTTTTCTGTTTCTTTTTTCTCCTCCCTGCTCATCCAAAGTTGTAACACGATTGTATTCTGCATGTATGTTGTGGTTTTTCCATATATTTTTTTTTTGTTTTTGTTTTTAATCAAAATTTTGGACTCCATTGTTTGTGTGTGGTCACTCACTTGGCTGTTTTCAAACTCAGAATGAGATGACAGCGGAGGAGAAGAGGCGGGCTCACCAGAAGGAGTTGGCCAATCACCTAAACGAAGAAGCCAAGCGTCGTCTGACGGAGCAGAAAGGAGAGCAGCAGATCCAGAAGTGAGTGAGGTTTCTATTTTGTAATGTTGCACTACTAAAAATTCACAGTATGGTAAATGTACCTTTAGCAAAACATAATGGTTTTGATGGCTACTAGCTACCAATTTGTGTTCCTTGTCATTTTTTTTTACTCGAAAGGTTCATGTAATGTTCATAATGTGTAATAGCATTAAAATTTGAACAGTCAAATGAATGTGGATCATCCCAAGCTTAAGAAGAGCAGCAGGCAGCAGCTCTGTGAATCCACACGCGTGATTGGGTTTGTGGTCATTAATTGAGCTCGCTCTGTTTTCCTCTCAGGGCCAGGAAATCTAACGTGTCTTATAAGAACATCTCTCAGATGCCCAGAGAAAAAGACATCAGAGACATGAAGATTTTTATCGATAAGAAGTATGAGACTGTCGTCATGCCAGTCTTTGGTATCGCCACACCATTCCATATCGCCACCATTAAGGTAAAGAGTTTACATCTACCCGTCTACTTGCTTTTACTGATGATAGCAGATTTAAAACTTTATTCTTAAAACAGTTTCAAATGGACTGTTTTGTCCTGTTTTTGTGTCTAGAACATCAGTATGTCTGTAGAAGGAGACTACACCTACCTGAGGATCAACTTCTACGTCCCCGGCAGCTCTCTAGGGCGACAGGAGGGAAATATCTTCCCCAACCCAGACGCCACATTTGTTAAAGAAATGTGAGTCCAGTTCAGGATTTTGTAATAATAAAAGTAAAGTCAAATGACTTCGTCCTGGAACTTGTTTTTAAATCCGTCTCCTCGTCTAATTTCATATGACTGATAATTATATCATGAACATCTCTGTGAACTGCTCACTCATCCCCTCAGCACGTACCGAGCGTCCAATCTGAAGGCTCCCGGTGACACGTCGGTGCCCTCCACCAACCTGCAGAACGCATTCCGCATCATCAAGGAGGTGCAGAAGCGCTACAAGACACGAGAGGCCGAAGAGAAGGAGAAGGAGGGCATTGTCAAACAAGACTCGCTGGTCATCAACCTCAACCGCAGCAACCCCAAGCTCAAAGACCTTTACATCAGACCCAACATCGCACAGAAGAGGATGCAGGGCTCACTGGAGGCACATACCAACGGTGAGGAGACAGAAATGATAAGTCTGGTAAATGTGAGAACTTCTCTGGTACTGGTCCTTCTTGACGGATAACTCACTTCTCAACCACACAGGTTTCCGTTTCACGTCGGTCCGTGGTGATAAAGTGGACATTCTTTACAACAACATCAAACACGCGATCTTCCAGCCATGCGATGGGGAGATGATCATCGTATTGCACTTTCACCTCAAGGCACGTTAAGTTGTTTATCAATCATAACAACCACTGCCACGGCAGACGTTCAAACTCAATTATCAATCTGTCTGCACAAAAAACAAACCAGGGGCTGTGGATGTTGCCTTTGTATCATTACAATCAAAGCAGTTTTCAAATATTGCATTCTGTTATTTACATTTTATAGTGTCTCAACATTTTTGAAAACAGGGTGGTAAATAACTTGAGGTGTGTTCACTTTTCCTCCAGAACGCCATCATGTTTGGTAAGCGACGCCACACAGACGTCCAGTTCTACACTGAGGTTGGGGAGATCACCACAGACTTGGGCAAACACCAGCATATGCACGACAGAGACGACCTGTACGCCGAGCAGATGGAGCGGGAGATGAGGCATAAGCTGAAGTCGGCCTTTAAGAACTTTATCGAGAAAGTAGAGACGCTGACAAAGGAGGAGCTGGAGTTCGAGGTGCCCTTCAGAGACCTGGGGTGAGTAACACTGATCGACTATACAGTGGCAAGAAAACATGGTTTTCTGCATTAATTTGTCATAAAATGTGATCTGACCTTCATCTAAGTCAAGAATATTAACATAATGTGCCTAAAATAACACCGTAAAATTCTAATCTTTCATCTCTTTGAGAACAACCATAAAATCCTCATCAGCTACTGGGAAATTAATAACTTATACTGTTAATACTTCACTGGTAACAATACTTTTGATTTAGATAGGCATCCGATTTTATGACCAATTAATGCAGAAAACCAAAAGGTTCACACGTTTTCTTGCCACTGTACTTTGAACCAATGCCACACAACAGACAGATACAAATAACTGGTTGACAACTGATATGTATGTATAATGTTTACCATCCTAGTTTAGTTTATTAGTGAAATAGCACATTTTGTCAAGCTCACCAACTGCAGGTTATTTGGTTGTTTTGTATTGTCACAAATCATCCTGCTGATGGCGCTAGAGGAAAAGATCAGCTCACCAACACAATACTTCCCCTTTATGGATACATGAATGTGTGTAGCAGGATTTTAACAGTTTATATGAAAGTTAATGTGAGATTTAACTCATTACTGAACAACCCACAGGTGGACTGATTTTTGCTGTGTCTTTGTCTCCAGGTTCCAGGGGGCCCCATACAGGAGTACCTGCCTGTTACAACCCACGTCCAGCTCACTTGTCAATGTTACTGAATGGGTGAGTGAGCAAACTGAGCCGGACCGACGCAGCTTGAACAGCCACGGCTCTCGTGTGAATTTTAAGGTGTTTATGTGGAGCGCATGTCTCAGCCTCTTTGTCCTCTTCCTCCCTCGTTCAGCCGCCATTCGTCGTCACGCTGGATGAGGTGGAGCTGGTCCACTTTGAGCGTGTGCAGTTCCACCTGAAGAATTTCGACGTGGTCATCATCTACAAGGACTACAACAAGAAGGTCACCATGATCAACGCTGTGCCCGTTAACTCCCTCGACCCCATCAAGGAGTGGCTGAAGTAAGGCCCAGTAAACATGGAAAAAGCTTTTAAGTCTGTAAAGTTATATTAAGTTTAGGTGACATCTGGTTATGAGCCATTTCCTTTTCATAAGCAGAACTTCACACCTTCCTCTGTTGTGGCTGTATTCACATTTCGTCTCTGTTTCAGCTCGTGCGACATCAAGTACACAGAGGGAGTCCAGTCCCTGAACTGGACCAAGATCATGAAGACTATCGTTGATGATCCAGAGGGCTTCTTTGAGCAGGGGGGCTGGTCCTTCTTGGACCCAGAGAGTGAGGTAAGTCCAGCACAGTGCGTAAAAATAAATAAATAAAATAAAGTTAGGTTGCTGCTGTGTCACAAAGATGTCTGTAGTGGATGATTTCTAAATCAGAATCTTACTGTGTGGATCAGTTTTCTTGTCAAACTGACATTTGAAACTTTTAAACAGCTTTTCAGAAATAGTTTGTTTTTAATTTTGTCTCAGGGAAGTGGTGCAGAGGAAGATTCGGAGTCAGAAATAGAGGATGAAACATTCAACCCATCAGCAGACGAAGAGGAGGAGGAAGAGGAAGACAGCGATGAAGATTACAGTTCAGAGACCGAGGACTCGGGTATGATTTTAAAAGATTAGATTGAATTATTTTTGTTGTTAATAGATTTATTAAGTCATTTTCAAGTTAGTTTGTCGTCTTAAATTTACGTTTCCTGTTCGCTGTGTGTTGTAGACTACAGCGGGGAGTCACTGGGCAGTGAGGAGGAGAGCGGTAAAGACTGGGACGAGCTGGAGGAAGAAGCCAGAAAAGGTTTGTGTCTGCCGAAGTTCGATTTTCACTTGCTACTCTTTCAGACATAAGTTGATATTGCTGTAATTTCTGTGGCCTTTACTGTTTCTCATTTCAAGTGGAATGCACTGGTACAATTTAGAGTAATTAGCTATAATATTCATACTTCTGTTGAGCCCTACGTCCTAATTCAAGTGTGACCTGTGATGCTTTCTCTTCCTCTAGCTGACAGAGAAAGTCACTATGAGGACGAGGACACCTCCAACAGGAAGAGAAAGAGCCGGTCAGCAGCCCCACCCAGCAAGAAGAAGCGACGGTCCTAAACATCTCTCTTACTCTCTCTCACACACAGTCACACACCCAAACATACACACACACACTCACTCACACACACACACACACACACACACACACACACACACACTGCCAAACCTAGATGACCCTCGACCCCTCCTTCTACCCCAACTGGCTCTTTTGACTCATACACTTCACACAGACACGCTCAAACGCACGTGTATGTGTGTATATAGCCGTAGAAGCCCCTTATTTTTGTGTTGGTCAGTGAAGTGTCATGTTGAAATGATAACACAACCAGCAGGACAGTCACACGCACTTCATCTGTTTTGCTTTATTTCTGGCGTTTTTTTTTTTTTTTTTTTTTTTTTTTTTTTTTTCTCCATCCATCCAACCATCAGGGTTTCATGTTTTGTGTGTGGGTGGGTGGATTTGTGTATGTGTGTGAGTGTGTGTGGGTGTGTGCATGTGTGTTTAAATGGGTTTTTATTGCGAGCATTGTTTATTTTCTGTTTAAAAAGAAGTTTCTTAACTAATGGATAATAAAAGAAGAGACTTGACACATCCTCTGCCAAGTGTTTTTATATAAAACTGAGAAACTGATTTCTCCCCCAGCCTCCCTATCGCTCTCTCTCTTCTCCCCCCCCACCACCTCGTCCTACCATTCCCTGTCTCCTCATGTTTTCTGCAGTGTTTGTCAAATTGTGGTAATTAGATGGACAGTTTGTCTTTTTCAAAGCAGGGGTGGGACAGAGACACTTTTTTTTTTCTTCTTTTTTTTAAATGGGTTTGTAAACTTATGCAGACAGGCACACATACACACCGTCTCCTTCGCACTTGTCCTCCTCTTTGTCCCCTCTTATGTTCATTCTGAGTAGATATGTTGTACTGTTAATTCTGAAAATCCTGTTTTTGTTTTTGTAATAAAATTAAAAGGAACTGTAGCTGATTCTTCTGTTATTTCCCACCCAGCCCCCTTTTTTAATGGCTGCGTTGCGCTTCTGTCGTTCATCATGTGGAGGTTGTCTTTTGGATTACTGCAGATTTTGAAAGGTCCAGTTGAGTTTCGTTAACATGCTTCATGAGAAGAGTCGATTCTCCCGACTTCTTGTCGCTCTTTCCTCGAGAGCAGATCGTTTTTCTGCCAAAATGCTTCAGAGTGTGGTACAATAAATCATCTGGTGTAATTCTATCAGCATATTAATTGATTATTAACAGATATCTGGTAAGCTGTTATGCTACTGCTGAGGTTACAGACGTCCATTGAACTTAATGATGACCTGATTAGCTGTTAGGGGTTAAAGGTTGCGTCGTCACCTTTACCCCATTTACTTTGTGTGTGTGTTGATTGGATTTTATGAATATTTTAAACAAAGTTATTTTATAGAAAAGTCTGACTTGTTTTTCTTCTGGAAGGGTAACAACAAATTTGTCATATCTATTTTTATTCAATGTCTAGTTTTTGCCTTTTTTACTGCATCATACATGAGATTTATATGGATTAGTTAGTTCCCTGCATCACATTAGATGGAGGAATTTAACAGCTGTATTGTTGCACATTGAGAACTGAATTATGTAGGATTTTATTGTGATTTATTTTTTTCATGAAATATATTAATTTATATTATCAGGCTTTGGCTCCAAAGAAGTCATGTGGATGCAGAAACATCAGCTTCAGGAAGAAAGTCTGTGCTGCAGAACCATCGATGTACCTCCTGCTCCATTAAATAAAAGTGGCCGTTTGGAGTCAACATCACATGATCAGTTACAGTTCTACAGTCATGCCTTTAATTTTGCTGAAAAGACTGTACCTCTGTAATCACCCACTCTTTTGAGCAGACCAAACTCTACATAGGTTTCCTTTCAGCTCAATTACCTTGTTTTACTTTACCAAACAATTTAAACACACATTTTCTAAAATCCGCCTCATCCTATTGAGGTTACGTCGAGGTATCGATGGTGTCTGATCATAAAGACATAACAATGGGTGTGCCGGAGTGCTCCTAATGTCACGTATTATACGTCAATAAATATTCAGCCCGAAGAGGCAAAGTTCACTCAGCAGCAGACAAGCGATCATCACTTTCTCCAAACAAGTAAGAATCTTCAGCTTTTAAAACAAAACTCATGTTTGTTTGATCTTTTGGTAAAAAGTAAGTAAAACCTCTGGATGTGACCATAACAGTAATGACACCGATACTATCAGATTTTATTGTATTATTGTCACTGTATTAGAGATTATTGTGATCAGCGTTTACACTGATCCTGTTAAATGTCTTTTCTTAGTGATTTTAAAAATAACTTTTTATTTTATTTTTCAGTAATATGATGAAAAAACACTATTAATTAACATACACTCTCTGTAAACTGTTTTCTCCGCATCTGCTCCTGCAATAACTGAAACATTCACTTTATGCTCAAAGGGTTTTACTGAATGAACATTCACTAAATTTAATTTAACTTAACTTGAGCACAAAGTTGGTGCAGATGATGCTTTATTGAGACCTTTCTCTCTCCTCCAACAGGTCAATGAAATTACCACTAGACTCCCACAGTATGGACAACAGCACCCATCTTATCAGCAGCTTAACCTACAGCTGGGATTCAACCCTCCCCAGGCCAGTGGGTGTTGTAGGAGACCCTAATTTAGCTGCAGGAGTTCTCCTGGGCTTCTTCCTGCTGGGGCTTGGCAGCTACATCTGGGCCTTCTGGTCCCAGCGAGTCGGGCTCCTGGTTTTTCTCAACAGCATCTTCTCGTTCCGCTTGGGCCGGACGTCCGACCTCGGGGGGGTTCGACACATCCACACCTTCCTTAAACTGCTGATTGTGAATGACGTCATGAACATAGTCACTGCAGTCATCCTGGCTGTCAGTTTTATTGTGTCCACCTGTGGCTCCACAGACGCCTGTTTCACTTCGTTCGTTCTGTGGTCACTGACGAGGTACTTTGGGGTACTTTTCCATGTCCTCACCGCCCTGGCGTGCCTCTTCGTCCTGTACCACCCACAGTGGGCGTCCAAATTCTTCTGGATGTTCATGCTGGTGTTTGTGTTGATTTTAGTGTTTGTCTTGTGTTGTTTAATTATCAGTGTGACGATGCCACACAAGGAGACGATATTTGGGGTGGGAGCTCTCGTCTTTGGAGTGGCTTTAATGGTCATTGTCAAATATGCTGTGTCAGCTGCCCCCCCCTCTGCCGCCAAGCATACCAAACCAATTGTGATTGTGTCCATGTTCACAGTCTTCTTTGCCTTTGCCCCCACTTTTTGCCTTTATTGTGTCTTGTTCATCTCAGAGAGCTCTGGGGATCAAAATGATAGCTACCATATAGCATATGCCAATGTCCTGTTTTTCACAAACTTCAACGTCTTTATGAACGGTCACCTGTTTTATTTCACCCTGAGGGTTCCCGTTGAAGAGGAGCAGCAACAGGAAGTGACTTTAGAAGAAAATATACCTACTTCTGTTGCAATGTAGTGAAAACCTTAAAAATCTGGACGTCATTATGAATTGGCATCACAATCACTGAAGAGCAATTTGGTTGAGGGGAACATCTCCAACAATATGATATGTAATAATACTCAATCATCAGCTCAACAACCATAACTAGGCACAGCACAACTCTGGGTTTCTCCCTTTGGGACTGTTCAGCAAAAAAAGGTGTAAGAGATGGATCAGTCAATGTCAGACCTCATTCTCTTTTATACTACAACCTACTGATTGAAAACATTAATAATATAGCTTCAGTCTAACCCTCTGCACATTTTACACTGCAACACAAAAACAGCACTTTCAATCTATCACAGTTTATTGAGGAGTAATAAGTCAATATGGTTATTTGTTTTTTGCATTAAAGACATGACATTGTTCAGCCCGTCTGTCCAGTCAGTGATGAAAGCAGAGACAGGTGTAAAGTGGAGTCATAAATACAAGTTCAGAACTAGAGAAATAGATCTTTACATGTTCAGCTCCAACAGAGTGACATGTCTTCACTTTAGACCCATGCAAATTTCAGAAATCCCGGTATCAGACAGTATCATACCAACCTGGTCAGTGTGAAAACAGTATGAGTGCAAACAACTGCAGCAGCTGGAATGAGCTGTGGATGTGGTCATTTCCAGTCTGGTATTGATCTAGCCTTGGTGATTTAGGAGGTAAATCTGAAATGGCTCTCAAAGAGTGACTCACCACAGAAGGTCAACAGGAGAGTCGGCAAAAATGAAGCAATGCTTCTTTGAAAACAAAACATTCAAAACAGAGAAGACAAAGGCACAAACACAAGTGCAGATGATTTCCTGAGAATAATAGAGCCAACCACGCCCACTTATTACTAAGAACTAAATCACTATTCGTTCCTGAGAACCGGCCCTTTGATCAATATGAACAATGAAACCAGGTTTTCTATGTTGGTCTACTGATACTATGTATTTAGCACTACTTATTTTAGCTGGTCAGTTTTTGTATTAAGATACTGCTCATGTTCATAAATAATGCAAGGCTGTGTATATTAAAGGAAAACCTTTTAGATTTACAGTTTAGATAAACTTGAAGTGTGATGCTGTGGTATTTAGACTGAAAGGTGAAATCACAGATATCTGTTTATTAGGTACACGTGTACAATCTAATGCAATCAAATCTAGCAGCTCTGCCATTACTTCTACCTTTACAAGGGTTTAATTTCTCAGTTTTTAAGTTGAAACAGTCAGAAAAGTGATAATTTGACTTTATTATAGGGGTCATATTGAGGTAGTGGAGGTATTTCTAATGTTTAGGCACTCTCATTCATTTAAATAAGGGTGGTCAAAAAATTAGAACCACCTCTTTGGAGCCAGGAGCACTATCACTTACCTCTCACATCTCATTAGTGACCTCTGACATTTAACCATGTCTGCGATCATTCATACTGAATTTCTCATTTGATCTTTTTTTTTCACTGTACAATACAACAACACAAAAAAATAAATGGCTCACAAGTACAAAGATATTTCTATATCTAGTAATTTTCATCTGTTTCAAAGAAATACTCACTCACTCACTCTGGAAAGTACTCACACACTTTGCCTTCATCACATTTTACTGTGTTATTCATTTTAAAATGGAACAACAATGCACTTCTAGCCCATCTACACACTAGATCTAATAAGTGAAACCATATTTGTAAAACATGTACAGTATATTATGTATGTTTCAACTGATTTATAAGAATTGAGTGGCTATAATAGATGATGACTTTAGTATCACGCTAACTTAGACAGCTGAGGAAAGTGTGTTAATTGTTGTTTTTATTATACATTATAAAAAATTTCAATTTGACATATATAGAGTCCATGGGGAAAAAACATATAGAAAGAAATAAAAATACTCACAGGAGCATTTCCAGGAAAAACACAATCTGTTCTGTTCTCCTGTCACTTTATTTTCATTTCTGTGTAAATGTAACTGGTAGGCTATGTGGCATCATGTCTGTCACATTGGTTTTTATCAAACTGGATCATCAGGGTGAACTGACGCACAATGAGAATAAAATAAATACTATATCTAAGCAAAAAGAATGTCCACTATGCACAAGGCGTGGCTCAAAGTTGTTTATATGCTCACTCTGTAGTCATTCACACTCCTCTGGAACTCAAACAGGTAACAGCATATTCATACATATTGATTTTTATTTTTTATAATTTAGATTCAGATTTTATTAAATACTAAATTTAACCATTATCTGAACAATATATATTAAGAACTGTTTTATTGAAAGAGCTTATAGCCAATCAGTATTAAAAGACTGATGCTTTACTATTGTTGAGAATAATACTTGTAAAATGTAAAATGTGATATTTACAAAAAGAAAAGATTAATGATTATAATGCTTGTTGTGAAAAATATCTCTTGCTGCAAAGTTTTTACTTGTGAAGTCCTGATTGCTTTTAAATAAGTCAGCAGTTTTAAGCTAAATATTAAAATGCTTACAATGCTGGCACACTGATGTTTACCATATTAGTTTTTTTATTTGGTTCTTCTCCAATTTCTCTAAACCCAAGTCACATCTGAGCCTGACTGATCCTCATTGGTTTTGCAGGTATTTCACTGTAATACTAGATGGCACTAGATGAATCACTGAACACCACCATGGATCCTGCCATCAGAGATGAAGCTGCTGATGAAGCAGAGCAATTTGAAATAATTAAACACTATGTGCAAAACAACAGAAAGGCCACCAACACGCAACTGTTTTCATTCTTGGCACTGCTGAACGCATATGTTCCTGAGTCCTACCTGCTGATGTCTGAATGCCAACAGTTCCTTGGACCACCTGATCCCATCCATGGAGGCCCCCCTTTTGAAAAACGAATGGAGCCCTTTTCTCCCCTAATTGGCACATACCAGTCAAACCCTGAACACATTTGTATGATGAAGTCTGACACTGCACAGAAAGCCGTGAAGCTACTGGCTGACTTAGGGTTTTCCAGAAGTACTATAGTGAAGGAATTAATATCCTCACTTTGTGGAGATCAGGTCCGGGAAGATATAATCCAGTACATCAAGGATTTGCTGACAAAGAGAGAAATGATAAAACATTTTAAAGAGAAGTTCTCAAGGCTAATAATCGATATTATAGAACTAGAGAAGAAGACTCACCACGCTGTATCTGTTTTGAAAAAGGCAGCACAGAAATTCAGACAGCAACCCATTTTCCCTCAAACCCTGTCTCGACTCTACTACAATGAAGAAAGCATCGTTGACTATGAGGTAAAAGCTATATATTGGGCAAATGAAGCCATTAAAAGAGCTCCAAACAACTCCTATGTGGCTGACACTCTTGGGCAGATTTACAAAAACTGTTTGAGGAAAGCTGCAAAAGCACAGTATGTTTTAGCCATGGCAGAACTGGCCTTCGAAGCATTTAAAGCTGTGGAGGAGAAAGCAGAGAAGGAAGAGGGCCCAGAGATGAGGAACACAGCAGGTACAGTGAGCATTTCAAACTCTTTCAACAACAGAGGCCTTTTTGGTTTCATTCAAGTAGCACAGATAGCCTTTAAAAAACTGGAAAACAAAGACAAAGAACAGCAACAGAGTTTGATACAAAACAAACAAATGAAAGTTGAAGCCAACTTTGACTTTTTTGAGTGGTACCTAACCTACTCCAAGCCCGACATCAAGACGTTAGAGCCACACTACTTCTGGAGGGATGTTGCACTTTGTTACCAGAACTACACAGGAAAAACAGCAGCAGAATCCACAAGCTTTCCAGGTCTTCTAGACTATCTGAATCATGGACTTTTCATGTCAAAGGGACAAAGGGCTAAGTTACAGGAGAAAGAGAAGAATGTGTCTGATATTGAGGAAGTCCAGGTTCTGTTGAAAACCAACTTTGAAGAAAATGTCGACAGTGTCGAAGCAGCAGAGAGGTACATCCTGTCCAACATCATCTTGAGCAACAAGGAACCTAATTCTCCTCATTTAACCCCAATGACAGAACTCAATACAATAATTTGTCAATTCTTGGACACAGAAGTAGGCCGCAGATGCCCTGAGTTTTACCTTTTGGTTCTGCTGCTGTTCTGGCCTGAGGAACGGACTGAGAGGGTGCAAGAACAGGATGATGATGAAGTGGAGCAGCAGGCCACAGAGGAAGATGATCCAGAAGACAAAACCTGGGAGGAACAGGACAGTGACGAGGAACAGGAAAGTAGAGAAGGGGCCATACAACTGCCTCTTGACCTGGACCAGTATGTTACCTTCATGGAGAAGGCATTTGAAACCAATTATGCCAAACACCTTCGTGGCCGATACCTTTTGCCTCTGTTTTTTCTGGGAAAGGGTTCTGGACTGAGCAAATGGATTCACAAATCAAAGTTAGATGCCATTGTGGAAAAAACGGTGGACGCTGAGCTGGATGCTGACGAAAAAGTTCAGAAGAAGGTTGAGCGGATCAATGACATGTGGATCGAGGGGACAGTGTGGCAACTCCCAGAGATCACAAATATTCTTCTTCCGGTGAACATAGAGCCTTGTCAAGGTCCCACAACACAGGCCCCAGAGGAGGATAAGGAGCAGCAGGTGTTAGTTTGTGCTGGAGGGCAGAAAATAAAAGCCACCACAGAGGCTGTGCGGGAAGCTTCAGCTCACATCCCCATGCGTTTCTATCTTGGCTTCACCATTCGAGGTCCTGTTGTCTTCAGTGTGGGAGCTCCTCATATGTCACAACAATGATTCATCATGAGCACATCAGGATAATGAAGATACAATAAACTTGGATAACTTTACAGAAAGAAAATATGTAATAATTATTGTATGAATCAATTCATTTTCAACGTTTGCTGTACTTTGGTTGTTCTAAGCTTCGCAAAAACTGTGTAGTTTTTCTTTCTTCTTTTTACGCTACACGATTGAATTCAAACATTCAGGTTTACCTGTGTCAGAAAAGAGTTAAAGAAGTTCAATGGTTGTTTTTGGGGCAGTGGTTGTGTGTTCACATCTATGTTCTATATAATCAGTTTATTTAAATATGTTGTATTATTAGGCTTAAAGGAGGTGGATGGGTGTATGAAACATTTTATTTGAATACCATATTAGCCATATTAAAGTAACATTTTAATGTGTGTAGGATGCCTACCTGCATATGAACTTAACTAGGAGGTAAAATTGTTAAAGTGATTACATCAGACCTATTGTTGCTGTTGGTTATAATCATGTAATTCATATTCTCAGCAAATAAAATGAGCTTCATTAACCAGCTGCACATGAATTGTTAAACTGCTGAAAATTCTAATAAAAAGTAGTAAAAAAAAGTGTTTTTGAAGCTTTTTGTTCTGCTTAAATGTCACCCTTGCGCTGAACATCAACGCTTTTTACAATTGACATGCCATGTAGATGTATGACATTGTTTATTGACATATCAAAGATAGTCAGTACTCTTTGTTCCTGCTCACTTTCAGGGTTACAACCTCCCACTTGTATGTCTGTAAGTCTGCAGAGGGAAGCGCAAGATAGAGAGTGAGTAACAAACATGTACCCCATATGTTTGTTACACACTTACTATCTGTATGAAAGTCTGTATGACTGTTGGCCTTTTCTTGCAAGGAAATGAAATGTATGAAGATGGACCTGCCTGTGTTTTTTTTTTTTTTTTTTTAATTTCTCTTCTAACATTCAATTTATATTTTCTTTTCCATAACAGCATCATATCAGCAGACGTGGTTCTTTTAGGTTGATTCATAGTGACCTCAGAGTTGTCTGTGGTGTATCTGCTTTAGATATGGCAAATGTCTGTGGTACTTCCTCCATTTTCAAGGATAAGTACTGGTCTTTAGGAGTTCAGTGTGTCTCTGCTGAGAGATGTGATCCTGAATCTGAGAACTTGTGCTTCTAATAATTCCTGATCCTAGTTTATGACTTAGATCAATGCCACTTTGCTCTAAGTACGAAGAATTGACGACTCATAAACATTAGTAGAAGAAAAAAAAAGTGCCACTACAACACTTTCACGAATGTGTTATTCTATTCCGCCACTTCAATTTATATATTTATATCCATCCACCATGCGACATTCATCTATTGTCATCATTCAGACCTGCAACCTTTACACGCCTGTCACAACATACACATCAGACTAACTTAACATTTCTCAAACATATTAAAACACCCTGATAAATTTACTGCATTCTAATGTCTTGAATAGTCATAACAATTATAATAAAAAAAATATAATAATATTCAGTAATAATCTGACTTTAAAATAGATCAGAGAAAGACATGTTTCTTAAATTCATTCAAACAGTATGGCATATAAAATCTCTAATTCTTCTTTGTCTCTGTTGTGCACTGATGAGTTACTGTCTATATACCGGAATTTCCGAGGAGCCCTGAAGGCAGCATTTCCCCGCATCAACCTGGCCGGTTCAGTTCGTCTGTCTGTGCTGTTCGTCTGTCGCTCAGCTGTGAGTTGACTCGTCCTTTTGTGTCAAATATCGAAAAGTCCAGATGACAAACCAGATGCCCGGTGACTGAGGCATTTGCTCGGATTCCTACCACAGCCTGGATTAAACGGAAGAGGCTAACGGCTCGCTGGCATGTTAGCCCCGGGACGACAGGTGCACCGGGGCTGAGAGATTTGTGTCGTCGCTAACCTCTCTGGAAACCCGTGTTTCAGCTGTGTGCGGAGACAGACGGTAACATACCTACCGAGGTGAGGAACAACAACAGCCTGGCTCCCTGTCGTGTTTAGCTGTAGCTCGTTAATACCACTCCAACTCAGCCGGGGGGAGATTAGTGAAGCTAACAGGGAGGTAAGTCAACGTTAGCTAATTGTCAGTTGACCCTTGAACCCGCTGTTGGTGCAGCCACCAGGACAAACATGCTAAATTAGGAGCCATAGTTTAATTTAAGGTTTAACCTGTGTCAGAGAGGCTTGTAAAAGGCTATGCTAAAGATGACAGGTGGAGTGTGAGCCGCTGCTAACATTACTTATCACAACACTTTTCCTGTCATCATGTAGCTGGACAGCTAACCCTTATATGTTCATGTCCAACAATGTAAACAGAGACTGTTTATATGTTCAACTGAGGAGAACTGAAAATAAACCTGCTTTGAATGTCGTCTCAACCTTCACTGTGCTGTTTACTTTCAGTTTTTAAGAAGGAAGTGGTTATGACAGTAATAATCAACCAAGAGAGCCTCATCCAACATTGGTTGTCATTACAGATTTTCTTACAACACAGTAATAAGCTTAATATCTATTTTTGTGTTTAATGTGTTTTAACTGAAACCAGTGCATGTTTGCTGTCGTTTGGTAAAATGACTGAAACAAGTCATTGTTGTCCATTTATTGATGAATTGACTAAATGCTTCATACTGTGAATAATAAATATTCCTTGTTTTTTCTTAAGGTTTCAACAACCTGACAGCTACATCTGGAAACTAGCTGTCTCTTTTCCTCGTCCTGTTTCTATCCACCTGTCTTGGCTGTTTTCGTCATTCACCATCTCGTCTTCTCTTTTTTCTACTTCTACCCATCTTGCTCATCTCGTTTTCCTCTCACACTACATCCACTCGTCTCCAGCTGACCTCTCTGGCTTCAGTGTGAACTCTGACATGGCCTCAGCCCAGGCCGATCAATCCAGGGTCCTTCAAGAGGAGCTCACCTGCCCGGTGTGTCTGGACTTGTACCGTGACCCTCACTTGCTTCCTTGTGGCCACAACTTCTGCAAGACTTGCCTTGATCACCTAAAGCGGCAAGCTGAGCGAGGACGCTTCCGCTGCCCAGAATGCCGTGAAAGCCACCGCTGTGGCACCACTTTTCAGAAAAACTTCAAACTAGCCAACATTGCTGATGATTATCGTCATCGGCGCAGAGCTGCCACTGCAGCTCCTATAACTTTAAAATCCAGGGCGTCATTGCTGCCTTCTCTGGCAGCGCCACAAGCCAGGAGCGTGTTTGCTGTTCCATGTGACTACTGCCCTACAGTTGCCGCCGAGGCATCAAGTGCCAGCACTGCTGGGGACGGATCTTCTGCAGCTTCTGTTTCTCAGCAGGTTAAGCACGAAGCTGCTGCGCCAATGTTTGCAGTGAAGACATGCCTGAAGTGTGAGGTGTCAATGTGCCAGGAGCATGTAAAACCACATCTGGAGCTGCCCGCATTTTGTGAGCATCCACTGACAGAACCGATAAACGACTTCTGGAAGAGGAAGTGCCCCGATCACGATGAAATATACAGGTAGGAAGCACGAACATTTTTTAAAAGATGTGCATTTCTTGAAGTTGAATTTTGTTTTTCTCAATGCCACAGTGTTTTCATCTAGGCACTGTGTCAATCACCATGTTCACACATAGCTGTACTAAAACATACTGAGTCAGTGATGGTTAGCTGATATCTGTTAATGTTCTGTTTCTGATATAAACCAGAGATGTACAACATTTACTCTCCCAACACTGATTCACATACCTCTACACAAGATATCTTCTGATGCTGATTCCCATAGTGATATCAGTACTTGACATCTGTACATCAAGCTGCACAGAACTTATTGGGATCATTTTTATGTTTACATTTTGTAGTATATATATTATTTATACAATATAACTGTTAAGTGGTATTTTTAGTTATTTTGCTAAATATTTCCTGAAATTACAGCTTTTGTCTAAAAACATGGCTAAGAACATGAACCATCACTAAGCCAAACTTTTACAATATCTAATTTTTTCCACTCTATATTTCTCAGATTTTTCCCATATCAAGGTGACACAGTTGAGTGATACATTACTGTAAAGAAAAAACTTAGTTAGTTATGAATCATGTTTTTATTCTTTCCAGATACTACTGCATGGACGATAAGGTCTGTGTGTGCAACGCCTGCACCATAGAGGGAGAACACTCAGGACACAGAATGAAAACCTTAAAAAACACAATGAAAGATCTCAAGGTATTCTTCTAGTGAGGACATTTTGTCATCTACAGATATTTTGGAATATTAAAAATATTAAAGGAAACTGTGAAAAGTACACGTATTAATTAGACCCATAAAATATCAGGCCAGGATTTCAGTCTTTGGTTTACCCTGCTCCAGTCAGGTGAACTACATTTTCATTGTTTGACTCACACAGAGTCCTGTGATGAGTCTGGAATACTGATGAATGACTGCTGTCTGTTGTTGTGTGTGGCAGTGCGTAAATGAATGGAAGAGTCGCATGACTTTGTGGTCTTTCTCTTCCTGTGCTTCCATTCTCCTGCACAGACTGTCAAGTAGAGAGCCTTCCAGTTTGTTGCTGTGGATATGCAGACTGTAGCCTGCTGAATTCACTTTGCTTTGTTAATTGACACTTGATTTGACTTGTCATTTTAGCCTAGCCTATTATATAGTATTAGAGTTTTTATATAATGTCATAAAACACTGTTGTTTAACAGTAAGATATTCAATAGTCATAGTCATACAATGTCCCAACAAATAATAAAGACAAGATAATTCAGTGGGGAATTTCAGAAGTTATTTGTACAGTTGTAATCAGTTACACGTTCAGCCTCTACTAGACATTTTTGGGTTGTGTTATATTTACAGTTAGATCTTAAAATCTATTCAGGCATCATTTCCTGAGCCCACACCTTTTCATCTTTGTCAGGTCACACTGGATAAGCAGCTGTACAGGGTTGAAAGGAAGTACAGCATGGCAGAGAAGAAACTGCAGGAGCAGAAGGAGAAGGAGA
Organism: Anabas testudineus; assembly: GCF_900324465.2. Classification (NCBI taxonomy): domain Eukaryota; kingdom Metazoa; phylum Chordata; class Actinopteri; order Anabantiformes; family Anabantidae; genus Anabas; species Anabas testudineus. The sequence continues at coordinate 22,273,198 of NC_046627.1, read as the reverse complement.
GACAGAATAAGGTAGGAGGGTGCATGCTAGTTGATGAACAGAACAGTTGATGAATCTTTGACCATTTGTTATATCACAAGAAACTCCTTTAATTTTGTGACGCTAATTAAAAAGTTAGTTTTACTATTTGCTTATGTTATGTTTTATTTAACATTTCAGAATTTCAATATGACAAAATAAATAAAAAATGTAAAAAAAATGATTTGACTTACTAAATCTTGGTTATTTAAAGTAAAATACATTTTGTGTAAGTAGTAGTGTTTTGTACTATGTACTTTTCCTTCATCTATGCGCCCCTCATTACTTCCCTTATTTAGAAGTTTTTGGACGACTCTGAGGAGTGCTTGACCAGGTTGGGTGAAGAGATGAAGGCCAAAGTGCTCAGCTTCATCGCTAGATTGCGGGAATGCACACGTACTCACTGTGACACTAACGGGCCGGCAATTCAGAAGAACATCACCAAGATCTGCCAGGACCAGGCCCGTCTCCAGGAGGTCCGCTGCGGCATTGAAAGCCTTATGCAGGAAAGTGATCCTTTCCGCTTCATCGAGGTGAGTTCCATCACTGTACAGCACAAATCACATGCACCAGCTAATATACAAAAACACACTTGTGATATGTGGTAATAAAATAAGACATGCATGTATGTATTTTATGTATGCAATAAACTCTTAGACTTATAAACAATTATTAGAGGTTAAAGTAGACATAAACATGTAGTGGAATTTTTTAGATAATACATTAATTAGGAGAGGGGGAACTAATACTACTGAAGATAATCAGAATCTACTGTTTCTTTACATTTGTTTTTGCTCCTTTTTCAGGAATTCAAGACAACAGGAAAACAGTAAGTACAGTGTGTTATAATTTTTTGGGGCTGCAGCTCAATAATTTTAATATCACTTAATTGTATTTCTTGTTTTTCTTGAGTAGTTTTTTCAGAAAAATAGTTCACAAACCTATGGATTCTTTGTTTGCTAAAAATTCAAATCTTGACATTTAAGTGAAGATAAAACTACTACATAGCATGTTTTGTGTTTTAAACAATTAATTGATGCTGAGTGGACACTGAATTATAAGTGTATCTTGTGTGTTTTCAGGTGCCGCCGGCAGCTAAGGAAAAACATGTTCTACCCAGAATACGTTGACATGGAGACGGATGTTCTTGTAGCTATGATGGAAGAAGAAATGAGGAAATTTCTTGATGATGAACTACCATGTCATATTGTTTCTGCCATTCACTCCCTGTGTAAGAAAACTTTCTCTCATCCAGTCACATTTAGACAGCTGTCAGAGAGATGAGCTGACAGCTGCTTTATGAAATAGCTGCTTCTTGTTATTTCAGTTCTGCTGAACTGGTGATGCTTCTTTGTTGCTATGTAACACAATTCATTGTTATCTAATCTAAAAATATTTTTTATTTAGTGCAGGTGTCAAATAACATGTTAAAGAACAGGGAGGTGGCGTCTTCAGGAGCTAAATTTAAACTCATGACATATATATTTTTTCCAACTATCAGGTCATCTTTCAGATCTCGAGGAGGAGGAGCATGAGGAGAATGAGGAAGAAGCTGCAGAGGAGGACGATGACGACGATGATGACCTCGATGACAGCAGTGAGGAAGAAATGAGGAGTGACGGGGAGGAGGAGGAGGAAGATGAGGACGAGGAAGACGGGCATGATCAGATTGAGCTGGCCGATGATCTTTACAGCCCAGGGGAGGAGGAGGAGGAAGAGGAAGAGGGTGAGGAGGAAGAAGATGAAGACGATGAAGACGATGGGGAAGAAGAGGACGAGGAAGAGAGAGGAGTTTAACCGAGGACTTTTGTACAGATACATTTTTACACTTTTCGCAGCACTTTGAATTAGATTTTTAACATTGCTGAGTGCGACAGATGTTTTGACATCTGTTTTAGTGCTGCACCCATCTTCTCGTTGAATGTCTCATGTACGGAACAGGACTGGAGCAGCTGACGCATTTTGCCTCAAACCCTCCATCAACAATTCTGAGGCAAACTACAGTACAGCAATGGAGCTTTCATTCAGCTGGATTTCACTGCACTGAAAATCAGCCAATGTGAATCTCATGCTAAACCCGCGTTGCATACTGCTAAAATGAATTAAGGTGCTTTATATTAGAAGAAAATTGCTGTCTACGTACACACGTGAATGTGAATGTATTATGAGAGAATGTGCCTGGAGGGACTAAGCTTCAAACTGAATGAATAACCTCTTGCATGTTGTAATGCTAGATTCTCCTGGACCTTGGCAAAAAAATATACAAAATGAGTATTGATAGATTTGAGTCTAATCGAGTCTAATTTGATCTAAATTTAAACTGTTTACTTGAATTTCTGGTACAACAACAGGTGCTAGACACAAAAGCAGAGAGCTTTTTCACAAAGCTTCACAAAGTGGTTTGACTTAAATTTACCAGACACACATTTACACATGTGTGAATTCCTGAGTTTCACCATAGAAAGCCTTTCTATTAACACTGGTAAAGATGCCAACGTTGGCATCATATTTGATCTGCTGAGAAAGAAAATCAGATAAGTTTAAGCAAATAAACCAGACTGGTAACAATCTACTTGAATGTTTGTATGGATTGTTATGATTGTCTCATTCATGCTGGAGTTGATCAGCCAAAGAGTAAGGAGGTGTGTGTGTGTGCATGGAGAATTTGAAAAGTTAGTTTGCTTGGCATGACGTTTAGAAAAAGAAATGCAATGTGCAACTAACAGTTTACCCACTCTACAGTACATGATGGCTTTGCTTTTCATAATTCATAGTGCTTTAAAAGGAATTAATGCATTGTTTAAAAAATGTCAAATGTTCCTATGCATAGTTCAAACATAATTCTTAAAATATTCATTTCAGGTGATGTGGAATTTTGCACTTTACTACAAAATATGCTATGATAGGCCTGAACTATTTGAAAGTTAAACATTTATTTTTATTTTGATACAAGTAAAGGTTTTTTTGTGTGAGGCCAAACTAAAATAATTAATACATAATAATAAAGCCTGTTGAAATGTGAACATGTGTCAACTTTGATCTTTTTAAACCGAGTGAAGTTAAAAAAAAAACAAAAAGTAGAGCAAGTTAAAAACCGTGAACTGAATTTAAGGGCTCTAAATCATTGTCTAAACCTTTGTTTGAGTTTGAGTTAATTACCATTCTGCTATGTTTGCTTACAATTACAGTAAGAACTATATATTTTAGTTAGCTATGCTCTTTAAAAAAATTAAAAGTGAAGGAAATCCACATTAAAAAATTAACTAATTAAAACTGTGAAAGACAAAATATGAAATAATAAAACGCACTGGATTAACAGTTAATAAAAAGTAACTAACAGTTTTTTGGGCCTGATTTAACAGCATTAATTTCTTCACTTTGCTTTTTCTTATCATAAATATCTCACTCCCATGGAAAAAAAATGAATCGTTTCCATCCCGGAACCTTTGCTTTGGCGCATTAAACCGACGGACATATTAGCGGATGGACTCGTTTCCTGTGCTTCATTCCGGTATTAGGAGCAACTCTCGGTGCATGTGTTTGTGTTTTTTTCTTAGTTTGATGTAATTTATTCACAGAATCACTACTGTGTTTTCGTTAAACACGAACAACGAGAGCTTCACGCCATGAATCCGGTGTTTCGAAAGGTAACTAATCTTTGTTTTGTCTTTATCTTGTTACATGTTTAGTTTCTGCACAGAGGTCACACAGCAGTAATATGTCATCGGTAACATCTGTGCTAACATCTGAGCTTTTAGTTACTACTTTCTATCGATTCGTTGTTTAGTCAAGTGTTAAAAATAGACACTAAAATGAACCAGTCAGTGGGGAAGACAATAGATATCAAGTCTTCACAGCTTTGCCAGAAGTAGTTCAGTAAAATGTTCCAGTTGATTTTACTTTTCAACAAGTGAAATAAGTGTTAACGCTTTTCTTATCATGTAGCTGCTGTTTGAGAAATATCTCCATATTTGTATTTTGTGCATGTGCTGTGTTGTAAATAAGATTTGTTCATACAAAGGTTAACAGTTAAATACGTAATTTTTTTTTTAATTTCAGTATTTTGCAATTTTGTAAATTTGATTTATTGATTTTTTTAATGTTTTTTCAGTTACCAACATTTGTGTTAAATGAAGCACTTGCAGTATGCTGGTAAGTCCTCTCGACACAGTTTGATGTTTTGTTTTTTTTTTTTTTTCTGCATAAATAAATCATAAAATGGGATTGTGACAAATGTCTACATATATTTATAATCTGACAGAACATAAACCGTCTTGATATTTTTGTCTCAAGACTGTACAACACACCCATTAAACATACAGAGTGGTGGAAAAGCAATGACAGCAGCAGTAACCTCAGTCCATTGCGTCCTTATTCTTAGGAAATTAATGTTGCTGTATTTTCAAATCTCAGCATTATCTTGTTGACAACAAAGATGCAAATACTACCAAGAAAGTAAGATCCTCATTATTTTAAAATGGAACAATCCTGTAAGTTGCATCTATATAAATAACAGTTTACTTGATCCTATTTTGATAATTAATTTGCAGGAATACATAATTAGCATTTGTTTAATGTTGTTGATGACTAAAATCTCTAATGTATTTCAAGGGCCACACCATTCCTTCAGCATCCTGTCTGGGGTAAGTATTTATAGACAAGGGTGAATAAAACACTTCAACCTCATAAGTTAAACTGTTCTTGGATACTCAGTATGGCATTTGTACACAGAATACGTACTTAAATGGACCCGTTTTCTTTCCAGGCACGGCTGCTGTAAACAAAAGACAATATAAAGACATGCCAACTAACGGGATTGGAAGGTGGAAATATCTTTTACCTAAGGAATTGGTAAGACGCTAAGACCAGAGTATGTTTTTAGAAAAACAACAGGATTTTTTGCTTATTATGGATATTATTGAGCAGAAACTGTTTAGGCAGAATAATTGTAGATAATTGGATCACTGTCAGACCAGACTGCAATGTCTGGAATATGATAACCTCTAATAATAATTTTTTTAGATTACATTTGCTCAGTAAGTGTACAGTGCTCACATCATTTCAATGAGCACTAATGGTAAAACAGTAGCTAATTTATTTACAGACTATAGTTATCTACCATTGCTGAAGCCTACAAAATGTCTCATATGGACAAAAGATAGAAAATGATTAGTTTAAAACATTGTACTAAATTGTCATTAAGTGTGTCAAGTTTTTTGTCTGTTTTTAGCCAAAGAAAAAGAAAGACAAACACCAGATGAAACCGATTTTTGCAGCGACAGATACAGCGTACGGGACTCTGAATGTCCAAGTGTCTGGTTATGACATGACAGTAGTGGAACATTATTCCCAGTACATCCACAACCTCTGCAACAGGCTTGGCATTTGTGTGGCAGAAAGGTATGGAAAACACTTAAAGAAGCAATGTTGGAATACATTTCTGATTTGCTCATTTTAAGTGCAGTTATTGAGGCACATTGGGGCCTTTTCTCCTTTGAACAATAATGAAGAGAAAAAGATCATAGTAGAGAATAAAGAATGAAGCAGAGCTGTAACAACATGGGAAGAGGAAGCTCTGGGTGCGGAAGGCTGGTTTGATTGACATGATGTTCATTTAGCCACCGACAAATTACTGGGTCAGTGACAGCAGCCATTCGTTGTCATTGGAAACCTCTGAACACACTGTAGTGCAAGACAGAGACAAAGGGATCCTAACAATGAGAGAGTGCAAATATGCCGTCAGGGTTTCCTGAACATAGACTTTACTTTAGTAGGTAAAAGTCCTGCATTCAATATGTAACTTGAAAGACAAAACTATTAGCTTAAAATACTTGAAGTACCAAAATTAAAAGTATTCTTCATGCAGAATGGCTCAGTTCACATAAGTGAATATGCTGTTATTGGAATATTATTATTAGTGATGCACAAATGTGTGTTTATTTCTAATGTTGCATCTGGTAAAGGTGGGTCTATTTTTTAACGTGTATAGCCAGGTGGTCGATCTAAATGAATCCTACATATTTTATTATTTGATTATATTTTGCATTAAGACGCTTCATCTGCAAAGTAACTGTAAAATAAAAAAACAAAAATAAATGTTGTGGGGTAAAAGTAACATAGAATCTAAATACTAAAAGTACATTTAACAATTCATTCTCGAGTTTAAGGTGATTGTCAACACTGCTCTCAGTGCTGAACTGTTGTGGACAATACCATTGTTTTTAATCACTGATTTTCCTTTTGCAGCTATGCTTTGCCAACCAGGACCACAGAGGTCATGCTAATGCAAGAACAAGGCACCAAGATGTACGTCGATGCCGTCCTAAAGACTCATGAGCGAGTTGTCCAGGTAAAATTTAGTTTGTTTTATCCATTTAAAAAATTTATTTTATACAAAAAAAGCCACATGAACAGTGAACCTTATGATAATTATATAATTATAGAAACAGTATGCATATGAATGTGTTAATGAAGCTATGGCTATACCACCAGGTATTACACATACAGTACATCTAGACAGTATTCAGTATTCAGTGCTTCTCAGTTTGGCCGGGCAGTCCGCTCTAGGAAGAGTCCTAGTAGTTCCAAACTTGATGATGCAGGCTATTGTGCTCATTGAGAAAAATTTAAGAAATATTTTTTTGCACGTTGACATGTGGTATTTTTGTAGAATTTTAAGAAAAATAATGAATTTAATTTGGAAAAAGACTGTACCATAACAAAATGGGGAAAAAGTTGAGCGCTGTGAAAACTTTCTGGATGCACTGTAGGAGACACTGATAAGTTGGAACTTGAAGTAATGTGTTTCTGCTTTAAACTTCCTTTTAACCTGATAACTATTGTACATGTTTTGTTAGTTTTCTAAAAAAAGACATGACTATTAAAGAGTTTATTTGCTTTTCTAGCTGAGCAGTCTGGACACCACATTATGTCCCATTCTCATCGATGTTTTTCTTAAGAATCAACCAGAGGGAGTTCAGCTCTCTGTAAAGGAGGTGAGTTAATATGAAGACAGACACATATGTAGTTATTTCTAGACCATGAATATTTTGTTCAGGACTCACTTTTGGAAAGGTACCAGGCAGAATGTGTCACTGCTTCATTTGTCTCGTAATCTGGTCCAAAGTCAGACCAATAAAAACGCAGTGTTGTTTTTCAGGTTGATGCAGTGAAGCGGCTTCTCTAAACTGTTGAGCTGCAGTGATTCTTTGATTAATAGATGTGCTGATTAGAATAAAACTAATTCACAATAAAACAACTATCATTTTTATCACTGTCTTTTTTAAACAGCAATGCCAAACTCTTCTATGATTCCAGGTTTACATTTGATAACTTGGTAGTAAAGTTAATATTATTAACTGTTGCTTGGACAACACATTTAATAAGGTTGTTACATTTTAGTTTTTTTGAGATTTTATAGACTAAACAATCAGTTAATGAAGAAAATAATGTTTGATTCTAATAACAATATTAGTTCTACCAAATAGCTTCCACCCAGATTGTTTAGATATTGTGTTCTGTAGCCTTAAGAGTTTGCTTAACTGGACCTAACTCCAGATAATGCACAAAGAGATAAATAAACTACTGTATGAAAAAAGATTCTCACTTTACTTCTAACATTTCCACAGCAATGTCCTCACATCTTTTCCCTTTTTTCTTCTCAGCATACAGAGGCTGATTTCCAAGCGCGGTTCAAGGCACGTCCAGAGCTGGAGGGGCTTCTTGCTCAGATGAACCCATAGATTGTGTGATTCTTGTTTGTGTTTATTTATTCCCTGGCATTCCTCAGTCAAATGCTAATAAAGGTGATCATTTACCCTAAAATAACTACACATTCTTGTTTGACTCGTGTGACCTCTGGAAAATAAAGCACCTATGATTTTTGAAAATTACTGCACTGATGCAGTGAGTAGCTTTTCATTTCTTAAACAACCCAAAGATTATTAGATTAGATCTAATAATATAAGATCTGGGTGCATCATGGTAAGAAGAAAGGCAGGTGAAGTAATGCACTAATCAAGGCCTAGGGTCTACCATACAAGCCTGTGGGGGCAGTGCTATGATCTGGGGTTGCTGCAGTTGGTCAGGTCTAGGTTCAGCAATGTTTTGTGTGCAAAGAATGAGGTCAGCTGACGACCTGAATATACTGAATGACCAGGTTATTACATGGAGTTTTTCTTCGCTGATGACACGTGCATATTCCAAGATGACAATGCCAGGTTTCATCAGGCTTAAATTGTAAAAGAATGGTTCAGGGAGCTTGACACATCATTTTCACACATGGATACTAATACTTACACTCATTTCTACTTTTTTGTGTTATATGGTAGATTTTTGTGAAACTGATGGCCCAAATTGTATCTCTGTTTGACAAGACACACACACAAAAACTGTTTTTAGTGGCAAAAAATCATTTTTTTTATTTTACACAATTGATCAATTAATTGTCAAGTGTGGTAGATATACAGTTTTATAGACAAGATTTTGTCCCCTTGCTGATAAAAAGAAAGAAAGAAAAAATACATATATTGAATGTTTGTAACACTTGATTTGATCATCATTCAAATAATAACACATAATGTAGGTAAATGATGATTTCATGTATAAAACTGTCCAAACTAGCCTAATTCTCGAGAAGAGGTAATTGGCCCATAAACCCATACTGGTGGCAGCAGCTGCAATCAAGAGTTTGTGATAACTAGCAATGAATCTTTCACATCACTGTGGAGGACTTTTGGCTCACTCTTCTTTGCAGAATAGCTTTAATTCAGCCACAGTAGTGGGTTTCCAGCATGAACAGCCTCTTAAAATCAGTGATTAAATAAATTGATTTAATGACATGGATATTATATAAATGTGATCTTAGTCTAATAAATTACAGTAGCTACACCTGTGATATGACAGACAAAATAAGAAACAACAACTCTTTAAAATCATGGTTGAGGAGTCCACACTATTTTTTTAGAACTTGTATCTTGTGTGAAGGTGACGATCAGATGACTAAGCTGGTTCATTCTGTCTTTGGATTTGCTATTTTGGTCGAACCGTGAACATCCAGGGCTATGCTGTTGAAAAAAAAATCACTGAAATGATAAAACAAAATAAAAGTGTTTAATTAAAATTTGGTTTACAGAATTTTCACGTTATGAACAATCATTATTTTATGTTTATTATGTTTAGTGATTTTACTTCAACACTCTTTAAACATTATGCCTACTTACCCTTTTATGCAGTTTTGGTCTGGATGCCAAAGGCTACAGGACCTCTGATGGTGAATCCAAGATAAAAAGAAACTTGCCGTGGGATCCAGAGACTGTTTCGCAGATTGGCATCCACCCCAATGTTTCTTCCACCAACAGTCGCATACACTCTGTAGTTTTGTACCACTCCTTCAATTTTGAGAAGGTGGGTTTGGATCATGGGATGTTGGAAAATGGTCTCATCACTCCAGTCATTGCTCCAGTCTTGATTATTTAGCCCAAGTCTCTCAAGGACTGTTTTGTGAACAATTGACCTTTGACCTTTCCCAAGGAAAAACAAAGGGCAGAGGTATCTTGATCTAAAGTATTTCTTGTATGAACGTTCATAAGAACCATGCATACGCTGAATTAATTGATTGAGGTCAAAGACACTCTCTTCACCGTCTGTGGGCCAGTTTAAGATGAGCGCTAACATTTGGAGCTCAGGTGCTTCTTGTGGACTCAGGGGCAGTTTCTGTTTGAATGTGTTTAAATACCTTGGCGATGAAGCTGAGGCAAACATTTCTCCTGAATTTGTTAACATGATATGAGCAAGGATGTAGTTGGCCAGAGCCGTCAGTGAATCTTGGCTTGAATAGATTTCCTCCCACCACGTAGTTATTTCTTCAAGCTTAGATTTAGTGCATTTTCTGTCAAGACATGAGAGTACTCCCGTGGAGGTGTCGGCCAGGTTTTGTTTGAGTTTCTGGAAGCTGTTATCACATTTTTCTTTCTTCCACATCTGTATATCTCCGACATACTTTCTGAAGCAGTCTAAGGTGTCTTCAGAAATGTATGGGGCATCGTCTTTCTTCATGCTGGGCTTTGAGTATGTCAGATATTTAACGAAAAATATGTATTTTCTCTCAACCTCTTCTCTGAGGCTTTTGATCAGATCATTAAATCTGAAGAGCTCGTTATCGCCAAGTGAATCCAGGACAGAGTCCATGGACACATTGCCTGTGAGCACGTTTCTCCAGGTTTCGTTCTGACTCGCCAGACGGTGATACAGAGTATTGCAAATCTGCAAATAACCAAACTGCCCTCTGGTGTTGTGAACATTTGACACTTTGATGTTGCCATCTTCTTTCATCACATTTTCAGCAAGTTGCTCTTCATGTTTGAAGGCTTCAATGGCCTTTTTGGCCAGATGCAAAATTTCTCTTGGTTTGTCAGAGATCACAGTGTTCCAAATCTGGTTCTTGTAGACCTGTCCCAGTGTGTCAGCAATGAAGGAGTTCTTGGGATCTCTTTTCTTTGCTCTTTCAGCCCACATTTCTGCCAGACTGTAGTTTTTTATTTCTATGTAATGAAAACGTGCAAGTGCCTGGGGAAAGAATGGGTTTTGAGTGAACGTGTTTGATGCCACTTTTAAAACTGACGCACTGTGGGCATTGCACTCTGTCCTTTTAATGTCTAGAATGAGTCTAGAAAACGTTTGTTGTTCTTCTTTAACTTCTGTGCTGTTGAGAGGGTTCTTTTGTTTCTTCGTTTCTCGTTTGGTTAGCATGTCTTTAATAAAACCAAGCAAGCATGGAGGAACCTCATCTCTGCAAAAACGGTTCAAGAGGTTTCTGGCTGTGTCACTTCTGGTCACACCTGCCTCAGCCATCAGATCAGTACAGGTCTGTGCTATCATAGGGTGAGCCATGCGGACCCTTTTCTCAGAACTTGAATCTTGTGTGAAGGTGACGATCAGATGACTAAAGGGCTTCATACTGTCCTTCAGTGGATCGTTTTTGTTCTTTTTGAGGAAGTCCAGGCACTGAGACTCCAGGACATATGAACCTGGCACATAGTCATTGAGCAGAGCCAGAAAGGCAGCCAGCTGGGTCTTCAGAGGTCTCCCTGCTCTTCGGACATTGCTGAATACAGTGCACGCTTGTGTGACATAGGCCTGAGAGAAATTTGTTTGCATTATGTTAAAGCCATGAAATAGTTCACACTGATTAGTATACCTTCTGCCAAGCTCTGTCTTCTTCTCATTGAATTTTTTCTTTTCTGTGTCTGACAGAGCTTTTTCGAGGACAACGTGGCCACTCTGTAGATCTGCATCCTTTCTAAAGCAGCAGAGCAAAACCAACACAGGCATACAGGGTACTATCTTCTGCGCAGCAATCTCCTCCATAATTCTCTCGTGGAGATTTTCCAAAATCATCTCATCATCCAGTAACAGCAGTACTGTGTTCTGGTGGCCTCGACCCCCAGCTGTGAAAAGGTGGACCACCTCCTGTGCAACCTTTGTCATGTCCGAGGTTGAGCTTTTTAAAACAGCACACCTGAAGGTTTTCCGCAAATCCCACAACACCTGCATCGCCAGTGTGGTGCCCCCAGATCCTGGCTGGTGGAACAGTTTAACAGTTGATATTCCAGGGCGTCCTCTTTGTTGAATTTGTTGCACGAGTGTCTCGTATCCATCTCGTTTGATAAGTGGACCCACTGTACCACCTGCCTGTTCACTGATGTGAAAGTTTAACCATATGGGCGGGGCCCCTCGGTAAAAGTTCACCTCTGTCTGCTCAGTGAGTTTAGGATCAAAAGATTCTCCTTCAAACTGGTTTGCATAGAGAACATCCAGCTGTGGGAGAGAGTCTCTGATGTTTTTCCCCACATAAATTTCCCCTCCTGTGGCTGTTGACAGGCCTGGTCCATTTGCCATCTTGGACGTCCAGTTTCCTGTACGCTAATGAATATAAAACAGTTGGACTGCAGATTATGATATAACAAACTGTGCAGAACGAAGCATTAGCTGTGTAGTGTAAAACACAATTAACATACCCCAAAAGTATATGTAGAATAATAAAATCAGTGTCATGACCGTGGCCAGTTATGAGATTTGAAGTGTAATTAACATGGGATATGAGTTCAGTTAATCTAATTTTTTCAGAAGGTGCGAATTAACTTTTATAAAGGAAGCGAAGAGAGCGGGTGAACCTAAGTTAACGTTGGGATTATTTGTATAACCACCACCAACAAACTCAAAAAGGATAAAGAACTTTTCAGTGAAAACCACACAAATGTAATATTAAATGTTTACCATTTTTGTAGGAAGAGGAAAAAATGACTTATAATACAATTACAATCAATACTATTAACTACAGTGACGCTGGCAGCCTGAGTGAGAGTGACGGCTAGAGGGGATTAGGACGAAAGACCAGAGAGGCAACGTGAAACTGCAAATGTGTTCATGCAATGGGGGAGAGATCCCAAGTAACTGTGGTGGAGTTAGAGATAGAGTGAGCTATCCCATGACACACTAGTGTATAAGAGAGAGAGTACTTTGTGATGTGATCTCAGCCAGACAGACATTAATAACATCATGTAAAAGAACACGTTGCTGTAGCCGATTCTGACACTGACGGCAATCTGGGAAAATTAACTTCCCCAGTCTTCAATTGCCTTTAACCGGGATACATTATTGTATTGGCTGTAGTTATTTCAACATTGAGGAGTGAATTTCCCTCTTACTAAACCAACGCCCACAGGAATCTTTACCTCATTCAGCAGTAGATTCATCCTACCCTATTTCTTTGATTTGATTAAGTGCCCTTTTCACATTTTGTATTCAATGCCAAAATTCAGAGTCACTGTCATGGCTCTATACTTAGAAACAGCATAAATCTTAATCTTCACTATTTCGTCTACACATTATTTTCCTATTAACAGCAAATAAAAATTTGTCTTACCTTTTTCCACACAATGCAGAGGTCTCTGAAGTTTGAAGTATCACTGGTATCACTGGTAACACTCCAAGGAAGGTGGTTGGTATTAATATAGTAGATGACACACCCCAGGTAGGTAGGTGGATGCAGAAAAATATGTGTTGTGATAAAATGAAACTTTCATTTCACTATTGTTCCAGCTGATGTGAAGCACTTTCAGTTGCATTTCATCCTCATGATGAAACTTAACAAAATATTCTTTCACCAACAGTTAATATCTCCTAAATGTCATAAAAAATACCTAATTGCAAAGTCCAACAAGCCAAAATGAGGAGATTTTTTTCTGCTGTGAAGCTCCACAGAAATGTAACTATGTACACTTAAAAAGCTTAAGTACAACAGCCTACTGGAAACAGACACTTCAGATAACTTCAGACACTCTTCCAGTAAATGATGCAAAGAAAAACAGGTATTAGGTGTGTTCAGGTTGCACTTTTTCATCTGACCAGACACTCAGCATTTACAACATGAACACACCTTTTCATCCATAACACATATCTGCAACATTATTGTACCGTGATGTTGTGCAAGACCTGACAAAACGATACTAACTAGAAATCCTACATATTTATCTCTGATCTCCCCTCCACCTTTAATTTTAAAGTACAACTCCCAGAACTACTCTTTTCTACTACCTCTCTACTCTATCCAGCACCAATACTCATATTTACAAAGAAGCAGAATTCATTTATTGTTGTAATCAAGGTGGATCTTGAGTATTGAAGGATAAGGCAATAACCACTAACCTCTTGTAAACGTACAGGACCACATGCTTTCCCCTGAAGGGTGTAGTTTGAGTCCAAAGTCACTTTTTGCATTTCTTTGAATACTGTAAAGAAATGCAGTGTTCTGCGTTTGTGGCTGAGCTTTATTTGCTGAGAAGGAAAAAACAGCTCTTTAAAAGTCTTTAACTCACTCAGCTTTGTTCTAGACTATGAAGATGTTGTTCACTGACATATTTATATTAATTTATTATAACAATTTATTTATTTCCTTCAATTGTTTGGTGTCATGAAAGTTGATACTGATGTTTTAATTAGACACATGTTATTTGAAAAACATTTCTGTTCATATATGATATCTGTAAGTACGTCCATTCTTCACTGGGAGTAATCAGTTGGTACAGTGTCTGGGAGATGATCAACTTTAGTTGTTTACCAAAATATGTAAACACATCAACAGATGATCGACGATATTCAACATGTTTTATTTAAATTAAATCATTATTACAATGACTTGTTTGATGTTGTTCGTTCTAATAACTTTCCTACCTTTTTTATTTGGCTTTGTCTGGATGCCAAATGCTACCGGACCTCTGATGGTGAATCCAAGGTAAAAGGAAACGCATTGATTGGCTTTCATCATTATGGCAGCTCCTCCTACATTAAATTATTGTTTTCAACTGTTCCATAACATTTTAGGAGGTTTTCTTGGACTCTCAGATCTTTAGAAATCCTGTCTCTGCAGATCATGTAGTTGATGAAGTCTGCTGTTTGATCTGTATTCTCCAGCAAAAAGTCTTAATTGCTTGATAGAACAATTTTGCTTGGAGTCTCATCTTTACCAAGGTAAATAAAGGAACTAGGTACTGTGCATATGTATACTCATAGGAATCGTTGGTCTTTTCAATTAGCTGCATCACAGCACACGTGAAGGTTTTTGGTCATCTTGGATCATGGACTTCCAGTTTCCTGTATACTAATGATTGTGAACATAAAAACGTTAAGTTGGACTGCAGAATATAATATTATACACAGAGCAGATCAGTTCATAAAATAAGACAATTCTTAATTAATGACATAATGATACTAAGAGTAGGGGAATTCTGTGTCATGACAGTCCCGCTATAAGATCCAAAGTTTCTTACATGTTAACGAACGTGTAATAGCAAGTCAGTAAATTCAGATTGTTTGAAAACTAGAACTGGAACGTTAGTACTAAACTGGAGGCGAGGAGAGAATCTGAAAACATATTCAAGCAATGGGGAGAAATCAAGTATCACGGTGAACGGACATCATTAATATCATGTAACAGAACACAGCACAGCGATCTGGGAAATGTATCTTTACTTGTTTTAAACTCTACTGATATAACTGTACGTTTGCATTTCTTGTCAGTGTCATTGATTTTCAGTTTCACTTCTCTACCATCGTCTTGGTCATGGACTTTGGCATTCTGAGGACAGGATGTCCCTCGGTCTACACAGCATGTCTACAGGCATCTCCAGCTCACACAGCAGTAGCTCAGTGCTCCACAATTTAAGTCCATATTTAAATGTCACTTTTTAATGCCCCTAGAAACATTGTGGTTTGCAAATGCGACATCTGTCTGCAATGTGTCCAGGGGAGAACTAAAAGTGACAGACATTTGGATATTTAGATGTATTTTACATAGATACTTTACATAGTTAAGGTCCCTAATGATTGTTTTCTAAGTTAGTTCAAAGTTAGCTAAGTTGGCTCATTCTTATGTGAATATAGAGGCATTATTACCCATGTGTTTTTGGACTCCTATTACTACACACTTTTTAAGTCGCTTTGGACAAAAACATTAACTAAATTAATATAATAAAAACGTTGTACATAATTAAATAGTACAAGATTAATATATATGTACTGGAGCACCACAATGTGTAGTAAACTTCAGTGAATCGTGTTATATTTTACAATCGTTTAACCATATTTGAAAGAAAGCTTCAGCACCATATAGGTTAGCAAATATATTTTAATATATAATATTTATATTTATTTTAGCACAATGACAAAATGGCATAATTTCAGTTCAGTCTCATGTAAATCATGACAAAAAGCCACATTATTATATTAGTTTGAATCATATTTTGTTGCAATCATAGTAAAAAATAGAGAAAGAAAAAACAAAAGAAAATTCTGAAGTGCTTCTTGCCCCATGAGAGAAAAACCATAGCATAAGTTTCTAACAGCATTGAGCCCATGGTATCCAATAGATCTATGTTGTGATGAAAGTTATTTTTTGATGAAACATGATAAAAATCAGTCAATCACTGTATTGTTGAGCCATGTCACACCATGAAAACCATGCAAGTTTCATTACTGGAACATATGTCATCGTCTCAAACCTAATTCCACTGTGTAAATCTAAAAGATCATTTGTTTAAGCGCAGTAAGTCATAACATGACAAGTTGCATTGATTGTAAGAGATAACCACACCTGTTAACTAAGCATTTTACAAATTAATGAAAGAACATCTGACTATTAACGCTGTGATCTTACTTCCATTAAAACTATTTCAGGACCTTCCAGCTTTTTCTGAATGCTGCTGATCTACAAAAAAGTTAAAACCTGAAAATGCAGGTTTTCCTATCAAAACCCTGCAAAATGCATTTTGGGAAGATTTCTGCTACTTTAGGTTTCCAAGTCACACTCGTTCATCCTTTAGGGTACTAAGATAACTCTTCTTAAAAAACAAAACAAAAAAGAAAACAAATCGTGCAGTGTCAAAATGTTAGATGCTTAAAAACCTAAACCACACCATAGATGATTTGTAACCTTCAACCATACTGGCGGATCACACCATTCCAGTTACAAAAACACATTTTTGAAATCTACAACACAATGTGTGTATTAACTACAGCAGAACACACCGATTATGTGACAACCTGACATATTGAAAATTCATTAACAACAAACATCATGACAAAATGCTAAAACTTTACAGTTTTCTTTCTTTATCTTTTGCCAAAATGAGAATTTTTCTGCTGTGAAGCTCCACAGAAATTAAACAACGTGCAGTTAAAAAGCTTTAGTACAACAGTTTACTGGAAACAGACACTTCACACTAAATCTGACACTCTTCCAGTAAATGGTGCAAAGGAAAACAGGTGTCAGGTGTGTTCAGGTTGCACTTTTTCATTTGACCAGACACTCAACATTCCCAACATTAACACACCTTTTCATTCATAACACATATCTGCAACACTATTACACCGTGGTATTGTGCAAGACACATTCAAAACGATACTAACTAGAAAATCCTCCCACAGTATGATCCTACATATTTGTCTCTGCTCTCACCTCCATCTTTAATTTTAAAGTACTGAACCAGAACTACTCTTCACTACTACCTCTCTACTCATATGCACCTCTTCACTCTTTCGCTGCATCCATGTGCCCTTTATCCATTCACTATATCTTAAAATGAAAAATAGCTACAAAAACAATAAAGCCTTCAGTGTTTAATAGTGAATAGAAATAGAAACTCTGAATAAAATGATTTTTACAAGCAATGACCACAACACATCTGATCAAATACGACACAGTAAAACATAATATGTTACATATCAGTAAATACAATGAAATGAATATCACTTTTTAATCATCACCCAAAGCGGAAACAGCAAAACATAAATGAAGAGAATAACATGAATTATAAAAGTGTTGATGCATGGTCTGCTTAATGTTAGATAAGCACGATGTTTTCATCCCCTTGATTTGTTTCCAGTTAGTAAAACAAAAAGCAGGATATGTAAAAACAATAATATATAGGCATTAAATAAATTAATCCATTTCAAAACAAACACAGTGATATATATCCAAAGTACATATTTACAACCCAATAAAATGAAAAACAAACAAACAAAAAAACAAAAAACAAAAAACAAAAAAAACACAGTCTTATCCTTTAGGGAAAATTATACAGTTTGAATTTTTTTCAACTGTTTCATTACATGCTGAATACATCTGCACATTATCTGCCTCTTTGTATCGATGATGATCTCAAGTATTCACTATTAATACAATAGGCTATATTTTAGTAGGTTTATACTTTGCAGCATTTACTTAGTTGATATGTACTTCGTACACAGAAATCCAAATTTGACATCATTTGTGACTGATATGTTGATATATTATGTGCCGATGGCTACAGAAGAAAACGCAAAGTAATGCCAAACACATAATCTGCTTGGTGATGAAGTTGTGAGGCTGTGCCACTTTGTGACATTGATGGGGGTTAGACTTAAAATGAGTAGGGAGCAGGAAGTGAATGCAAAAAAAAAAAAACAGGGGAAAGTTTGCAGCACAGCCACAATTTGATGCCAGCAAATCCAGTGAATAACCTGAATTAAGTGTTTTAATTTAAGCTTCAGTCTGGAGCGTCTAGAGCATCAAGCGGTTTGATTATTCTTAAGTTTCTGATGATTACAGATGTTGCGTCGACGATCCTACTGTCAAGCTACTGACAAATTACCACACAGATGCTAACATGAGTTCATCGCCTACTGAGAGTCAGAGAGAGAAACTAAATTAAAGTCACTTGGTCACATACATCTAAATTCACAAGTTGCTATTCAAAAAGCACTTCAAAATAAAAAATAACATAAAATACATTAGCCCCCATCTTCTCGTGCCTATATTTTGTACAGTGTAACATGCTCTAATCTGGAAAGAAAGACAGTGGCTTCCTAAAACTACTGTACCAGCGCTGTTCACTGGGATGAGTGGCTGGTTTTCCAACATTTGTAGCTGATGTTTGTATTTATTTTAAAACTTGGAAAGACCATTACCCACAGGTCATAGCAGTAAGCAAAAATGCCGCCCACTGCCTGACAATATGCTCTCAGTTCAGCTGTGTGATTGATGCAGTGCTCCCACTTTGTGTTCAGTTGGCTACAGTTTTAGGAGGGCAGCTACCGCTTCACTTGGGGTCTGGCCTAGCGAGAGAGAGAGAGTCTGGACGCCAAAGGGAAAATCCACCCAGAAATACTCTGACACAGTCATACGTTTAAAAAACTGTTTACTGTACTGTATATATGAAGATACTTTATGATGTAAAGTGTTGGATAATAAAGTGTTTTGGTAAAAAAAACTAATAAGTGATTTACTGTACGTGTAGGTGAAGAGCTGTTAGAGAGGGCAACAGCATGTTTTTTTATGATTGAGAAAAACAGCTCGTTACACTTGCATGAACTAAACTTTTCTCATTTCTCCCAATATGACTGTTGAAAGTCAAAAAGATACACAATTGACGTTGTGGTTGTGGAAGAATAACATTAAAAACTTAATCTATTTAGCAGTTCACATATTTCAGTGTCGACCAAACCTTGGATACTACCACAGGATCCAGCACTCTCTGAATGACTAAAACCTGCAAAATAGCCTCAGAAATGATCATATGACAGTGTTAGGTATCGAGGACGGACTGTCCCTTTAACAACAGCATAAAAAGCTTGATCTGGCCAATTACCTGGATGTTTCATGCAAAGATGCATGCCCATTGTTTGCAAACTATTCAACCTTTCCATACATCTGTAGGCATTTAAAGGAGTAGTCAGGGTCTGTCAGTGTTATTTTCTTTTCCAGTTTCTAAAACTCAAGTTTCTCAACAAGTGCCACCCCACCCTGCACGTCCGTCATGTAAATTGAACACAACAATATCTTGACCTGAGGACACACACTAGCCAGCATTCGTTTGGACTGATGACTTGTGATTGAACCTGCCTGTTCTGACCTGCCTCTGCTCTGCTCTGCCCTGCGGTACCCTGAGTGTTTTCTGCCTGACCTGTTCCTGTTCCCCTCTGCCTCCTTGCCTGTCCTGACCCTGTGTTGAATTTCTCTGTGTATGACCTGGACCGTACCTTGACATTGCTAGCAGCCTTTTGGATCTTTGCTCTCAGTTTTACCTCTCAGTGTTGACCTGGATTGTTGTTTGGACCTCGAATCTCGCCTTATGGACATTGGTGCTTGGATGGCTTTTTGTGCATGACCCTGGAATTGTCTCTCACTCTGCATCTCGGCTTTCTGGAGAACTGTCAACTATTTGTGTTCACTAGCCCATTGTGCTTTAGCCACTTGGCCTGTTCTGCAGACCATATGATTCCTCTTCTGCTCCCAGTCAACACGTGCGTCATTCTACTATCGGCCATCTTGGAATCTCCACCATATTCTGCGGTCTACAAGCCACCACTGGTTCACCACTCAACAATGTACAACTCCTCACAGTCTTCTCTTTGGTTCACTCCTTCCTGCTTCTTGACCACAGTTCACCAAGACTTCAGTGAGTACTTCAATATAAACATTGAGTAGCAGGGCTGGAATAAATGACTAGTCGTTTTTTGTTGTTTTTTTTTTTTTAATTAATTAATTTTTTAAAATGTTTGTTCAGTTTTCGAAGGACAACTAAGATGGGGACAGAAATGGACCCAGACACAATCTGTAAACATTGAAGTCCTTTGAAAATTTTCAGAATAAAAGTAGCGACACCCTCTTTAAAAGTGAGAGGCGTTTTTGATTAGTGTGTGCATTTAGTGTGTACATTTCATTTAAGGACAGGATTTATTGTCGCACGCCATGTTTTCTTTATATTTTCTGCTTTCTTATTTTTATTTATTTTTTTTGTACTTTCCTTAACAGAGGCCTTAGTTTGTCTGTCTTACAGAGACGTCAGTTAATTCCTGTGAAAGAAATGAAATGACAACATAAGGTCGAAACTTAATTTTGTGTTTGTCTCTTTGTGTCACGCAACACAAGACGTTTAAATGGTAAATAAAATATCCAATAGTTCTCTATGGTTGTTCCATTAGTGGATTTTTTCTTCGCTGATGACACGTGCATATTCCAAGATGACAATGCCAGGTTTCATCAGGGTTAAATTGTAAAGGAGTGGTTCAGGGAGCTTGACACATCATTTTCACACATGGATTGGCCAACACAGAGTCCAGACTTTAATCCCAGAATCTTTGGGATGTGCTGGAGAAAACTTTGCGCAGTGGCCTCTCCCATCATCAATACAAGATCTTGACGAAAAATGAATGCAACTCTGGACGAGAATAAATGCTGTGACATCGCAGATGCTTACTGAAATGATGCCACAGTGAATGTGTGCTGTAATCAAAGCTAAAGGCGGTCCAACAAAATATTAAAGTGTGTGACTTTTTTTTTTTGGACGGGCAGTGTATTATCCTAGCTTGTGTTGCACTAATGCTTACACTCATTTCTACTTTTTTGTGCAATATGGTAGATTTTTGTGAAACTGATGACCCAAATTGTAACATCCTCAATTGTTTATTACAACAGTGTTTTTTCTGAGTGTATTTTCCAGAAATGTGGAACTATTCCCTTGAATGAAAACTTATTCCACATAGCTTATCGTGTTTAAAATGGGTAAAAACTGCCATTGAAGATCCATTCAAAATGATAAAGCATTTAAAATTTATGCATTTTTCTGATGAATTTCCTTTCAGCTTGCATCTTTAATGTATTTCTAGACTGGACTCTTTCCTCCAGGAAGAAGCTTTACTTATTCTTTGTTGTTATTTGTGTTTGACAAGACGCACACACACAAAATAAACAGTTTTTAGTGGCGAAAAATCAGTGTTTTTTATTTTACATAATTGATCAATTAACAATCAAGTGTGGTAGATATACAGTTTTGTGGACAATATTTTGTCCCCTTGCTGATTAAATGATGTAGGTAAATGATGATTTCATGTATAAAGCTGTCCAAACTAGTCTAATTCTATGTGAAGAGGTAATTGGCCCATAAACCCTACCCTCGTCCTGTGACAACAACTGCAATCAAGAGTTTGTGATAACTAGCACTAAGTTTTTCACATCACTGTGGAGGACTTTTGGCTCACTCTTTGCAGAATAGTTTTAATTCAGCCACAGTAGTGGGTTTCCAGCATGAACAGCCTTTTAAAATCAGTGATTAAATGAATTGATTTAATGACATATAGATATTATATAAATGGGATCTTCATCTAACAATTACAGTAGCTACACCAGTGACATGACAGACAAACTAAGAAACAATGACAGTGAGGAGTTCAAGGAGACTATTTTTTCAGAACTTGTATCTTGTGTGAAGGTGACGATCAGATGACTAAGCTGGTTCATTCTGTCCTTGGATTTGCTTTTTTGGTTGAACCGTGAACATCTAGGGCTATACTGTTGAAAAAGCCTGGATCCAAAGCTGGAGATTCAGGTTTTATCGGTGTAGAACTCATCATCATCATGTGCTAATGGGCAAAAAAATCACTGAAATGATAAAACAAAATAAAAGTGTTTAATTAAAATTTGGTTTACAGACTTTTCACGTTATGAGCAGTCATTATTTTATGTTTATTATGTTTAGTGATTTTACTTCAACACTCTTTGAACATTATGCCTACTTACCCTTTTATGCAGTTTTGGTCTGGATGCCAAAGGCTACAGGACCTCTGATGGTGAATCCAAGATAAAAAGAAACTTGCCGTGGGATCCAGAGACTGTTTCGCAGATTGGCATCCACCCCAATGTTTGTTCCACCAACAGTCGCATACACTCTGCAGTTTTGTACCACTCCTTCAATTTTGCGAAGGTGGGTTTGGATCATGGGATGTTGGAAAATGGTCTCATCACTCCAGTCATTGCTCCAGTCTTGATTATTTAGCCCAAGTCTCTCAAGGACTGTTCTGAGAAGAACAACTGACCTTTGACCTTTTCCCAGGAAAAACAAAGGGCAGAGGTATCTTGATCCAAAGTATTTCTTGTATGAACGTTCATAAGAACCATGCATACGCTGAATTAATTGATTGAGGTCAAAGACACTCTCTTCACCGTCTGTGGGCCAGTTTAAGATGAGAGCTAACATTTGGCGCTCAGGTGCTTCTTGTGGACTCAGGGGCAGTTTCTGTTTGATGTAGTTGGCCAGAGCTGTCAGTGAATCTGGGCTTGAATCGATTTCCTCCCACCATGTAGTTATTTCTATATCTCTGTCAAGACATGAGAGTACTCCCGTGGAGGTGTCGGCCAGGTTTTGTTTGAGTTTCTGGATGCTGTTATCACATTTTTCTTTCTTCCACATCTGTATATCTCCGACATACTTTCTGAAGCAGTCTAAGGTGTCTTCAGAAATGTATGGGGCATCGTCTTTCTTCATGCTGGGCTTTGAGTATGTCAGATATTTATCGAAAAATATGTATTTTCTCTCAACCTCTTCTCTGAGGCTTTTGATCACATCATTAAATGTGAAGAGCTTGTTATCTCCAAGTGAATCCAGGACAGAGTCCATGGACACACTGCTTGTGAGCACGTTTCTCCAGGTTTCGTTCTGACGCACCAGACGGTCATACAGAATATTGCAAACCTGCAAATAACCAAATATTCCTCTGTTATTAAAAGTCTGTAACACTGTGGTGTTACAGACATCTTCTGCCTCTTCTTCAGCAAGTTGCTCTTCATGTTTGAAGGCTTCAATGGCCTTTGTGGCCAGATGCAAAATTTCTCTTGGGGTGTGAGAAATCGCTGTGTTCTTCAACTGGTTCTTGTAGACCTGTCCCAGAGTGTCAGCAATGAAGGAGTTCTTGGGATCTCTTTTCTTTGCTCTTTCAGCCCACATTGCTGCCAGATTGTAGTTTTTCATTTCTATGTAATAAAAACGTGCAAGTGCCTGAGGAAAGAATGGGTTTCTATCAAATTTATTAGAGGCTACTTTTAAAAGTGATGCACTCATGTCTTCATTCTCCGTTGCCTGAATGTCTAGAATTAGTCTAGAAAACTTTTGTTGTTTCTCTTCGACTTCTGTGCTGTTGAGAGGGTTCTTTTGTTTTGTTGTTTCTCGTTTGGTTAGCATGTCTTTAAAAAAAGCTAGCAAGTATGGAGGAACCTCATCTCTGCAAAAATGGTTCAAGAGGTTTCTGGCTGTGTCACTTCTGGTCACGCCTGCCTCAGCCATCAGATCAGTACAGGTCTGTGCTATCATAGGGTGAACCATGCGGACCCTTTTCTCAGAACTTGAATCTTGTGTGAAGGTGACGATCAGATGACTAAAGGGCTTCATACTGTCCTTCAGTGGATCGTTTTTGTTCTTTTTGAGGAAGTCCAGGCACTGAGACTCCAGGACATATGAACCTGGCACATAGTCATTGAGCAGAGCCAGAAAGGCAGCCAGCTGGGTCTTCAGAGGTCTCCCTGCTCTTCGGACATTGCTGAATACAGTGCACGCTTGTGTGACATAGGCCTGAGAGAAATTTGTTTGCATTATGTTAAAGCCATGAAATAGTTCACACTGATCAGTATACCTTCTGCCAAGCTCTGTCTTCTTCTCATTGAATTTTTCCTTTTCTGTGTCTGACAGAGCTTTTTCGAGGACAACGTGGCCACTCTGTAGATCTGCATCCTTTCTAAAGCAGCAGAGCAAAACCAACACAGGCATACAGGGTACTATCTTCTGTGCAGCAATCTCCTCCATAATTCTCTCGTGGAGATTTTCCAAAATCATCTCATCATCCAGTAACAGCAGTACTGTGTTCTGGTGGCCTCGACCCCCAGCTGTGAAAAGGTGGACCACCTCCTGTGCAACCTTTGTCATGTCCGAGGTTGAGCTTTTTAAAACAGCACACCTGAAGGTTTTCCGCAAATCCCACAACACCTGCATCGCCAGTGTGGTGCCCCCAGATCCTGGCTGGTGGAACAGTTTAACAGTTGATATTCCAGGGCGTCCTCTTTGTTGAATTTGTTGCACGAGTGTCTCGTATCCATCTCGTTTGATAAGTGGACCTGCTGTACCACCTGCCTGTTCACTGATGTGAAAGTTTAACCATATGGGCGGGGCCCCTCGGTAAAAGTTCACCTCTGTCTGCTCAGTGAGTTTAGGAACAAAAGATTCTCCTTCAAACTGGTTTGCATAGAGAACATCCAGCTGTGGGAGAGAGTCTCTGATGTTTTTCCCCACATACATTTCCCCTCCTGTGGCTGTTAACAGGCCTGGTCCATTTGCCATCTTGGACGTCCAGTTTCCTGTACGCTAATGAATATAAAACAGTTGGACTGCAGATTATGATATAACAAACTGTACAGAACCAAATATTAGCTGTGTAGTGAAAAACACAATTAACATACCCCAAAAGTATATGTAGAATAATAAAATCAGTGTCATGACTGTGACCAGTTATGAGATTTGAAGTGTAATTAACATGGGATATGAGTTCAGTTAATCTAGTTTTTTCAGAAGGTGCGAATTAACTTTTATAAAGGAAGCGAAGAGAGCGGGTGAACCTAAGTTAACGTTGGGATTATTTGTATAACCACCACCAACAAACTCAAAAAGAATAAAGAACTTTTCAGTGAAAACCACACAAATGTAATATTAAATGTTTACCATTTTTGTAGGAAGAGGAAAAAATGACTTATAATACAATTACAATCAATACTATTAACTACAGTGACGCTGGCAGCCTGAGTGAGAGTGACGGCTAGAGGGGATGAGAACGAAAGACCGGAGAGGCAACGTGAAACTGCAAATGTGTTCATGCAATGGGGGAGAGATCCCAAGTAACTGTGGTGGAGTTAGAGATAGAGTGAGCTATCCCATGACACACTAGTGTATAAGAGAGAGAGTACTTTGTGATGTGATCTCAGCCAGACAGACATTAATAACATCATGTAAAAGAACACGTTGCTGTAGCCGATTCTGACACTGACGGCAATCTGGGAAAATTAACTTCCCCAGTCTTCAATTGCCTTTAACCGGGATACATTATTGTATTGGCTGTAGTTATTTCAACATTGAGGAGTGAATTTCCCTCTTACTAAACCAACGTCCACAGGAATCTTTACCTCATTCAGCAGTAGATTCATCCTACCCTATTTCTTTGATTTGATTAAGTGCCCTTTTTCACATTTTGTATTCAATGCCAAAATTCAGAGTCACTGTCATGGCTCTATACTTAGAAACAGCATAAATCTTAATCTTCATTATTTCATCTACACATTATTTTCCTATCAACAGCAAATAAAAATTTGTCTTACCTTTTTCCACACAATGCAGAGGTCTCTGAAGTTTGAAGTATCACTGGTAACACTCCTAGGAAGGTGGTTGGTATTAATATAGTAGATGACACACCCCAGGTAGGGGGGTGGATGCAGAAAAATATGTGTTGTGATAAAATGAAACTTTCATTTCACTATTGTTCCAGCTGATGTGAAGCACTTTCAGTTTCATTTCATCCTCATGATGAAACTTAACAAAATATTCTTTCACCAACAGTTAATATCTCCTAAATGTCATAAAAAATACCTAATTGCAAAGTCCAACAAGCCAAAATGAGGAGATTTTTTTCTGCTGTGAAGCTCCACAGAAATGTAACTATGTACACTTAAAAAGCTTAAGTACAACAGCCTACTGGAAACAGACACTTCAGATAACTTCAGACACTCTTCCAGTAAATGATGCAAAGAAAAACAGGTGTCAGGTGTGTTCAGGTTGCACTTTTTCATCTGACCAGACACTCAGCATTTCCAACATGAACACACCTTTTCATCCATAACACATATCTGCAACATTATTGTACCGTGATGTTGTGCAAGACACATTCAAAACGATACTAACTAGAAATCCTACATATTTATCTCTGATCTCCCCTCAACCTTTGATTTTAAAGTACAACTCCCAGAACTACTCTTTTCTACTACCTCTCTACTCTATCCAGCACCAATACTCATATTTACAAAGAACCAGAATTCATTTATTGTGTTCCTCAAAAATCAAGGTGGATCTTGAGTATTGAAGGATAAGGCAATAACCACTAACCTTTTGTAAATGTACAGGACCACATGCTTTCCCCTGAAGGGTGTAGTTTGAGTCACTTTTTGCATTTTTTTGAATACTGTAAAGAAATGCAGTGTTCTCCGTTTGTGGCTGAGCTGTATTTGCTGAGAAAGAAAAAAACAGCTCTTTAAAAGTCTTTAACTCACTCAGCTTTGTTCTAGACTATGAAGATGTTGTTCACTGACATATTTATATTAATTTATTATAACAATTTATTTATTTCCTTCAATTGTTTGGTGTCATGAAAGTTGATACTGATGTTTTAATTAGACACATGTTATTTGAAAAACATTTCTGTTCATATATGATATCTGTAAGTACGTCCATTCTTCACTGGGAGTAATCAGTTGGTACAGTGTCTGGGAGATGATCAACTTTAGGTGTTTACCAAAATATGTAAACACATCAACAGATGATCGACGATATTCAACATGTTTTATTTAAATTAAATCATTATTACAATGACTTGTTTGATGTTGTTTGTCCTAATAACTTTCCTACCTTTTTTATTTGGCTTTGTCTGGATGCCAAATGCTACCGGACCTCTGATGGTGAATCCAAGGTAAAAAGAAACGCATTGATTGGCTTTCATCATTATGGCAGCTCCTCCTACATTAAATTATTGTTTTCAACTGTTCCATAACATTTTAGGAGGTTTTCTTGGACTCTCAGATCTTTAGAAATCCTGTCTCTGCAGATCATGTAGTTGATGAAGTCTGCTGTTTGATCTGTATTCTCCAGCAAAAAGTCTTAGTTGCCTGATAGAACAATTTTGCTTGGAGTCTCATCTTTACCAAGGTAAATAAAGGAACTAGGTACTGTGCATATGTATACTCATAGGAATCGTTGGTCTTTTCAATTAGCTGCATCACAGCACACGTGAAGGTTTTTGGTCATCTTGGATCATGGACTTCCAGTTTCCTGTATACAAATGATTGTGAACATAAAAACGTTAAGTTGGACTGCAGAATATAATATTATACACAGAGCAGATCAGTTCATAAAATAAGACAATTCTTAATTAATGACATAATGATACTAAGAGTAGGGGAATTCTGTGTCATGACAGTCCCGCTATAAGATCCAAAGTTTCTTACATGTTAACGAACGTGTAATAGCAAGTCAGTAAATTCAGATTGTTTGAAAACTAGAACTGGAACGTTAGTACTAAACTGGAGGCGAGGAGAGAATCTGAAAACATATTCAAGCAATGGGGAGAAATCAAGTATCACGGTGAACGGACATCATTAATATCATGTAACAGAACACAGCACAGCGATCTGGGAAATGTATCTTTACTTGTTTTAAAACTCTACTGATATAACTGTACGTTTGCATTTCTTGTCAGTGTCATTGATTTTCAGTTTCACTTCTCTACCATCGTCTTGGTCATGGACTTTGGCATTCTGAGGACAGGATGTCCCTCGGTCTACACAGCATGTCTACAGGCGTCTCCAGCTCACACAGCAGTAGCTCAGTGCTCCACAATTTAAGTCCATATTTAAATGTCACTTTTTAATGCCCCTAGAAACATTGTGGTTTGCAAATGCGACATCTGTCTGCAATGTGTCCAGGGGAGAACTAAAAGTGACAGACATTTGGATATTTAGATGTATTTTACATAGATACTTTACATAGTTAAGGTCCCTAATGATTGTTTTCTAAGTTAGTTCAAAGTTAGCTAAGTTGGCTCATACTTATGTGAATATAGAGGCATTATTACCCATGTGTTTTTGGACTCCTATTACGACACAATTTTTAAGTCGCTTTGGACAAAAACATTAACTAAATTAATATAATAAAAAAGTTGTACATAATTAAATAGTACAAGATTAATATGTATGTACTGGAGCACTTCAATGTGTAGTAAACTTCAGTGAATCGTGTTATATTTTACAATCGTTTAACCATATTTGAAAGAAAGCTTCAGCACCATATAGGTTAGCAAATATATTTTAATATATAATATTTATATTTATTTTAGCACAATGACAAAATGGCATAATTTCAGTTCAGTCTCATGTAAATCATGACAAAAAGCCACATTATTATATTAGTTTGAATCATATTTTGTTGCAATCATAGTAAAAAATAGAGAAAGAAAAAACAAAAGAAAATTCTGAAGTGCTTCTTGCCCCATGAGAGAAAAACCATAGCATAAGTTTCTAACAGCATTGAGCCCATGGTATCCAATAGATCTATGTTGTGATGAAAGTTATTTTTTGATGAAACATGATAAAAATCAGTCAATCACTGTATTGTTGAGCCATGTCACACCATGAAAACCATGCAAGTTTCATTACTGGAACATATGTCATTGTCTCAAACCTAATTCCACTGTGTAAATCTAAAAGATCATTTGTTTAAGCGCAGTAAGTCATAACATGACAAGTTGCATTGATTGTAAGAGATAACCACATCTGTTAACTAAGCATTTTACAAATTAATATAAGAACATCTGACTATTAACGCTGTGATCTTACTTCCATTAAAACTATTTCAGGACCTTCCAGCTTTTTCTGAATGCTGCTGATCTACAAAAAAGTTAAAACCTGAAAATGCAGATTTTCCTATCAAAACCCTGCAAAATGCATTTTGGGAAGATTTCTGCTACTTTAGGTTTCCAAGTCACACTCGTTCATCCTTTAGGGTACTAAGATAACTCTTCTTAAAAAACAAAACAAAAAAGAAAACAAATCATTCAGTGTCAAAATGTTAGATGCTTAAAAACCTAAACCACACCATAGATGATTTGTAACCTTCAACCACACTGGCGGATCACACCATTCCAGTTACAAAAACACATTATTGAAATCTACAACACAATGTGTGTATTAACTACAGCAGAACACACCGATTATGTGACAATCTGACATATTGAAAAGTCATTAACAACAAACATCATGACAAAATGCTAAAACTTTACAGTTTTCTTTCTTTATCTTTTGCCAAAATGAGAATTTTTCTGCTGTGAAGCTCCACAGAAATTAAACAACGTGCAGTTAAAAAGCTTTAGTACAACAGCTTACTGGAAACAGACACTTCACACTAAATCTGACACTCTTCCAGTAAATGGTGCAAAGGAAAACAGGTGTCAGGTGTGTTCAGGTTGCACTTTTTCATTTGACCAGACACTCAACATTCCCAGCATTAACACACCTTTTCATTCATAACACATATCTGCAACACTATTACACCGTGGTATTGTGCAAGACACATTCAAAACGATACTAACTAGAAAATCCTCCCACAGTATGATCCTACATATTTGTCTCTGCTCTCACCTCCATCTTTAATTTTAAAGTACAACTCCCAGAACTACTCTTCACTACTACCTCTCTACTCATATGCACCTCTTCACTCTTTCGCTGCATCCATGTGCCCTTTATCCATTCACTATATCTTAAAATGAAAAATAGCTACAAAAACAATAAAGCCTTCAGTGTTTAATAGTGAATAGAGGTTTAAGAAAAGAAAATGTTACGAATATAATGTATAAATGCTCACATGCCTTTCTTAAAGTAGCAAGCTCAACAACTGCTATCGAAATTTGGCAGCTAGTATGAGTTAGCTGGATCGATACAAGACTGGAGTAATTCTGATTCAACTACCTAGAAGCTGCTGTAAATAGATGCTCATTTTAGTGATCATTGAGGTCGAATCTATTCTGCCTGTATTATTTGGAAAACCAAACTGGGTTTCCTTTATTTTTTTTGATCCAGTATGGGGTTCTAATAACTCACCCATATACTTCTTGTAGCTGATTATTTAAATTAGGTTTGGTTAGTGTGTGTTCGAACTGCACTTCTTTTATTTACAGCCCCCTCCGATTGGTTGAATCACATGTACGTTGACAGTGTTTTTGCTTTTTGCAGGAGAAGCTAACTGACAACATTTGTTCCAGTTGTTGAGCTTGTTGAACTGCTCAAATTAACGTTTTGAAGCCATTCTCTTTGTGACTACTTGAACATTTTGGGGCCCCATACAGAACTGGAGTGGCTGCTTATTATTGTCTGTTGCCTTTTATGTTTAATACCTATTGGTCACCTTATTTTACAGAGTTGGCTACTCAGGGCTCAGTTTGTCTTGAACATGTCACATGAGCCTAGTTCAACAAGTCTTCCATAAACAAAATGTCAGATTATGACTTTGTGACTTCTTTTATCTTTTGTCATGATTTGGAAACTCTGAATAAAATGATTTTTACAAGCAATGACCACAACACATCTGATCAAATACGACACAGTAAAACATAATATGTTACATATCAGTAAATACAATGAAATGAATATCACTTTTTAATCATCACCCAAAGCGGAAACAGCAAAACATAAATGAAGAGAATAACATGAATTATAAAAGTGTTGATGCATGGTCTGCTTAATGTTAGATAAGCACGATGTTTTCATCCCCTTGATTTGTTTCCAGTTAGTAAAACAAAAAGCAGGATATGTAAAAACAATAATATATAGGCATTAAATAAATTAATCCATTTCAAAACAAACACAGTGATATATATCCAAAGTACATATTTACAACCCAATAAAATGAAAAACAAAAAACAAAAAAACACAGTCTTATCCTTTAGGGAAAATTATACAGTTAGAATTTTTTTCAACTGTTTCATTACATGCTGAATACATCTGCACATTATCTGCCTCTTTGTATCGATGATGATCTCAAGTATTCGCTATTAATACAATAGGCTATATTTTAGTAGGTTTATACTTTGCAGCATTTACTTAGTTGATATGTACTTCGTACACAGAAATCCAAATTTGACATCATTTGTGACTGATATGTTGATATATTATGTGCCGATGGCTACAGAAGAAAACGCAAAGTAATGCCAAACACATAATCTGCTTGGTGATGAAGTTGTGAGGCTGTGCCACTTTGTGACATTGATGGGGGTTAGACTTAAAATGAGTAGGGAGAAGGAAGTGAATGCAAAAAAAAAAAAAACAGGGGAAAGTTTGCAGCACAGCCACAATTTGATGCCAGCAAATCCAGTGAATAACCTGAATTAAGTGTTTTAATTTAAGCTTCAGTCTGGAGCGTCTAGAGCATCAAGCGGTTTGATTATTCTTAAGTTTCTGATGATTACAGATGTTGCGTCGACGATCCTACTGTCAAGCTACTGACAAATTACCACACAGATGCTAACATGAGTTCATCGCCTACTGAGAGTCAGAGAGAGAAACTAAATTAAAGTCACTTGGTCACATACATCTAAATTCACAAGTTGCTATTCAAAAAGCACTTCAAAATAAAAAATAAAATAAAATAAAATACATTAGCCCCCATCTTCTCGTGCCTATATTTTGTACAGTGTAACATGCTCTAATCTGGAAAGAAAGACAGAAACTACTGTACCAGCGCTGATCACTGGGATGAGTGGCTGGTTTTCCAACATTTGTAGCTGATGTTTGTATTTATTTTAAAACTTGCAAAGACCATTACCCACAGGTCATAGCAGTAAGCACAAATGCCGCCCATTGCCTGACAATATGCTCTCAGTTCAGCTGTGTGATTGATGCAGTGCTCCCACTTTGTGTTCAGTTGGCTACAGTTTTAGGAGGGCAGCTACCGCTTCACTTGGGGTCTGGCCTAGCGAGAGAGAGAGAGTCTGGACGCCAAAGGGAAAATCCACCCAGAAATACTCTGACACAGTCATACGTTTAAAAAACTGTTTACTGTACTGTATATATGAAGATACTTTATGATGTAAAGTGTTGGATTATAAAGTGTTTTGGTAAAAAAAACTAATAAGTGATTTACTGTACGTGTAGGTGAAGAGGTGTTAGAGAGGGCAACAGCATGTTTTTTTATGATTGAGAAAAACAGCTCGTTACACTTGCATGAACTAAACTTTTCCCATTTCTGTTTGACTGTTGAAAGTCGGTGCAAAAAGATACACAATTGACGTTGTGGTTGTGGAAGAATAACATTAAAAACTTAATCTATTTAGCAGTTCACATATTTCAGTGTCGACCAAACCTTGGATACTACCACAGGATCCAGCACTCTCTGAATGACTAAAACCTGCAAAATAGACCCAGAAATGATCATATGACAGTGTTAGGTATCGAGGGTGGACTGTCCCTTTAACAACAGCATAAAATGCTTGATCTGGTCTATTCATTGGATGTTTCATGCAAAGATGCATGCCCATTGTTTGCAAACTATTCAACCTTTCCATACATCTGTGGGCATTTAAAGGAGTAGTCAGGGTCTCAAGTGTTATTTTCTTTTCCAGTTTCTAAAACTCTGCGCTTTTACTTTTCTCAACAAGTGCCACTCCACCCTGCACGTCCGTCATGCAAATTGAACACAACAATATCTTGACCAACACCTTGACTCATCACAATGAGTTCTTAAGGTTAAAAGATTTGTTGGGAAGGTATGTTACAGTGCACAGATTCTCCTATAGACATAAATGCATAGGATACAAATCAGTCCAACACTACAATATACAGCGAGCAATACAAAAGAAAAAAAAAACCCAACTGTTTACAGAAACTGTGATCAAAATTAAAGTTAAAATAATTGTTGGCACTGGGGTTGGGGAGGAGAGTGGCTGAGGGAAAAGCAAAAAAGGGAAGTAGCAGGGCTAGAATAAATGACTAGTCATACACTGAGAGTTTTTTTTTCAGTTTTTGATTGAACAGCTTCAAGGACAACAAAGATGGGGGCAGAAACAGACCCAGAGACAATCTGTACACATTGAAGTCCTTAGCAAATTTCAGAATAAAAGTAGCGTCACTCTCTTTAAAAGTGAGAGGCGTTTTTGATCAGTGTGTGCCGGCGCCTGCCTCCGCCTCACACATACACAATCTCTCACAGTTCAAAAAAATGTCGGGGTAAACGCAGTCTGCTAAGGCTTCATCGCAGGGAAAAAAAAGAGACACAGTGATCATAAGAGCGGTTATTAAAGTTTAATTTCAACAGTCTTGCTAGCTATAGTGTTGGTGCATGGCGGTAATGGCATAGTCAGTGGGTTATGAGTCGTCGTGTGCATTATAATAATCTACTTTATGTACATTTCATTAAAGGACATGATTTATTGTCGCACGCCGTGTTTTCTTTATGACATTTTCTTCTTTATCTGCACTTTTTTTTAAAACTTTCCTTAACAGAGGCCTTAGTTTGTCTTTCTTACACAGAGACGTCACACCGTGGTCAGTTATTTCCTGTGAAACAAATGAAATGGCAACAAAAGGTCGAAACTAAATTTAGTGTTTGTCTCTTTGTGTCACGTGACACAAGATGTTTATACAGTAAATAAAATATCCAATAGTTCTCTCAAAATATACTTTAAGATTCTCTAATGTAATTCAAAGTACACGCAGTTTCAGATTAGGTAAAATAAGGGTGTAAGGGTGTAATAAGTCTTTAGTTGCAAGAGCAGACATGGTGAAACTGATTTTGCTTCTTAAAACATTATCCTGTATTGACAAAACACTGCAGGTCAATAAATTATTTCAGCTATTGTCTTGTCATATATTATTTGTATATTTACATCTCTAACCAGCTCCTAGAACAGACTTTCATGCTTTCTGGTCCCCTTTATGAAAACAAATCTTATGGACAGGGAACATCCATAGTATAGAAATAACAACTGTAACTTTCCCATCTAAATAGTTTCTGTAAATAACTCTGCTATAAGGTAAAGGCAAATATTGGCTTTTCCTATGAAAATGTACTTTAAATAGCTTCCTCTAAAATATTAGATGTCTCTCTTTTTGCTCTTGAAACATGAGAATTATCCGTGCAAGAGTAAAGGGAATGTATACAGAACCCCTAGCTGAGGAATAGTGACTCTTTTACCCTTTAAGTTTGACTTAAAGTTTATATTTTAAATATGGCAAACTCTCAATATCAAATTAAAAACAAAACAACTTTTTATTAATATGGGGAAATACCCATCTGTTCTTGTTTCTGAGAGTTAGATGAGATTATTGATACCACTTTGATGTCTGAACAATAAAGATGAAGTTACAGGCAGCAGCCAGTGAGCTTGGCAATATGGTAGACGGGGAAACAGCCAGCCTGGCTCTGTCGATGGTATCAAAATCCACCAACCATGTCCATAAGCAAATGACCAGAGTACGTGGTATAAACGGGGCCTGTTTCAGTCTTTATAATAAAGCTAAACTGCTGCTAGCTGCAGCCCCACATTTAAAGGGCTCACGTCAGTGTGGTATCGTCTCATTTATGGCAAAGTCAATAAGCGTATTTCCCAAAAATATCAACCTATTCCTTTCACATTACATTAACACACCTGCACAAATATGCAACAACACACTACTACAAACACTGTCATAGATTTGAAGCAGAATCACGTGTGAGATTTAAAGTCGTTTCTGTTTTGTATTTATTTTAGCTTCAGTTTTGTTTTTGATCATGTAAACTATGTATTTACATGTTTTGTTTTCATTTGATCACCGCAAAGTAGTTTTCAGTCCATGAATTTTGCCATTTTGGGCTATTTCACATTCAGTATGAATAACAAAAACAATTAAGCACTGTTGGATTTTGTTAGTCATGGTTATGCATCAGTCCGCACACACAGCTGATTCTCTATTTCTATTCTGTCTCTCAGCTTTCTGAGCTCTCAGATATTTTTTTCTCAAAAACAAAGCTTTGCCATTTCATATTGTTTTGTTAAGTTGTAAAAGGGCGGGTTTGTAAAGGTGGATGTGGACACCCACCCACACACACACACACACTCACACACACATATGCACAGACAGTGGCATAAACACAGCATCACAGATTGAACACTGTTTACATGTGACACCCATCCTGAACTGACCCACTCAGAGCTTCAATCAAGAGCAGACTTTGGCTTTCTCTCCTCACACACACACACACACACACACCGTCGGCCCGTTTCCAGATTTCTTCTTCTAATGTCTTTTTT
Source organism: Anabas testudineus (assembly GCF_900324465.2). NCBI lineage: Eukaryota > Metazoa > Chordata > Actinopteri > Anabantiformes > Anabantidae > Anabas > Anabas testudineus. The sequence continues at coordinate 22,237,726 of NC_046627.1, read as the reverse complement.
TTTGCTCGCAGTTTCCTGTCTCCCCTCAGCTTGGGAAGAGGCTGCAGCACTGTAATCCGATTTGTTGCTTTGTGGGTGTCTTCCCGCATGGTTCTGTGTCACGGCTCGTGTTAGTGCAGGGAAAAGGGTGCGTGGCTAGAGGTGTGTGTGCAGTGTGGGTGGGTGGGTGGGGGGGGGGGGGGGTGTTGGGGAGTGACGGGGTTGGTCAGAAACGGTTGGTCGGTTGACTGGAGTGCCAGGAGCGAAGAAATTAAGGTGCAAAGATCAGAGCTTCGGGTCGCGACCTCACACCTTTTTAGGGGGAGGGGCCAACTTGATGATCTCATCTTCAGAGGGCTGGCGGATGATGTCTTTTTGAGGGGGGCGGGTTGGAAAAGAAGGTAGAGAAAAAAAAGAGAAACATTAAAACAACCTTTGAACATAGAAAGTTTTAGTGCTCACACACATTTCAGTGTCTTGGCTCACTGTTGTTTTATTTCAGGATATAAACCAAAGCTGTGAAACCGTCTGTACATAAACAGAACAAACCCAAGACCCAACGTTTGATGCCAAAAGTCACTCAATTCTGTAAACACCTCTCTATATGGTGGATTTAGTTGTAAAATGAAGTAAAATAGTAGTAGCCAATAAATAAAGAAACTATAATAAATAATCCTTTAGGTTTGAAATGGGGAGTAGTGAATAAGTGAACGGTGGGTAAATAGATGTTTAATCGTTTTATTGTACCTGTGTTTTATTGCTATTTCAATTCATGCTAACTTAAAGAAGTGCAAGAAACAAAAGAGCAGAATCATGCAAAAAGAGGCATGTTTTGGGATCCTGGCTCACAGGTTGGGAACCCCAGTAGAGAAGATGTAAGAAAGTTTCACCACAAGAGGGCAGAATGTGACTAGTTTTGGCACAACAGGAAGCTGATCAGAGGTAAGTTCCTGTTCCTGAAGGCTAGTAATCCTAACATTTTGACTGACAGTTCTGACCTAAGCCTGTATCTGCGTGCTCCACAGAGTAAGCACACGGTGTGTTTTACCTTTGTATTTCTTGGCTGAGGGAATGCGCGTGAGCTTGGTGTCAATCTCGTCGTCCTCAGAGATCTTGAGCACAGTGGTGCGGTACTCGATCACCCTCGTCAGCAGGTCTGGCCGCCGTGAAATCTCGAAGATGTGCTCAATGTATGACAGGTTATCTGCATGGATGGTGTAGTTACTGCATCTGTTCACTCATAAAACCTGGTACTCATATCACACGTCCTGTTCAAGTATGTCTTGCTTTATAGTGACTGCATCTGTTGCGTCTGAGTCTCTCACCTTGGGCCAGCTTGTCGTTCTTCTCCAGGTAGCTAAACCACTCCTTGGAGGAGGTGATGTTGTTGCTCTGGTCCTCGGGGATGTCCTCCTTGCAGGCTGACTTGAGCTGCTCCAAGTCCTCATTGGTGATGTTTTCAGAAAGGTCGCTGAGCAGAGAGCTGTACTCCGCCATTGTCTAGACAGAGGAAGAGAGAGAAGAGATGAGAAAATGGTTATGCCATGCAAGGCAAGGTAGATTTATCTGTATGTAGCACATACTGTACAACACGCAGAACAAAAACAACCATTGTTTATCTTCTTTAAACATAATCTGAGCCTGAGACAGGTGTATCTGGATATCGTATTACTATGCTTATTAATGTTATTGCTTTGCAGGATTCAACCCAAAGGCATTATATAGAGGTAGATATATAGAATAAGATTAAAAGTGAAGATGTTGTCATAGAGAATCAACAAAAGTTGAGGTGGCTGAAAATATCCTCATTTTGTTAAACTGTGCAAAACAGCCCACCTACTTCCCAGACTCCACGATGGAAAACTGTTAGGAAACCTCTGCTGATGACAAAAGCATACAGACAATGTGGGATGGAAAAGCTGCAAGAGCTGAGAATGAAGTATCAGGTCACAGCGTAAGTTCATCTGTTGGCAGACTGTTGGCAGAGCTTGGCGTAGCTCGTTCATCTGTGCTGTCGACTAATGTTGTTGTCAAAATGATCAGAAACACATGAGCGTGCCATATAGTTGGATGTTTCTACATGACAAAAGACGGGGAAAGCACAAGCTTCTCATCAAACCTTCATCAAACCCTCTGTCTCCCTCTAGTGGACTTATTAAAGAACATCTCTGTACTAGAGTCACATTAACTACTGTACATCCTTTTAATTGCAGTTTATCATAAATACCCCACTTCTTTTTGTGATTTTTGTGAAGCGGCTGCTTTGAAGCAACTTTTTCTCTTTGCAGTTAATAGAGAAAACCTCTTTACTTCACTTTATCACTGAGTGATAACGTAACACTGAGCCATACTAGATTAACACAAATGCTCTGCAGTATCTTTGACCTCAGGACTCTGCATGTTACATGTCATCATACTTCCCTGTTTGGATAAACAATCTTCAGGAAAACATGTTTGGCACAGACCGCATTTTATCTTTTATTTCTGCACAGGGTCGATTGTTCAGGTCACAGATTCAACCGAGGTTGAAGCACTCGATTTGTAGACATGCAGAAGTTATGGATCGGGCTAGCCTTAAGGAACGAGTGTTGTCAAGATTGCAGGGTTTAGATCATCCTCACAAAGACAGGGTGTGTGAGTGTGTAGGAGTGTGTGTGTGTTGGCATGTGAGTTGTTGTTCAGTAGCAGGCAGCCAGTGTGAAACAGACAAGAAAACCACAGTGAAAGAGAGACAGAAAAACAGACCGAGTGATTCAGACGTGTTGAGGCCGTCTGCTCTGCTCAGCTGTGTCAGTTTAGAAAGAAGCAAAGAAAATACATCAGGACGAAAACGCAGGCTTTCACAGTTCATGGACACAAGGCTTCATATTGCAGCTCATACCTCGCTTAACATATTTGGGTCAGGCTCTCAATATATATCTTCATGATCGAATGAATCAAATAAAAATAAAATCGCTGCATGGATTCCAACAATGTAAAGAGTGAAAGAGAACACTGAAAAAAAGCAGCACAAAATATCAGCTATCAGCTCATTTACTGTAAAAGTTTACAGCACATTCCTCATTCTTCATATAGGAGCTAATAAAAGTATATATGTGCATTTCTTCAGGCACATGATGACAATTAAAAGATGGTGGAGGTGCTCTTTTCAGCGTTTTCAACATCACAACATATCGAGCTTCCTCAGGATTCCCAAAGACCTGGTTGTTCTTGGTTGAAATTGTTCCAGCCCACAGTGGGTTTAATGATGCTGCAGTTTAACACTGTGCAAATGATTAAGGTTACCTAAAAACAACTTCAGCAAGTTTACGGAGTGATACGAACTACAGCCTCCCACTATAAAGCAAAGAAATGCATTTAACACACGCATTGTCCTTTTTATCCCTATAGCCCCCAACCTCCCACATCTCTGGCATCCACGCAGCTGGCGAGAGGCCGCCGCTCAGTGCGGTGCATCATGGGCACTGGCGTGTAGCTCTGTCTGCCTCTGATCCTCTCAGTCTCATCACAGATAAACATGCTGTACATAAAGCCCAGAAGAGCTGTGCGATGAGTGGAGTGACCTATATAACAGAGCTGCTGTTACCTGCAGCTGCCACCAGGGGGTGGAAATTCACTGTAGCGCATCAGAGACTCAGCAGCAGCAGCACAGTGATACTTATATGTGACCTGATGGTGACAAATGAAGCTGATGTTTCATAGCTGTAACGCAGAAATGCTGACCTTTTTTAAAATAGAAAAAATATCTCAGGAGTGCTAAAGTCTTTTTTTTTTTTCACCTGTTCTTCTTCCTCTACTTACCTTAAAATAGCACAGATGACAAACAGTGCCAGAGTCTTTAGATCTGCCTCAGTGATGTGCGGGACGATACCAGAGCAGAAAGTACTGCTAATGTAATTGTCCCAGAGGCTGATTTAAGGTCAGATTTGTTTGTCTGATCTTTAATGGCTAATGCTGACATTTTGTTATGTTTGTCTGACCCATGATCTCAGCCTCAGGGCGAGAGCACAATGATGACGGAGCACTTTTACTGTGTATGTGTGTGGATGCATTCCTATGGCTGTGAGGACATTTTGGGGGTGTTAGAGGGTTGCAGTGCATTGCAGTAAGTTTAGTATAGGCTAATTGGCTAGTAAATAAATTCTGTCAGCGAGTGTCCTCACAACTATAGAGTGAGTATAAAGTGAGTCTTCACTGGCACATTCAGGTCCTCTTAAACCGGAGCAAGTTCATTCAACACAACGAGCTGCGTGGGAGAGAGCAGAGACGTGCACCTTAACTCCAGTGAATTGAACAAGGATCTGAATGCTGTGTGTGTGTGTGTGTGTGTGTGTGTGTGTGCCTGGGACTCTCAGGCTTGTGTATTGTGTGTGAGACTGGGGGTGCCTGACTGAAAGAATGAATGTGAGTGTGAGCTCTCCGGTCTCTGTGCCTCCCCTCTCGACCGAGGTCGCCCTGCCTGCTCTCTGTTTTGCACCACAATGGACTGGCACTGTTTTTGTGTACTTTTAGAGGAGAAAAAAAAAAAAACAAAACCCAAAAAAAACAATAGAGGAATTGGCTACATTTAGTGTTCCTCTCCCACCACCTCCCCTACGCTGCACCTCTCTTTGCTACTTTATTTTTTTACCCAGGAAATAAATATTTATCATTTATCAATTTGATATTGTTTTATAAGTTAAAAGAGGGTTTTAAAATTCTGTGTAATCATTTTTGATTTTCTGCTTCACTCTTTGATTACATATTTTTATTTCAAATATGGAAGCTCATTTCTGCCCTGGAAAATCAACTTGTTCTTTAGTATTTAAGTTTTTCTTTTACCACACCATAATTACTATAATTAAGAGAAACCTTTGCTAAATATGAAATAAAGTAAACACATTTATTCTTAAGTAAAATGACAGAAAATTAATCTCTTGTCAACTTGTCAACAAGAAACTGCACTGGTTCTGTGAAGTTCTACAGTAACAACTATTTGTCGTCATAATTATTATAATTTAAAATAACATTTTGCTTCATTAATAAATGTCATTATTTTAACTTCACAATTATAAGTCGTCCTGTGCTGTTTCACAACGCCTACAATTCCTCTCGATGATGATGGGAATGTTGTCATATTGTGATACTGACAATATGCAGCAGTTACATGATAAAACTTTGCATATATGCTGCAGCATGAGCATCTCACGAACCTACAAACACAAAAAATCAAAAACACGTTGAATCATAAAACATGATGCCAGTTGACTAGTAGATATAGGAGGAGGATAAAATATGGACCACAGATACTGACATGTTTTGTTCATATTCATATTTTGAGTTTTTCATATTTTTAAGCCTATGTTTTCCATCTTGGATTATAAAGGAAAGAAACTCAACTTGTTCTGTTTTTTGCACATAGGGGCTTCCATACTAAACCTGTGGGTGGATTTACTGTTGTGGCTGATTGGTGTGTGTGGACATGTTGCTTAACCAAGTTGAAGTTGTCATTTTTTGGCAGCTGTATTACAGTTTAAATCTGAATCATGCATGCTTTCCATGCTTTTACTGTTCTTTGACGACAGAGACAAAAATATACATCTATAATGCAAAATGTTGAGCAGCCACAGAGAGACAGTCTGCTGCTGCTCCAACCATTTCCGTGAAGGCCAGGCATCATCGATTTTCAAAAGGCCAAAACTGAGATATGAGATGTTGTTTCTAAGAGTGTTCTGCGATTGTGTAGTCACGCTTTATTGAGAAGAGTCTGTGAAATCCCCTCTAACTGCTGCCCCCCATCCCCACCCCGTGCTCCCCGCTCTCTCTGGGACGAGCCTGACACTGCTTCCATACATAGAGACCCACTGTGCTTCACATTCTCATGGACACAGACATGCTTTTGTCTGCTTGTCTGTTCCTCTTTCTCTGCTGCCCGGCTGTGTGTGTGTGTGTGTGTGTGTGTGTGTGTGTGTGTGTGTGTGGACAGAGCAGCGTTTTCAGCTCTGTGAACTTCTGGCTTACAGACACACTGTATCTTTTAAAGTTCAAGTCTTTATAGGAAGAGCTGAATATTTAGGAAAATATACATATTTGTTTATTTGGAAGAGGTTAACAGGTCAGTGATCACTGCCAATGGACGCCACGGCCGAAAAACGGCTTGTTTATCTTGGCATAAAAGCCTCCGTAGATTTCAGGGTGTACATGGTAGCCGAGCAGCCTGAGGAGCTCCTCCTCCACACCGTGACTAAACTATTGACCTCCCACCACTATCTTCACCATAGTCTGCTTTACATCGTGCAATCAAGACATTATCAGCCCAGACAACACTCGCTGTCCCCTCTTTTGCTTCATTCTGTCTTTGCGTTGTCTTTTTTATTTCATGTTTCCTGCTCAAGCCTTTGCCTCATGTCTGTCTTTATCTGTCTAGAACAACAAGGGATTTCTTAAACAGCACAAAGAGAATGAAGACACGGCAGCAGTTCATTCATATTTACTATCGAGCACACGAATTCAGCCCTGAGGCGGCATGTGAACAAAGAAAGATAATGTCAGGTGTGAATGTTGAAGATCTTCGTCTGATGGCTGTAGAGATGTCGACCGAGCCCTGCTGCACTCACACAGATCAAATCTATTATTTTATTTTCCATTATACGCCTCATTTCACGTTTGCCCTTCCAGTTTCAACAGCACTGATACTCAACCCTCCTGAGTGGTTCACACACACACACACACACACACACACACACACACACACACACACACACACACACACAGAAACATACATCGTTACACATATGACGCCACAACCAACAAAACTCTCCACACCAATGACGTTACCATGGAAACCAGGCCTGGCTTTGCCTTTAGGCTTGAGACTGTTACCTAGCAACAGGGCAGAGACCCCTCCTCTTCACCTCACTCTACACCCCCCCCCCAAACCCTTTCAAAATAAAAGCCCCTACTAAGCTGACTGACATCATACATAAACACAAATGTGTGTAAAGTTGTATGCAAAAGTTTTTTCTATTTACATTACTGAAACACAGTTATAGTTGAAAAATGTCAACACATTATATAAAAAAAGTACCAGAACACTAATGCACATAAACAAAAAGAGACAGTGAGAAGCTGATCTCCTCACTGCAACAGTGTGACAGTCACGTGGCCAACATATATTCTGTAACCCGTCTTCAATCAGCAACACAAACAGAGACACACACTCTTTATCTCTCCTCCAAACACAAGCAGACCACCAGCCAACTCTAGATTTTACCGTGGCAACAAAAAACAAAGAAACAACAACAACAACAACAAAAACAAACACCTGGGAAACAGCTAAAATGTTCTCTACAGAACAATATATGCAGACTTGTGTCTTAGTTTCTTTTCCCTGCTCCTTGCATATTTTCTTTAACCAATTTTCCCCCATTGTTACCTACCTGTTGTCTTCACACAGTCACCTCAGAATCTCATCTGCTTGAATTTACAATCACTGCTTAGACTTTATTAAAACAATCGGTAAGTACAATTTCAATGCAAGACCCTTACATCTAAAACATGCTGTTGGAAAACAAGTCTTGGCTACCAGATTATGCTTTTGTTTTAGGATGAGTTGTTTCATCGTGCTGGTGGCTGAAGCTGATGAAAGCAGGACTGTTGATTCTGTGTTTTGTTTCCTTTAATAATATCCTGTATTAAAACCTATGACTGATTATTAGGGGACCAAATTTCAATTAAACCACATGGGATTTTTTTTATTTATTTTGTTTTTAGGACAAACAATTTCATTCATGTTTTTGTTTAACTTCTGAAATTTCAAATGTGTAAAATAGCAGGAAGTGTTGCTTCTTTTGTCCCAGGAGTAGTTCACAACAACAAAGTTATCTTTCCACTTAGCCAGCCTAATTCTTGTCATCCATTTTCAGTCTTATGCTAAGCCAAGCTAAGTGTCTGGCCTGAACTGTCAGCCTTTCCTAGGCATTAGTCTACATGTGTTTGATGCAGCTGCAACTGCTATTAAACACTGCACTCCCTTCTCCTACCTCTAATTATTTCTCACTCTCCCTTTGTACCCTTCTGTCGTGTTTCTTCATGTTTTACTAAAGAGGGTGGAGCAAGTTAATCTCCATCTAGTTCATTAAATATCTCACTTAATATATCCGGACCTTTCAACTTCCCCGCCCCCCCTTCATTTCTTTCTCCTTCTCTCTCTATATATTTCTATTGCACTCAGATGGACTGAGAGGCAGAGAGTAGGAGTCCCTCCCACTCTCCATCTTTAAATTTCCCATGAAACTCACCTCGATTTCACAAGAAAAAAAAAAAATCTGTTTGGATCTCCTCATATGGCAACGTCTATGTTAAACCAGCACAGCTCTCATTCCAAAAATGAAACTAGATATTACATAAGTGCCTGATGTAATCCTTCTCTAATTCAAGCAATGCTACTTTAAAATGTAGCACAGTGGGAGCTATCTTCTCTCCTATTGTCTATCTCTTTCAAGTCCCCCCCCCCCTCCACACTAGCTTGTAGTTTCAGTGCAGTAAACCTTCTCCGTTTCTTGCAGGAGTACCGGGAGGTGAGGGATCAGAGAGTGGGAGGCAGAAGAGCTCACAGTTGCAGGTTGTAGCAAAAATGTCTGCCTCCAAAAATCTACCTCTCAGGTCAGAAGTCTCTCTTACCCAAGCACAGATGCACATTTGCATCTCTGAGCATGTATCTAATTGCCGTTCCTTTTCAGGCATTTCACTTCAACCCACATGCGCTGTTTTGTACATAGTCATGCTTGTGCACTGTGAAACCCACAAAAAAAAAAAGGAGATAACAACCTTCACAGACAATACACTGTACTTTATGGACACATAAAGTATTTGTTACATCAAAACAGTGTGAAGAAACTATCCCTTGTTAACTATATCACGGTGCTGATATGACTTTTGATGCTTATATTATGCATTGGCATTTTGATGTATGTGCACCATACTTATTACACATAATTGCTATATATACTAATATATTATCCAAATGAGGGTGTCTGCAAGACCTAAGAAACCTATTACAGTGTAATAAAATGTTTATCTCCTGGGTCAAGGACACGCAGTTTCAATGATGCAAAGCGCAAGTCTTACAAAGAACCTCTTGTTCTATGCTGGCTAGTCCACAAACCAGGAAATGTACTGAGGTTTGGGTTGAATACCAGGGTTGGTTGAAGTGAGTAATTCTTGATGAGGTAATAAAAGGCTTTGCTTCTACAAATACTGAAGCTATTCTCTTTTAACTGCAGTGTTGCAGTGAATGCAGTTGTTTACTATAATTAAAGAATTTAGCTAAATATGTCTCTTTTCACAGCTACTCGTTATGAAAGAATATGAGCTCTCCCAACATGAACGTGCCACTATGTTGTTAGTTCATAGCACTGATCCCTCTTGAAAATCTGCGGTTAATGACGATGAATTTCATATATGCCGGCTCTGTGAGTAGTTTGGGATATAAATGTATGATTGATCAGGTAGCATGACTTTACTGTCCAATGAAACATACTTAATGGCCTTACTGCTGAAGAATTCATATATAAAATGTGTCAACATGTGCTTTCTACAATAGCAATGTAACTCTCAGACTGCCAATCTCCCTACATACACTCTTTAGCCATGTAGTAAATAGAGAGAAAGCTATAAATCACAACCTACATGCATACCTGTTTTGTCTGCCCATGTCTAAACCAATGTAAAATCTGCCTCTCTGGCTCTCAAACTGTCAGACATTGATCAGTACTGTTGTTCCTTGCAGGTGTCGTGCCAATTGCAAACAACAGATGCCCCCTGCAGACGCGGCCGAGGAGGAAGAGGAGGAAACGCTGTCCAGTCAGTGTAGGGATCGACTAGCCCTCACTGCTCACCGCCATGTAAGGACTTTATCCACTGATGCTGCACTGTGGCGTCCTGCTGGGCCACAGAATGACACCATGCTGTTACCATGCAGCTGTGCCTGATTTTTCATTTTTACTGAGGGTTTGGGGGAAGTCCAAGTTTAGTTTGTCTGTCTGTGCTTATTTCGGTTCCTGGTCCCTGGTTCTCGCAGTTGCTGCAAACCTTCTTTGTCTGTATCATCCCACCAGTACTGAATACATGGTCTTGGGGTGCACTGAAATCGAGTGATCACATGGCTTATGAACAAAGGCTCATGTGCTTATATCCATGAATCCATTCATTTTAGCTGCTTCTTTGGGTCCAGGTTGACATGGTAGCAGGATAAGTAACCCGAATATAGTTTTTCTGGGTTCCTCTCTCCAGCCACATACAGTACTACAGCTTTTCTCTTTCTTTTCCTGCTAGCTACTCGGCTTGCATGAAAACATAAAAATACGCTTTTACTGCTAGTATATGTATTTTGTACTGTGTCTGTACAAGATGTTCATTACCCAGAACTCATTAACATAAAGTGAAGGTTGAAGCGCAACTCGACTGGCAAAGCAAGTCTAGACATTTTTTTAAAAAGGAGGCCGAGTTCTAGTTTTTTCAAAGAAAGCAGTGTCCTCGACACTTAAAAGTTATCAAATACAATAAGGTCTCTAAATGTTGAGAATACATACATTTTCCATTTGATGTTTTTATAATTTCATGCTTTTTGTCTCTGCGTTTTTTTAAAGTTGCAGGACTGTATCACATCAAAACGTCTTTAAACCATCAAGTTCTAACTAAGGAAAGTCTGAAATCAGCAGTTCTGTGACATAGAAGGGAGGTCCTCATGTGTAAGTACCTAAAGTACTTTTACAAGTACAACACTTGATTAAATATACAGTACTTAAAGTCCATCACTTATCCCGTCTTATACTTAAGACAAAAACTGTGGTAATGCAGTGTAAAGGTCAGCAAATATTGTAATTTTGCTGACATGACCAATAACCATCACATCTCAAACATGAAATGGATAAAGTAATGGGCATATTATTTATTTATACTTGTGATGAGCTGACATTTGAGTTAGTCAGCTAATGGTGAAGCACTACATGAGACTTTTTGCAGCAGATGTTTCGGTTTGAAAACTAGTTTACCTAAGATGACATTTAAACCGCTTGCACAGAGCGTCCTTTTTCACAGCTAAGCGTAGCGCTACATGGATTCGCGCACATACGACTCAAATAAAAACACAGTCCCCCTATCAGAAAGGTCAAACACGGTACTCCAAGCTTGGGCCATCCACCCTCCCCCATCTACATCATTCACAACCAACGCTGCTTATTTCACCTCCTTTGTCTCGGTTTCTCCCTCGTTCATCACAACTCAGTCATCACTTCTCAGTTTTCATTCTCTATGACTCCTCTTTTAATCGTCTCTGTGCTCTTTGTGGCTTTGAAGTCATCGTCATCACAGGAGCATCTTGCTGCTGGGAAACATTAGAATTGATTTCTGACCATTAATCTTACTTTGATGTCTCTCTTGCTTAGAACATTGCCTATGTGCACTTGCCAAATAAAACACCTTGAGTAACACCAGCTCCGGTTTTTATTCTACCTCCAACAATTTTTCTGCCGTCTTTCTACAAGGCTAAGATATTGTGTTTGCATGCTTTGGAAGAGATTCCCCGCCCTTTACCACAGGATAAATCCTCTTCTAGTTGGTCATGTTCTCTCACTATTCTCTTCCTAGGATTATTATTATGGGATAAGAGGGAAAATGACATGAGAAAAAGAGGAAAGGGGTGTAGGGCAGAAAGGAAAGGGACAGAGCGAAAGAAGAAGGCTCGTTCATTTCCCTTACAGACGGCCTTGTGTCCAATGAGGCAGCGAGGACTGCCAGCACTTATCAGTTCAAAAACCCAGAGCAGGGAAAAGCAGGAGAGAGAGGAGGGGAGGAAACTGAGGAAAGGAGAAAACGCTAATCTGGGGAGAAGCAGTGAAGCGCCGGAGAATATAGGCCACTGGCCTATTTTTCCATTGAGGAGAAAAGAAGATTTGCTGTGTGTAAAAACAGTTCTGTTGATTCAAAAAATAAAAATAAATCATCTTTATCTTTTTTTAACCATTCTTTTCTCTCTTACTTGATTTGTCTTCTGCGTGCCTTCACATTACAATGCCACTGTTTAGCAGGTGTAATGATGAAATATTCACAATCTTAGTTAAGAATCTGACAGTGACACTAAATGTCTTAATATATGTAAGAGTGCAAATAGTCCTTAGCTGCAATCTTTAGTCCAGTTTGAGTAACGTTTGTTGGAAATGCGCCCACGTGGTACGGAAATTGTACAAAACAAAAAATATATATTCAATCTTAACATTTAATTTTATATAGTGTCACTGTCTAAGGGAAATACATTTGATTGAAGGAATTCGTCAGATTTTCGTATGTTTGCTTGGTCAATCAAACCTTCAAGCAGCTGTTCTGGATTAAACATGAGTACAAGCTGAATGCACATTTACGCTCTGTGCTTCCTGAAGAGGTATAATGGTGAAACCTGCTGAAATGTTGTTGAACCTGTTCTTTAAAAAAAGAAATGCTGGCTTATCGTACAGTACGCCATTCTTCCTGGATGTGCACGTCCTTCTCTTACAGTAAACAGCAGGATTGGGGAAAAGTTACATAGGGCATTAACTTTTCATCTGGGTTGACATTAAAGCATCTAAAGGGTCAGTTCTTCCAAGCTGTGAAAGGATAAACACAGTCATTTTTTAAGTGATGTCTAACAATGGTTTTGACACATTATAGTTTGAGCATATTTATACCAAGAAAATTGTCTATATACTGTAGCTTTAATGCATATAATAACAATAAATGCAATGATCTAATTACATGTGTGCAAGTTTTATCCTCCCTATCTCTATCGACCAACAGTATTGAGAATGAGTTTGTGTAGGCAGATCCAACAGCCAATCCTCCTAAGTGACACACAAGCACCCAAAACACACACACACACACACACACACACACACACACTGTGGGCAACGTGTGGATGTGTCCTGCATACAGGAAACTCTAATTTCTTTGGCGTAAAACCAGGGTGTAAAGGTCACCGAAAGAGGGAAAGAGAAAAACCCTACAGGAGACTTTCAGGAAGGAAATCGAATTTGTTTCAGCAAGAGAACACGGGTACAAACAAAACGTACAAACAAAATGAAATGCGAGTGTGAATGCATGTTCAAGAAGAGAGAGAGAAGAGACAACGATGAAAAGTCCTGGATTTGTTGATTAGTATTGGAAAAGAAACATGCTGTTCTGTACAAATAGAGACTGATTCATTAGTAAAAACCAGATGCACACATGCCTGCATGCACTCACACGCGCATACACTAACACATAATGTAAGTACATATCAAATCACTCAGTAATCCCTTAGTGAGCAAATAAAACGCATGAATTCATTTCTGAGACAAATACCAGATAAAATTGGGAATAAATTGCTGCTTTAGAACCAACTCGATCTGTATAAAATGAGTTTTCCAAGGGCATAGACGGATGAGGGAACAAGATATTTCAAGGTGCTGCTGTTGAGCTGTGTTCTGTGCCGTGGAGACCTGGCTGTGTCTGACCAGCCGAGGCTTTACTTCCTGCTGTCACCATGGACACACTTCCTGGCCATGGGTTTAGGGCAGCGGAAAAAACAGCAGCCACCAAGGGAGAGAGACAGAAAAGACGAGAGAGAGAGAGTGGACTGAGAGGGTTGAAAGAGAGCGAGCAGAAGGGACAGAGGGAGGAAAAGAAGGGGGGAAAAAGCAGCAGCTGGACTTTCCATCAGAATTAAAACTGGAGCTAATCCCTTCTGCTTTGTTCAACACTGCCCTCTTACTCGTCTCTCTATCTCTCCCTCAGGGGTCAGCTTTCTGCAGAGACATCCTGCATGCAGTGACTCTAATTTGTCAAACCATGTGTTCAAAAGTACGTAGGAAAAGATGCTTCAAATTTATCCACAGGAGCGTGTTTAGGCTGCACATTGGACTTGCAGTGAACTGTACAGGACTACAGGAAGCACTACACACAATGTGGTATCACTTGCATGGTCGCAACATTTAACCCAGTGAATTTTGGTCCACTGTTCACTTTTAGGTCCATCAGCAATCAGTTCCTAGCTGGTTTAACACAAAGGCTGCAAGGAGGTGGAAACTGCTAATTTGACACATATGAGGGCTGCAAATGACCCTCAATGTAGCATTAAATCTGCACAGGACAGCCATGTATTTACAGTACATACAATACTTAGCCTTTTGTAGCATTTATACTGCATTCGATACTGTGAATGCCTCATGAATAGCTGTGTGAATATGAACAGCTGCATGTCCCACACACATGTGGATGAGTGCTCTGGTGTGAGCGACAGAGGGAGAGAGAGAGAGCGAATTACTCCATCCACTGTCACTGTGGCTGCCTTCTGCTTAACCTAAATTCTAAATGGCAAATGGTTCATCGTGGCTGCAGGAAAAGACCAGATGGCCATGACTAAAACCAGAGACAGAGAGAGAGAGAGAGCAGATGTGGGGAGTGTAGATTCGGGAAGAGATGCTGGCTGCATGAAAGGAAGCGAAATAGAGGAGGAGACTGACAAGAAGGAGATGAAGGTAACTGGGTTAGAGCATGTGCAGAAATACCTGCAGTGAGTGATTGAGCCCCAACATGTATAAACAGACACACGCAGCCCTTCGTCGATCCTCTAATCAAAGCAAAGCCCTGTTTATTCTGGGACGAACCTCGCGACTCGGTGACCCCTGCAGTGACAGCGGCTGGGCCAAATGAGACAACAACAGTGTGCAGTCACGCAATGCATCGCCACGATGCCGAACCGCCGTCAGGTCTAATTCTCTAATCCATTAAAATCCTGCTTCCGTGCAGCTAAGCTACTGTAAGCAAGTCAGTAACTTTCAGCACCTGATAAGTCGGCACAGCCAACAGTCATTAGAGGCTCTTTATGCGTCCAAGTAGGTTTAAGGTGCTGGTGTTGCTGCTGGTAATGTCATTTGGTTTGTTTTGATGCGGCAGGTGTTCTGAACTAAAATTAGTTTTGTAGCAACCACAACATTTTATTATATACTTTATTATTTCATTAGACCTCGAGCGATGAAATGTCAAATGACACATTACTGCAAGTACCCTCTGACTTTCATCTTGAATCAATTTGGAAAAAAAACCCCAAGACTTGTGTCAAAGTCCACTTGCAGGAGGTTTCTGGTGCTTTTAACAACACGTTTCTTTCTCCTCAGTGAATAGATGTTGCTCTGTTGTCATGGAGATTTCCTGGAGTTTAGCTTTTTCCATAACAACTGAACAAACCTCATCCGCTGAGCAAAACAGCAACATGACACTGAAGGCTCGTAGGCTCCGGCTCGTAAGAGCAATTTACATCAAGACTTGTATTTGTCAAACTACTATGTCCAGAGTTAAAGGAACAGTGCGAGCTTTTGGGAAACATGCTAATTGTCTTTCTTTCTAGTATGTATATGTGCCTGTTACATCTGAAGCTGCAACTGCTTGGCTGCTAGTTAGATGGTTTATTTTTTGAGAGATTTGATACTTGCTGCTTTTCTTTGTCAAACTACCAACAGATGAATGTAGTTGAGCATAAATATAAAAGATTTTTAAGAACTGTCGTGCAACAAAGTGACTCTAGCTTATAATACTTAAATTAAATTCCACCTCTGTGAATGGTACACACTTAACATAATTAACCTTCATGCATCTCTCACAAGCCAACTGCATTTGTCACATTTGTGAGGCGAACATACAAGTAATTGACTGATTAACACACACAGCACGTGGCTGCGCTGAAGAAGAACACTGCAGCAAAGAACTGTAGTATCTATACTGTATATCTGATACAGTATATATGTTTGTAGTGTATTGTAATGTATGTCTAACTGACAGATGACCATAGACAGTCCATCTCTTGATAGCAGTGACACGTTACTGGCACCTGGTCTCAGGTGATAGGTGCAGGATTTGATGGGGAATCTTTCAGATAATGCAGATCACACGTGTATATTTTAAACCAGAACTAAATCTTTATTTTTCTTTGTTTCATTCATTCAGTCCCAATGTAAATAAACTAATTTACTACAAGACTGCAGTGTTGTGTCACATTGTGTTGAAGAGGTGTGGGTCACATTTTATGACACTGTCAACTGTTATATGAAAATATTTGAAAAAAAAGTAAATGGACTGGAAATAAGTGGAATCATCTCACTTCACCGCCCATAACATTAATGAGATTTAAAGACAAGTGATGAAAAAGCCTTATTAAATGTACAATTATCACTGAAATGCATCGGACAACTCAAAGTGGCGCCGACTTTCATGCACTGGGCCGTGTTTGTTCACAACAGCAGACAAAAACGCTATAACGTGTTACAAAAGTAGTGGTGAGAGGCAGATATGAAAATTCATGGAAATGTGTTTGTGTCGTTGATGCTTCATTAGCGTTTGGGCTTTATAGAAGATAAAAATATCTTTGTGCCTCTGGGAAGAGGGAAAAATGAGGAAGGGAGGGGCCGAGTGTGTATGTGTGTGGAGATGAAGTAAGGATGCCGTGGATGTGTGTGTTTCTGGTCTGTTTGTGCAGGAGTGTGATTGCAACAGCAGCACCGTTTTGTGCAAAACTTCCAGGCAAACATTCGACAAAAGGCGCAAATGGCGAGCTGACGTCAGCCTTTTCCAGACACCCTGCTGTGAAGTCAAGTCAAAAATATCTCTGCTCCTCATCTCTCACTCCTTCACTCCGACACTCATCCTCTCCTCGCTCCTTCATTGCGGGCTTTTGCGAGCGTGTATGCAGCAGAGCATGAAAACACGGTCACCATGGCAACACAACTAAAACAATGATAGAAGCAAGTTTGAGGCTGAAAATTCATGCAGGATAATTTTACCACAAACAACGTATTTCATGACTGATACACCTTTCTGACCTGTTCTGACAACAGATGAAAGACTAAATTGAGCGTCATTATATTAAACTGCACTAATTTCTGATTCATTCATTTCACCGTGACCTGTGGGAAAATTACAGTGTAGTAAAAGGTTTTTAACAAGTAGCTGTCATGTCTAAAATAGGCACCTCGGCTAAATGCTGGAATTATAGACCACAAGGCTCGAAACGCTGAAGCATTTCAGCCTTCGATAGCTGAAAAAAACATGAAATTTTCGGTTATAATTCTTCTAAGACCTAGTGTAGCCTCAGATACACCTAATAAACCTCAATCAACACAAAGACTGACACGTTGGTCAACACAAAGATAACTCACAAATCCATTTGAATGGTAAATTGTATTGAGAAAAAGCAAACCCTCCAGATCATCCATGCTCCTACATTTGTGTAGCTCTGTTCTGAGAAAACCAAGACAGACAGGTGGCCAGCTAGGCGAGTGGGAAAACCTATTAAGAGCCAAAAACATTCAGACACAGCCACCCTGCCGGGAAATAATATCAGATGTTTTGATTGACTGTCCAGTCATCAAGAATATCAGACAGGGGTCCGGCTGGTTTGTTATGATCAGCTGACGACTCGTCTAGCTGTGTGTGTTAACAGGTGATATGAGCACAGAATTAAAAAGACAAGCAGAAAAAGGCCCGAGGGAGAGGAGGAGGATAATGAGCAGAGGAGTGGGAGGAAACAGGGATGAGGCGTGTTGAGATGTTAAACTCATGAAGCCCAGTAACACTGACTTCTGTCTAGGACGCGTTTACGACCCATCTGATGTCATCTCATTTCCACGAGGGGTTAAAGTCTGCAGAAGGAGTTGATAGTTTGAAATAGTGATGAACTAAACAAAAAAACAGCAACAGCAGGAACACGCAGTATATTTCCACCCAAAAAGGTGTTTAGCCTGCTTCAGTCCTAAATTTAACCACAAAGAGCAGCCTACATGAAGCTTAAGTAGACAAGGTGAATGGCACTAGGCACTCTAAACACCTACTCTCTGAATAAATAAATCAAGCACTGCATTAATATTTGACACTAGTGAGAAGAATTTTAATTTTCTACAAAAATAACTCTTCTCCCATCTGTTCCCTAAGCTCAGCAGCAACAAAATAACTTTGACATCTTTATTCCGACAGAAATAATAATTAGAGCTTCTTGAATACAAGCAAAAGCAAGATTTTATGGAGGATGCAGACATGTTGCATGCACACTTTTCAAGTTTGACGTAGGATATATTGGTTATACACACTAAAATAAGATAATAACAATAATAATAATAATAATGATAATACTAATAATAATAAAAAGGAAATGGTAGTCTAATAATGTTGTTTCTCCCCATTAGTCTCTGAAATGATTTCTCTGCTGTGATATTGTTCCTAGCATGATTTTCTTCTTTCTTCAAGGAGAAAAAGTCGTGGAACAGTTGAGGTGGCGTCAGCACAGATGGGAACTGCAGGCGTAATTCATACAAACCACACGGCTCATTTTCTTTTGTCACAGTCTCCAACACCTTCTCGTCATTGTCCACACCCCTCATCTTGTTGCTCTGCTCCCTCCATTCACTGCCTGAACATCTCCGCCGCCTCCTTCCCTCCATCTCATTCACTCCCATCATCGCATTTGTCTTTTTCTCTACTGCACAGCTCACATAATCTCTCACACTCTATTTTTGTCCCGTTTTGCTTCCCGAGACTCCTCCAACATATCCCAGTCTGTTCTCTGTGGACGTGGTCTTCTGCCCTCTTGATCTCATTATCTTTGTTTGAAATATAATGTCTCTCACAGACACTTCTAAAAACAATAATGTGCAAACTATCAATGAAAAATAAATGAACAAACTAACAATGAAAAATTGTAGTTTAAGAAGAAGTTATGTGATGCTGGTGGATGGGGAGCACTTTAATTCATCGTTTCGTCAGTTAAATGTCAACTGTCCTATCAGGCTTCGACTCTTTGACTGTGGTATATTGAATCCTGCTGTGAAATTGTTATTTTTAAAGTACTAACAAAGTGAAACAGAGATAATTAGGAAGGGGTTTAGAACGGCACAAGAACATGACTACAACAGATAAAGGAGAGCGCCGCCTGGACGATGATGTGGCTCTTCTACCTGGGAAACAACACCAACACCCCCACATACACCATCCTTCCTCTCCTCTTCATTTGTCTTTCTCTGTCAACAATATGCAAACAAAGCCAGTGAAACATGCGCACAGGCCAACTGACACACATACTGGGTCAAAATCACTTACGCAGACATGCAAAGCAACGCTGATAAAAGGCCCACTATGACTTTGAAGCAGGGTTCATTTCCCACTCACTTTGCACACAGCACCTTTGCATAAATATCTTCAAGCAGCTGACTGAGCCAAAAAGAAAAGAAAACTAAATAAAGAAAGAAAAAATTTCCTGTTTGGCTCCTGCCTGATCCCAGATGGACGAATGGCTAGATGGAAAAATGCTGCTGGAGCATTTGGACCAGACGGAAAAAAGACTAAGACAAGAAAAATGAGATTTTTGCACACGTGTTTGTTTGCTCATGTCTGGGACTTGATACATTGTTTAAAGCTTTTTTCTATCTGCTGTTTGGGACCCATCAAAGTAGCACCTTTATCCGAATAAGACGCAAAAAGTGAAGTCCTCTCCCTCAGCTGCTGCACACTGTCACATCGTGTAGGTGTATTTGTATATTTTCAAGTCTGTCTGTATTTGACAGACACCTGCACAAACCTACACTCTCACCTTCTCCGATGCCGCTATCAGTCTGTGAACATTGTGCTTCCGACAACATGTTTCTCTCGCCTATTGTTGGCCTGTGGCACTTATGAGCGTGGAGCATATGCAGGAGCATTAGCCTGCGATTCCATTTTTATTCAGCCTGCCTGTCGCTGCCTTTAAAGCAGCTGCTGTTTCTGCCTGTCAGGGTGGAGATGGAGAATAAAAAAAAGCTGCATTCAAGGAACGGATGCAAACACATGCGCATCATGACTGACTTGATGCGCAACTCCGCCCAAAATCTATTGTTTAAGTATTGACTGTAAAACGTGTGTGTGGTGTCCTCGTTAGCAGAGATGAGCATCTAGATGTTGCTTGAAAAAAAAAAAAAAAAGGCACACACTGGACATGACAGGACAAGGATTTGACAACACTGTGGTTAAGATAAGACACTAAAACGACTGAGGGACTTTACTCAGCATAATTACAGTAACACATCCTTGGTTGTGTAAGGGAACGGCCTTGGTCACGGTTAAAAGGAAAGACATGCTGACTCTTGGAAGGGAAACAGGACAGTGATTGTCCGACAACGTCTGACTTCTTTGACCCGTCCACCTCGCCCTCCTCCCTCTCTAGACTTTGTTGCTCTGTAACACTGACTTTAAGGATAACTATCAAATTCATTCCCGGCTGACTGTTCACTTATCTTTTCCTCTTGAGTCAGAATTCTCGCCATCACCATCGACCACAGCCTCTTTCCTGATTCAACAAATTCACAAATGTCGTCACTTTGAAGGATTCTTGTCACATATTTTAGCTTTAGCTAAGACATTTGCTATGTCACCTCTTATAATTAATTAATGGCAGAACTATGCTCCAAAACCAATTATTTCTGCTTGAATAGTACGTTGTGCAAATGTTTGATATTTTTGTAATTTCAAGACTCATAATAACGGAAGGGCTGAGCAGAGGAAAGTGGACTGATCTCAAGTTTCACAATATCCAAACTAAATACCTGATCACAACCCTTATCTCTTGTGCAGACCTCTGAATTTGTGTTCTCACAGTAAAAGTATCAAACAGAAGTTTGTTCATGCAATGAAATCGCGACACATACACACAAACACGCTGTTGCACAGCAGGCCCCTGCTCCGGACGTCGGCATTCTTCACGGTGATAATGGAGCCGTATCCTACTGTAATGCACAGTTCACTGAGGCTGGCTCTGCTCCAGATGGAGAGGCAGTGAGGAAAAGGAACAGGATGCCATAACCTCGCCTCACACAGTGGACAAGAGCCACAGCTGCAGACACACACACATACAAATAATAAGCAGGCCAGAACGCCCACGCCTGCGTCGACCCACGTGAATGCTTGCATCTCCAGAAAAACAGACCCACGCAACTTCTCTTATGTATGTTTCTAATACAGACCTGAGCATGCTCGAAAACGCACAAGCAAACAAAATACATGGCAGCAACTAAATTCACCACGAAAACGCCGCATAACCAGTTCACCACACACTGACATCGCACATTTAGGCACTGCCCCGAATCCGTGCACAGAGCACACTTCATGAAGAGTGTCGGCTGTAATCACGCAGCTCCGCTGTCTCACAAGAGCAGCAGGTAAAGGTGGCAGCGGCGCTGGAAGCGGTGGAGGAGTGGGAGGACGGAAAAATGCCTTTTGTTGTATTTTCAGCAAGAGGAGCCACGATGTGAAAGAGGATTTGTCGCCGAGAAGTAATAATGTTATTCCGCCCTGTTCTGACCCGTTTAGACGAGGAAGCCAAAAAGCCTTCTTCTCACTCTCTTTCACCAGAGGTGGTTTACTCCTGCAGAGCACAGCACAGGCAGAACAGAGCCATAAAAAAGATCCCCACAGGCATGACATTTTTTTCCTAATTACGCACTTGGTACCTGATGAAGGAAAATTACAGTTTACAGTTCTTGTTTATAGGAACTAACAATAGCCTCTGCCTTGTTGTGTCAAGATGGCGATTCAAATATCACATTTCTATGATGACGCTGGTTTTGCTGCATTCACATTTCGACAAAATGAGGAACTCTGCTGCACAGATGTTGTCTGACATGGACCAGAATAGCATACTATGATAATTATTCTGCAGGAGAGACCTAAATACAACATTAATCTCCTTTACCACATATGCATCAATAACGTCAAACAGTACTATTATTCTTATTAGACACTTTTATTTCACTATTTCGTGATATTAATATGTGATTATATATAGTTTACTATATTCGTTTACATTTATTTCAGACAATAATTTAGAAAATCAGCAAAGCTACTCCACTAAGTCACGATAAGAGGCAAAGGTGACAGGAAACCACAGATTAGGATGAAATCACAGATTTAACTGTGCCATTCCTTTGCTATTGCCCAAAGACAAAATAATTAAACAATGAAACAGTGAGCCGGCAACAAATTAATTTTAACATCATCTGGTTGTTGTGAAATTACTCAATTAAAAGATTTTTAAACACAAACTCAACATTTCATACAATCCAATGCTGAAGTTTTTAGTATCGTCTCCCAATACACACCCAGTAGACACAGGGAAAGCTACTGACACACAAACGCACATCTGAGACCTTGAGTTACATAATAACAATTATATGCTTCTTTATCTCTGCAGATAAATCTTTTATCTTCTGCAACAACCTTCTTATCTAACAGGATATCACACAGCTGCACAGTCTATATACCACGACAGGAAAGGTTTTAACCAATATGGGCTTCTAAATGACAATGTTAGTACTAATATTGTATACAGGTTGGCTTAAAACATGTTAATTTGTCAATGAAAGTCTTGCATTGCCTGAAAAACGTGTATTAGTATTTAGGATTAGTCTTTTTCTTTAATTGTCATCATTTTGGTAAAGTTAAGAAGACGTGGGTGGAGAGTACATCGACATCCCGCTGCTTAACCTACAGCAACTGCCACTAGAAGCCTAAGAGCTGCTGCCGCTCAGAAGAAGAAGAAGAAGGAGAAGAAGGGGAGGAGGTGAGAGAAAACAGACAGAGAAGACAAGGTGAAAAGAAAGAGGAAGGAGAGGAGAGGAAGAGGAGGAGCGAGGAAGGGGAGCAGGATGAGGGAAAAGGGAGCAGGAAGGAGGGGTGGGATGTAGTCTGAGTCATCGTCAGAAGCAGCCATCGTCTGAGGTGAATGGGGAGAAAGGACAGACAGACACACACACACACACACACACACACACACACACACACACACACACACACACACACACACACACACACACACACACACACACACACACACACACACACAGAAGAGAGGCAATCTTTAAAGGCAGCTACCCCTTCTCTTTCACTAACAGGGACATGAAGTCAAATGGTCAGGGACTGTAGGGAATGACAGCCTATATTGGAGCCATTGACCCCTCTGTGACACACTTTTACACACACACACACACACACACACACACACACACACACACACACACACACACACACACACACACACACACACACACACGTATGGTTCAGAGACTCAGAGACTCCAAACAGTCCATTAGAGATTAAACGAGTTGTTCCATCTATTGTTGATTACTTCAGACGTGACACAACATTTTCAGATTACTCTGCCTCCTGTCCTTCCCCCCCCCCCTCTCTCTCTTCTCTCCCTCTTATTACTCTCTCAGTCTCTCCTGTCTCTCAGCCCTCTCTATTGTTCCATTAGTGGATTAAGCTTGCTGGTACCAGGGAGGAAGATGGGTGCAATTCAGAGAAAATTAAACTCAGTCCATCACCCTGTATCTTGGGGACGCGAGACATCTCACTGGTATATTTCTACCTGCCTGCCGTCATCACCTCTTCACATCACGGCTCTATTATGGATTTCTATAATAACACAACAGTAGATGAATTCACCGCAGTCCTGCTATTTCTCCACCACATTATTGAGGTAATAACTCACAGTTAAATGAGTGTTCCCATTGGCAAAACAACGCTACAAAGATATTTATGGTCGTGTTGCTTTTGCAACCTGTTGACTAATGAGAAGACATAACCAGAAACTGCACCTCACACTGTTGAGAAAGACTAAAGCTTGATTTATGCCTCTGCATTAAATCTACGCGTGGCCTACGCTGTAACAACTGTGACTGGAGCACTCGGCAGCACCGCGGTGGTCAGATTACAGAGTAGAACAACCTTAAGCATATTGCTGCTCCACCGTATCATTAACAACACACAGGAACTGACTAGAAATTATTACAAGATGTGCATAGTAGAAGTAGCATATCATTATGAAGGATTACTAATTAGCTCCTTGGTTACAAAGCCACTTGCCTTAGCAACCAATAAAACTCACAGTTCCATCTTTTTTGCAGTAATTATCAATGCAGCTGAAATGTAACTTTCATCACCAAGGTTTCTTGGATTCAACCGCTGCTTTTCCACCACAACCATTAAAGACCCATTTGCGCTTTTACACATTCTTGTCGAGTTCCTAATGTGAGACTAAATGCTGCGTGAGGTCTATATAAAAGGAACGTGACAGGTTTATAGTTTCCCCCTTTTCACACCGTCCCTGTAACAGCTCTCTGTCTGTGCTTTCCTTTTCCCATTAAGGCTCAAGAAAAACGAGTTTCCTTCGTGACAGTTCCTCGTCTTCCCAAGCTCAATCTAAAACTCCACCTCGAGACTGGATACAATATGAGCACCAGTGCAGCGCTGCGATGACTAAGATGGTTTTTATAATAATGGAGTGCACATACAGGACACTGTGACTCAAATACTGACCTGCAGGAGCCTTTCGCAAGAGATAACACGGCGCCTGTAATGTGGGATGTCAGCTGAAAAGTAAAATGGTAACAACAGCTTCTGCACTGTTTCTGTCTACTCTATGAACATTTTTATCAAATTTATGCAACTGGAAGTAAAAACTTTGTCAACTAATCGGCTAAATAGTTAAATACAGTCAATGTAATTGTCACTGTTGCCTATATTGGGATTTTAGAGAGATAAATGCTGCCATCAAGGTAACATGTTTCGCCCGGGAAGTCAGTGGCAGCTGAATACGCAAAATTGCAAGTCTGCTTAGATCCCAAATAATTAAAAGGAAAGGTGATATAACACAGTGGTAAACATACCTGTGTCTGACTGAGGCTATTTTTAAGCATTTTAAAAAATGTCAGTGTGAACTGTGCAACATGTATTTTACCTCATCAATAAGACATTCTTAAAATGTTGAACACTAAGTGCAAAAAGATGTCGGACCAGACTGAAATTAAACAATAATGAGGGCGAACCTGGTTTGTGTGCTGCTCCTTCCCCACCTTGGGCTTTTCCAAAAGTTCTTAAAAAGGTATTACATAAACGTTTCTAGTTGGGTTTTGTGTAGCAGCTCAATGCATTAGTGCAAGCAGCAATACCTCGAGCACTAGGGGAGTACATAGGTCCCCGGAGGGTTACATAAACAACATTCACAGAACAAGTTGGATACCTATATCACAATTTGTCTGTTTGAGTTGAAGTGAAGAGGAGGTACAGGAGGGTGCATGTGTGTACTTAGTGATTTTTTCACACTTTCTTAGTGTTCAAATACAGCAAACCAACCAAAACAACAACCACGGCTCTGAATCACCTCAGCAATACAAAGTGTCTCATCAAGGCACTTACGGCTCATCAGAGCAACTGTTACGGACCTGTCCTATCCACCCACGCTGCGAGCGTCTTCATCGTACACATACACACAGAGATCAGTCATCATCCAAGGAGCAGATGAAGAAGTGCAAACACACCAGACCCCCCGACGGGCACTGCCAGCTTCTCGACTGCACCACAGGCTGAGTCTTCGTCTGTTGCATGACAAAAACAAAAACTGTCCAGAAAGTTAGCTGCGTACCACACACACACACACACACACGCGCACACACACACACCAGGGTTATTCTAGTTCAAGAAATGTTCAATTATAGCTTAGATTACAGTTTAAGATCGTCTGTGTGAGTCATCTCTAATGATGAAATGACAGTATTAGAAGAAAATCTAGTTTTTTGACACATTATACTGTGTAGTATTATATAGATGTATTCATATTTCTGTAAAGGACGTGTTTGAAGAATATAGAGTTGGTTGCCAAACAACTTTCTACAGAATTCACACGACGAAAGCCATCCTAGAAACTGGACATTATCCTAAACACCTGAATGGATCACACTGACTCATTTTCTTTCATTAAATTAAAGGCATCTTGGGACGTACTGCAGGAAAGATGAAGCAATCGGGACTTGTGCTTTTGTGTCTGTACATCTGCGTAGATGCAGATTGGAACAACATGTGAAAGTGAATCAGCTCAACAGCCCTGAATGGCTCGACTCGAGGGGCTTTGCTGTGCAGCTGGCTGCCATACATTCAGTCTCGTGACGTCTTCTACACCACTCCGACTTTGAGCAAGGAGTGCAGTGGTGTTCAGGAGGCAGCGGAGAGTTTTTGCAAAATGAGACACCCATTTACATCACTGACAAAAGAGTGAAAAACTGTTATATGAAGGGACTTGATACGCCACAGTCAATGTGATGATTTCAACTAAGAAGAGAGAGAGGCAGACGAAAACACAGTCAACACTCTGCGGTGAACTTTGATAGAAGATCCTGTAACACCGCTCGTGCACACTCGCACCACAGACATGTATTCACCCCCCTCCCGCTTCAATTGAATCAACTCTTATCAAATCCAATCAGACCCAGTGAGGCGTTTCATTTGGAGCTGATCGCTAGAGTAGATTATGCACACGGATGAAGGGGAATGGTCAGAATCAAAAGCGTGTGTGTGTGTGCGTGTGTGTGCGCGTACTGTAAAACAAAGAGAAAAAAGTGTCGGTGTGTGCATATTCACGTGTTTGTGCATGTGTGCGCATCAGGCCATCTGCACTGTTGCTCTTCGTGAGTCCCCACCCATCTGTGTGGGCTTAGGTGTACTGAGCGCGCGTGTGTTTTTGTGTGAATCACTTCATCCATTATTCTGGCCTCCGTGAAACTCTGCCAATCACGCAGATTGAGCTTATGAAACGCTTCCAAATCCCCGAAACCCTCCATCCATAAAAATCCACTGACTCACATAATGTCAAAGGGTTTTTTTGACATACCTGTGCAAAAGTCACCACGTTCACCTTGATGATGATGATGAAATCTAATGTATGAAACTTCTGCAGCAATTACAACACAGAGCAAACGACACTGATAAACTCCATAAAAAGTCAAAGCACACATTAAAAGTAGCTTTTTGCTGGTGTAGGCGTCACTTGTAGCGCAGCATTCGATCGACCACGCAGCCAAGCAATAGCTGGAGGGATAAAACTGTGGTGTGTTTTTTGTTTTTTTCTGTGTGTGTGTGTGTGCGAGTGTTCATGTAGCTGCAGTCTGAGAGGAAAAGGCTTAACCTCTGTGTCTCTGCGGAATTTAAAATAAATCATTGCACATGCTTCAGATATGCTAACGCTGGATGAAGGCAAACCTCTCCTCCAGGTTAAAAACTTGATAAATCGTACCTCGCTGCTTATTTCCTCTTCCAAGTAACATTACAGGGAACATATCTTAAATGGGTTCCTCTTCGTACTGTTTGCAGTATCAGTTCCTTTGACCCCAGTGATGATTTATTTCCATTCTCATAACTCAACAGAGTTTTTCTTCCGTACACTTTAACAAACACTAAAACTAAAATGTTACAGTCAATTCCTGCAGAGCAGCATCTCTCTGCACAGTCACTCACTCTGGACACGTAGATGTAATATTCATGCAAAACAAGTCCAAAAATAAAAAAACGACCTCAGTGAGATGCAAAACAACCAGAAAGAGACGTCAAAGAGACACAAAACGGCCACAGAGAGACGCAATGAAAGGAGTCAAAACTACCACAGACTGACTAGATCTTCTTGTGTATCTGGGATAAGGAACCGTCCCACATCTGAGCCCATTAGTCAGCTGTTTAGTTGGCTCCACTACATTCAACATGAGAGTTGATCGTGTCAGAGCTGCAAACAGCAACTAGTTGTGATGTGCTCTGTTTCCATCACCATGACAGAAAAATGAGGATTCTTTGGTTTGCAGGATTAAAATGCGTATTTAACCCATGTTCTGACCTTAAGTAAGGCATCGTCTCCAACAGATCCATCTGAAAATGGAAATCTAACACCAACATGAATAAAGTGGGCGGCAGGGAAGGACAATGTAAGCGAGCAGCTACAGGCAGTGATGTAAGATGGCACAATGACACTGACCCTCTGGAACCCGTAGCTTCCTGTGAGCCCGGCACACACATGGTGAAAGTAAACAAACGCGCAGCAGGGGAAGAGATGGGAAACAAAAGGCAGGAGCAGTCTGACAGTAACATATCTGTTCCGTCTGTGTGGCAGGGGGCATGTCAGAGGATCCACTGCTGCAGGAAGTGATCCTGTTATTATGATGGCCAGACGCTGAAAAACCATTGTTGTCATGACATCTGAGGCCCTAATTTAAGACCACACACGTTTGTCCAAGTTTTCAGCACGATGTGATCTTAAGTACTAGGGGTGCTCTGTTGACGTGCATTGTTGTCAGATCAGGCTGATACAGGGTTTTACTGAATATCAGATGTCGTACTGTCAGTGTACTGCACCACTGACACAGCAGGGGTTAGTCTGGGTTTGACTTGTAATGAAAGGCTTTGTTTCAAATACATTTTACATTCACATCAGAGCAAATCCTAAATATGAACAGTATTATAACAGATTTAAAACACAAAACTTTTCCATCCTCAGTTTGTAGTATAATGAGGGTGTAGACATTACACCTCTTTGTAGCAAAAAACAAATCCAAGGCTGTCTTTTCACTTACGCCTTCAGCTCTGTCCACTGACAGGTGCTTGAATATTTGTGATGCCACAAAACGAAGGCCAAATGAATAGGGTCATACAAAATGTTTCAGACAAACTATTTTTTAACTAAACTTTTTTCCTCTACAAGCTAATAAGAAAACTTTTCACTGTGCCTTTGGAAATTGTATCAATAGAAAAACACCTCAAGAGCTTTTAATGGTAAAGCTTTAGTTGTCTTCTGTTGTCCAATAGCTACACTGTTGTTACAGCAAACACAGCATCTTTAAGTTTTATTAGTCAAAGTCAGCGCTTTTTGACTTGTCCATTTGGGGGTCGCCACAGCAAAACACGTTCTGCACGTTGATTTTACATGTGTTTTTGTGCCAGATGCCCTTCCTGCAGCAACCCTTTCAACTCCTATCCAGGCTGGGATGCGAATCCACGGCCTTCTGTCTCCCAGCCCAATGCTCTACCTCTGAGGCCTCCTATCTTTAAATCATTATTACTTTAAGTCAAAAAATAATATCTGGTTCAAATGATCCACTGATTTTATCCAGAGCCACGGTCTGCTCGCAATAAATCCCGCACACACATTGAACATATAATGTCAGAGATTTCTGACAAGATGCTGAAAATATGTGAGTGTTTTTTTAGGAGAATTCTCCAAAACAGCCGTGTTTTTTGGAGAAGTTGGCTTCTGAACGATGTCAGGGATTAGGTCAAAACTATTTTTTATCGGATTGCCCAATACACATAACAACATCCTACGTCAGTATGTCATAATCTCATGCGTGCCTGTCTCTTAATACAAATGCAGGCAGTTCAGACTTGTGTGGTGTTGAAAGTGATACATAAATGTTAGGAGGTCTGACCTAGTAAGAGTTTTACAGAAAAGTGACGAGGACATTCATTAATTCATGAAGCTGAGATGTTCATCAGATATTCTCATTTCAAGATACATTTAAAGCATCACATTAAAGATACGTTGCTATTTTCTACTCCGGCCTTTGCACTTGAAGCAAAAGGGAGAAGAATGGAAATAAATCTGATGCTGGAAAATCTACTTTTATCAAAATAAATTGAACAAGGTCTCGATTCCTTATTTCCTGTGGTTGCAGAAGTAGACCACACTCAACTCTGGACTTTCATAGCGGGTAAACTGAAGTGACGGTATGGGTTTCAGTTTGTGGTAAAGAGAAGTTCTTCATTGCACTAAAAATAGCACCTTAGTTGTTAGGCTGAAAACATACAGTAAATACAGTTTGTTCCTTCCGGTTTGGATGCACTGATTAAATCCTTTCTCTTTTCTTCTATTGTCTCATCCGGCACGTGTGAAAACAAACAGCGAGCTGACAAGGTGGGCACGAACCAGTTTTTCCTTTGTTTTGATTGTTCCAGTTTAACACCGATCTTCCTGAAAACTGTTTTTGACTCGGTGCCTGCAAACAGTCAACCACAAACATTCCCTTGGCGGCGGCGGGAGGACAACTGACACCACAGACTCACACTGAGAGGAAGTGAACCTGAGAGAGGAAGTGCATTTCTGCTGCGCTGCCCTTTTTTTTCCAAGTCTCTGAATAGACAGATCGATGTGTATCTGAAAGGAGAGGAGAATGGCTCCCAAAAAGCTGAGTCAAGGGACACACACCCACACACACACACACACACACATACACCTACCACTAACCTGCGACAACCCTTGCCTAACACTCACAAGTGCTGTACATGCCTAACCATTTTGCCGTCACCTCAAAACTCATTTTCTCTTTTAAACCATGTCACCCTCATCCTCAAAAAAACTCTCCATGTCACCCAAGGATGTCCTCAAAAACTTGCAAGACACACACAAACACATTCAGTTCATTATAGGGATGCTTTAAAGCTGCTCACACGTCTAGGAAGACAAAAAGGAATCTTGAAAAAATCCTTTCCGATTCAATAAAGTGAAGCTGAGTCTTGCTGGGATTGTTCAACAGCTCGTAAAAAGGCCACAGTGCACAGAGAAAGTATGAGGAGAATGCAGCCTCACAGGAAACGGACAGACAGCTGTCCATGTCACACGCTCTGAAGCGTATGTACTGTAAGTAAAGTCATGTGGGCTCTGGATGCAAGAGAAGCTTGAAACACGTATGGCGTAGAGATACAGATATGTTTTTGAATAAGAACTCATTTATCTGCATTAATATACACGTTCCATTATTACGGTTTCTCAGTATCTCCATGTTAGTGATAATAAACTGAATGTGTTCGGGTTGAGTTTGAACTGGAACTAAGAATATGATGATGATCTAACACCAGACTCTGGGAAATTGTGACTTATTTTATAGACAAAACAAAAAAGTAAAACATCATTATTAGTTGTAGCTTTACTTCAGTGCCCTCAAACATGTACAAATATTCCCAGTGGCCAGTTTGACCTGCATTTAACAATGCTTTTGCATTTATTGCACAAATGTGAGTCCAAGAGCTTTGACACAAAGAAGAAACACTAAACGTACGCTCATCTTAGAAGGATGACGTATATATCTACGTGAATAATATTAGACTTTTCTCTGCGTTCCCTGTGTTAAGATATCTTTCTGTTTCTAGCTGAAAAACTCGGCTCAGGTTTTTTCAGCTTGAAGCTTGAATGAGGTAAGTTTAGTACCATTCATTTAAAGTATGTGTACTGTACTGTTCAAACTGGAACCATAACAAGCTGAATATTGGTGAAGGTGCTCTTCAACATAATCCAGGTGTTACACTTAGAATATTTTAATACCTTTATGTGTTATTTACAGTAGTATGAGCTGCCTTCCTGAAAAAAACAAAAACTAAACGCCACCTCATCTCTAACAAACTGAAAATAAACAGTGTAGACCTAGAAAATTGCCAACAATAATATTACATGAACACCCTTTGGGATACTATCGAGGGTGGTAGGTGATGTAAACCAGCTACTGATAAGAGAGAAGAGTTCTAGTCACCTCCACCCCTCTAAACACACACACACACACACACACACACACACACACACACACACACACAATGTCGACACATCCATTCATAAAAGGTCCACCCCTTCCCCATCCGCTCACACACACACACACACACATTCACACACACATCCGGGGCGGTCACAGGTGGCCGCCTGTGGCCAGTATCACCTCTTTTCCTGTGAATGAATTTCAGGAGGCAGAACATTCTGGATAATGTGGCCCAGAAGAACTGCAGCGATCTTTACTCACACAGAACACGAGCCACTAAAAGCATCACAGGAAACCCAGGGAACAAACCCACAGGCTGACATTATGTAACACAGTAGCTGATCATGATTCAGGGCCATCACATCCCCAAATCGTCTCCGTATAGGAGGAGATGTTTGGCAGGAAAGTAATATCACTTACAATTAGATACATGAATGACCAAAGCCACACTAAACCAAGATCCAATTGGTTCAATCAGCTGGGTGGTAAATGCCTTCTGGACAAAGGGAAATTCACCAAGTTGCCTCTTAGCAGTCAAGTTCGTGACTGAGTGGTGTCAAGTCAACAAGGCGTTGCACATTTCACACAGCTTGTTACTTCAGTGCATTTTCATACAGACTATTCCCAGAAACCCTGGATGTGGTGCCACATTTTATGGTTGGATCATTTTTTGGATCAGAAAAGTTCCAGTGCCCCACATGTCGTCCTGTATGGATTTCATCCTCACAGTCTGGATCCTGTTTGGAAAGCCACAGGGGCCACGAACTGCCCATTTCTCCAACTTTTCCCCTCTGTGTGCGCTCAACCTATGTGATGCCAAAACCCCCAACGCTGCATGTTGCAGGCAGCCTGTGAAGCAGACGAGTTACTCCCAGCAAATCATGTAACGGTATGTGAGGAGAGAAATGATCCGTAGCCATGAGTGGAGCAGGCTGACCGAGGCGCAGCCGGCACCAAGGAACGCACTACACCCCGGGGATGAGTCGTCTTAGAGAGATCGACCCCCCGATCAGGAAGCGGTGTGCACATGAGAATAAGACGGACATGAGAGTTCAATGAACAAGTGGCCTACTCACCCAGCAGAAATGAGTCAGCTACAGACGAGGAGCGAGATGCGGGAGTGTGCGGGGAGATGATCTCCTCTGGGTCTCACAGGAAACAGGTCCTGTGAGGGGGGGTGTGGGGGGGGGTTATCTCGGCCTAAAAGATGACGGACGCTGCAGGGGGAAGGAAAAAGTCCAGTCCAGTCCGTGAGACTCGGTGGGATCGGTTCACTCGTGTCTCTCTCTTATGACCGGGACGCGGTGTGAGGAGCTGTCAGTGGGTGAGGAAACAGAAATGAGGTGATCGGGCTTCTTCTCTCGGTGTCACCGTCCTCCTGGCTGTCCGCTGCTCTGGAACCGGTGGCTGAAACGTGGAAACGCCTTTTCCTCTCTCTCTCTCTCTCTCTCTCTCTCTCTCTCTCTCTCTCTCTCTCTCCTGGCCACGGCTAAGCACGTTGTCTGATTTATCCACAGATCGTCTATTGAACACAACTGCTTACTCTCTCAGTGAGCCACTCAATGACTGACTGGTGAAGACCTATCTCCGAAAAAACAGCATGTGTGGATGAAATCAGCAGTCACACTGCTGACTGGAGGGTCAATTTATAATCCCAGTTGGAAGTTGTCCCCCTTTTTTTGGAATGAGTCTTTTTTTTTAATGATGTTTCAGGATGTTATCACATGGACTAATTACCCCTAACCCCAACCATCTTCTACTGACAGTAACTTCCTGCTGAGGTCAGCATTTATGTTTCTTGGATTGTTTGAATAGATAAATCTAATCTCAAATTTGACTTTGCATTTTACAGTTCACACTACAAAAGCCCATATTAACACAAAATACACTTCTCTAACACCCTGTAGTGTAGTAGAGTGTCTCTACCCAATGCAGTTAATTTGGGGTTTGTCCGCGATTGCATTTGATTTGAATCACACAAAATACTATAAAATAAAAATGTGGTCTCTAACATGGATTACTTCAACGTTTTGCATATAAACTACACCATCTAATGTGCCTCACTTCTGTACATGCACGCTAAGATAATATACTGTGCTTATGCACATTTGTCATACTGCAAACCACCATCCATAATTTAGTTTTAGTTTTCTGATTTAGCCCTTCATTAATAGTCCTCTTCAACTCCAAGCCATTGTAGTATGCATAGCAACTTTTTGGAGGATCTTTAGGATCATTTTCCAGCACATCTCAAAAGGTCAAACACACTTATGGTAAGATAGGAAATAGAACTGCATGCTCACAAATATATCCAAGCTGCTGATAATGATAGCATATCATTCAATAGAATATATTATACTACAAGCATCGAAAGGCAAAGGTTCACAGAGTTTGTGGCTCCCCTGCAAACATCTTTTTTTTTTTTTTTACTGTTCTGTTCTTCTTCCATTTTGTCCTCCAAAAAAAGAGCAGAGTGAGAGCTCTTCCTCCCCTCCTCTTCTTACAGGGCTGGTTCTCAGACACTGGCACACACACACACATGCTTGCACACACATACTTGCACACACACATTTTTCAAAGCTGATGTCACCGTGCTATCCGGTCCGCAAATCCCTCCTCTTGTTCCTTTTTTCTTCATCACAACACGACCCAAACCCCCCTCATCCAACCCCAACTCCATTCTTTTAAAAGTGACAGAGTGCCAACAGGAGCTGGCTGCTGGTTGCCAGTCCCTCAAGTTAAATCATCCATCAGCGTCTTTTCTGTGGCCTCCTGAAAGAAAAGTTGGCCTGTGGTACAATTCAAATGGATACAAGAGGGAAAACAGGACTATACACATTTAGAAAGTGAGTTTAAGACCATAAGAAAGAGGCTCAGAAGAAAACGCAGTCTGCAGACAAACAAAATAGGATCCCCCCCCCCCTTACAAAATAGCTAAAGTAAAATTATTCAGTTATTATTCAGTTTTTCTGTTTTAATTTCATAAGATTAAATCCCAACAAACCTGGGGTAATGTATGTGTTTAATATCAGTAAATGAAAAATTCAATCTAGAATATACTAGTGTACTAATCCAGTTTACTAGACTGGTTGCTGCTCATAGATAGTATAACATGGGTTTGGCAAAAGCACTTAGTTAAGGTTAGGAAAAAAGCATGATGTTTGCCAAACCTTTACCAACCTAACATCTGTTATTAGGTTGTGAAACATAAATCATACCACAGAGCTTTATACTTTATACTTTCTATCTATACGGGGCTAAAATTCAATGTCGTCTTCTCCTACAACTCTAAGAATATCTATGTCAAAATCCAATATTCACAAAACTTTTAAAGCATTATTTCAATATATTTTTAAAACTGCATTAGAGTTACATAAAATCACCAAAACAGTGTTAGAGTTTTAGTGATGACTCTTCCTGCGAAGGGCCCTTTCTCCTTCCATTGTTGATGCTAAAGTGCTCAAAAATGCCCCTATGTGGGTGCAAAGTGCTTTAGCTCTTGTGAAGAGTGTAACTTAAACTCTGGAGGTTCACACGTGTTGACGACCGAAAGAGGCCACAACTACACAGGAAGCCACTGGAAGAAATGGTTCTGCTGGCCATACCATACCATACCATTGACTAATGACTTCTAATGGCTTTACATGAACCTCCGTGTTGTTTCTTATCACTGGTAAGTCGCCTATACAAAGTACAGGAACATCTAAGTTCAAGTCTGCTTTGTCCTTTTCTTCCTTTTCTTTTCATTTTGATCTGAGATTTGCTGTACATAGTTTTTAAATGAGTCACTATGAGGACTATTATGTGGTCTGGAAATTTCCAAAACTTTGTTGTGCATCTCATGACCCTCGGTCTTAGAAGCCGGGCTTCATTTCCATTGGTCACAGTCACAGTTATGACTTTTCTGTTGGTTATAACTCATGATCTTCACATCTTGGGGAAATGAATTAAACTTTTGTTCTTTGGTCTGAAGGGCAGGGATGAATTCCTCGTTTTATTACGAATATACAAGCATTAACACTTAAATGGAAAGGAGAGACATCCTGCTGTTGAGAATGTAACAAGCTTTCATTTTAAATGACCTTGTGTGGTTTTAGTTTCTAACACAGACTTGATTCAGAAGGCAACAGCACCAGATTTCTCCCCAGATTTCGTGATGCATATGAACTCATTTGACCCTAAGTCAAATTTAAGAGGTAGGCTATGTTAGCAAATTCAAAGTTAAAGCTCAGTTTATATTCTACAGAATGAGGTAATGACTGTTCCGCCCTTCATATCTAGGTGACAGGTTTTGTTTTACTGTATACTTGGATATATTTCACCTGCTGATGCTGCAACACTAGACATCTGTGTTGTACACGATCGCGCTTAAATTACGTTCCTCAAGGTAAGAGTGTTTACATTCATTTGCGAGTGAAGGTGGGTGTTATATCGTGGCAACCTCTATTTAGCCTGATCTCATTACTATAAAGAGGGCAACCATAATTATGTTTACATTCTTTCATTGCCTGTAAGTGCATTTATGTTGAACTGTTTTTCATGTATAAATGTTTTTATGCTTAGCTGAAGTGCAACAATGTGTAACTGAAACACACATACAGTAGCAAATCATAATGAGGAATGGGAGTAAACGACACAAGGGTTTTATAATATTTGAAGTTTTACTGCTGCATTCACTGACATCTTCTCTTGCCGGCTCTTGTAAAATCAATCACAATATTGCCCAACATATGGATGGAACATGCTGTAATAAAAATTTGCTAAATATCGTCTACACTAGCAACAGTGCATCAACAACAGAATACTTGCAGGAGCCGAGTTGATCAGCCACACACACGCTGTCATCTTTTGGTTATTTTTAGCCGCAGTTGGGTCTCTCTGAGAAGGCGCAAGTGAGCTACATATGTGGAGCAGCTACACTGTAACTGCGCTGCCATACTCCATCAGAGAAGAGCACACAAACATCCACTTTAATGCATTAATGCAAAACTCTTCAACAAGAAATACATTCTGGATCATTTTATGTTTCCTGGAAACATGTTAGAACACGAGGGAACATGTTGGATTTATACAGAAAAGTGGGGCCGTGTTAAAATCAGTGTCTTTTTGTATTCCAATATTGTTTACAACACTGCAGCTCTTTGGTTTAACAGAAGCCAAATATGCAAAAGTATCCATATTGTGAATGTGTCTATACACAATGAATAAAACAGAAGCTGTTAAAACAGGGTCATCACAAGGCTTAAATTTCCTCTAGCTGTGACTGAACAGAGTCGTCTCACTGGTTGCACTGAAACAATTGGCACATTGTTAATAATGTATGCAAATAAGTACACATTCATTTGGATTCACAATGACACAGCACCACAAGAAACCAAATGAAAAATCCAAACTAGATGCAAATCCTTGTGTTTTTTTCTTCATGGCTTTAATGTAATGATATGTTTCCACCAGAGAGTGGTTATAATTAACTTCCCATTGCACCATTAATATAAGAAATGATTTGTCAGACCGTGCTGACCAGGACGAGGGCGTGCTCGGCAGGTGGTGACTACAATGACTGTGCTCCTAACAGAGACAGAGAGGTAGGAGATCAAACAGGTGAGTAATGAAGAAGCTATCTGGAGGACAACAGCAGTGGAGGCGAGGCGAGCGGAGAAGATGGCGGAGATCATCTGCTGCCTCGTGTCTGTGGGCACAAACACAAAATACTGGGTGAGTGAGTGTTGCACAAGCACAGAAACAATGCAGACCTCTTAGTCTGGATCTGCTTTGCAAATCCAGTTTCAATCCTTTCCGATCCAAAGTTAAACAAAATCCTTCACAGTCCACAAATCCAAACTCCATGGTATGAAGCCAGTACAATATCTGTGATAATAATAAAGAATCGTACAGAGCTGAAGTGGGGCAGATGCATAAGTCAGGGCAGAAGACAGGTGAGTGACAGTAGGAGGAATCAGGCATGTTAAAGAAACAAAGGCAAAAAACTATCTGGTTAAAGCAGGTTAAACAGTGCAGCACAGGAGAGAAGGTGATAACTGGACTGTACCACTGCAGGGAAAGAACAGTGGAGCAAAGAGGAAGAAACAAACAAGAGAGTAAAAAGACAGACAGTAACCAGCATGTAGGGCAGGGGTGTCAAACTCATTTTAGTTCAGGGGCCACATACAGTATAATTTGATGTCAAGTGGGCCGGACCATTAAAATCGAGGTAAAGCTACTCATAGCTATAAATAACAATAAATTCATGTTTTCCCCTTTGTTTTAGTGGAAAGAAGTACAATTACATTAGGATATTTTTTTTATTTAATGAACTATCCTATTACAAAACACGTTATGAAGAAAGTCAGATTTCCCAAGAAAAATGTGCAGTTTGCTTCAGTTTATCATTTACATGTGTGCATTACAACTGATCACAGTGATTGCACAAAAGGCACAAAACACAAAAGTCACAGGTATTTAGATCTGAAAAATATGGTAGCCTATTGCACTTCAACATTAAATTAACTTAACAAATAGGAATTATTTTTACTCTACATGTGTAATAATTCTCAAAACTTAAATTGACCCCCCACATCTTACAAACTTAAGTGGTGGCCATTTTAAATGTATAAGATAGAAAGTAATTACCTGGCCTGTAAATATAAGATTTATACATGAAACACACATAAAAAATACATACATAAACTTTATGACCAAACTCTTTTGTAGTGAAGTTTTCTCCTTTTTGAGAAAGACATTTTGGCTAATGAGGGTGCGAAGGCGAGTACAAAAGTAAGTAGATGTAGTAAGTAGATGTAGTAAGTAGATGTAGTAAGTAGATGTATCGTAGTAATTACTGAACATTAGCTGTGTCTATCTCAGAATTGTTTCGTCTTTTTCTTCTTCTTCTTTCAGCTACTCCATGTCTAAAACACCCTAGCGCCCCTAGCGAACAATTTAGGAATAGTTTAGAACCAGACTGAACCCCTTGGCGGGCCGGTTCCAGCCCGCGGGCCGTACGTTTGACACCCCTGATGTAGGGAGTGGGACATAAACAAAACAGAATACAGAGCTGCCAAAAGAGAAATGATGTGGTAAACAATAAGCTATTTTTCCAATGCATACTTCACATGTCAGATATTCAAATCGCTCTCAGTGGGAGATGTATGAGTCAGTTGATGAGCTTTGGTTGCTGGGAGGCCATATGGTGATTAGCATGCTGGGATTCGTGGAGATGTTCTCAACATGGCAGACGAGAGCTCACCAACTTTGTCCAAATTTTTTCTATCTCTCTGAAAGACGTGCAATTATTTGTCATCGTTCTGTTGGTTGCAGAGTTGCTCTACTGTTCGGGAATATTCAACAGGTGTAAGAAAAAACACATCACTGCTAGCATCAGTGTATTAGTTCAGGGTTTCTATGGTAACCAAAAGCTTTGACAAGGATTTTTGAATTAAAGCTGCTGCAGTAAAAAAACATTAAACACTGCCACAGTACAAAGTATTAATCAAGTGTCTGGTCTCAGTTCCCAAAGGATCAATCTCAGTGACCATTAGATGATTTCTATTTAATCCCATTTTTTTCTATGACCCGACACATAGAAATGATGTCATTTGATGCTGTGAAGCCACCATGAAGTCTCAGGTTAGAGCACTATTTTTTAAAATCAGTTTTACATTCTTAGAAAATGTTACATATTCACATGTGTGTTCATGTCTGTACAGTGTGTGTATGTGTCTGTGGCTGATTGTGTTGTTTTTCCAAAAATAAAGTTATTTCTTGTTTCCCATCATAGAAGAAAGACCTACAGAGAGGAAGTTCTCCCAAACAAAACAACTCTGAGGATTCAGCCGTGGAGAAACGAAGGAGGGAGGGAAGGAAGGAAGGAAGAGAGCAAGAGGTAGAGAAGGATGAGGAAACAGAAATGGAAGAAAAGAACTGGAAGAAGGGACGAACAGGAGAAAGACCATCAGATAGGAATCTGGAGAGCGACCCTCGTGTCACACCGTGTCACGCCGTGTCAGGCTGCTTGTTGAGAAGCATGAGTCAGTAGAAAGAGAGAAAACAATGAAAATGCAGATTCACTGCACTGCTTTCATTCCAACCTCCCATTCTGCTGCTCTTACTTTCTCTACTCCTGCTTCTTCTTGTTGGCTAAAGGTTTCATTCACACTGCCGCTAAAAGGGCCTTTGTTTGAATCAGTCACATCTCAGTCGGGGTGTGGTGGAATCTAACAAGTCTATAGCTATAGAAAATACTGTATATATATCAAACCAGTCTCCTAACAATTACATTTCAATACAACTAAAGTGCAATTACAAATATGCCTTTGTAGGGAGTGTAATTGCAACCCGATAACGTTTTCTATTAGTATAATAACCACGTTTACAATAATGTAAAGGCCTTATTAAAAACACCTGTACAATCTAATGCAATCCTAAACATTCAGCACTAATTTTGTCACTGTGATGTACTGCCACATCCTTCCCTGTGTGCTTCGTCTTTTCTTTGTCTTTCAGTTTGCGTCTTCTGACATCTATCATTCTGCCATCTCTCCTGCCTGCAGGCGTCACTCACTGACTCTCTGGTTATCTAAGATCCTCCCTCACAGACATTTGTCTTTAACACACTCGTACCTGGAAAGTGCAAACTCGTGTTTTCGTTGTAATGTTTCTGCAGCATCTTTGCTACTCTCATCCCCATTCTCCCTTTATTCCCCTCTCCTCGACCCTCCACACGATGACACCTGCTCTGCAGCAGAAATTAAAGGCTCAGCTCTAATCACTAACAGCACTAAGTGCAGGCCAGCAGCTCAGGGCATCAGACCCCATTATAGACAGAGTATGTCAACCCAGAGCGGTAATGACAAACTGCACAAAGCAGTCGGCTGATAACAGACTGACAACCCTGCTCTCCCTTGTTAAACCGCGACACCATTTAATGCTTAGTGCTGCACTCGCTTCTGTGATTATATGATAATACTAAAAGCCCTACTATTACTATTATGGACATTATAAAAATAATAGTAATTATTATCCCCTATTAAATTGTTGCAATTACTGTTCACAATTGACAGACCACAGGTGTAACTGGTTACTTTCGACCTGTGCTCTTCAATTAAAGATAATTTGCATTTATTACAACATAGTAAAGGTAAAAAAAAAAAAAAAAAAAAAAACACAATCAACTGATTTCTAACTCATTTTCATTCACAAAAAAACGTTGCATCACAACATAATGATTACGTTTGCTACAAAAATCGTGGTTGTAGTTTGGTTAGTTGGTTAGTTTAGTTTTTTCTCTCAGAAGTTGGTGGAGATCAGAAATGAGCTACAATTCTGTTATTTAACCAATTCACCATTACAACTTTATAAGGTGACAATGATGTTTATGGTAGATTGTAGCTTTACAGCGAATATTCAAACATGATGTCATAATGGAGATATACAGTAAACAAGCTTTAAAATGGGTCTCAAAGTAGCGGTTTCTAAAATAGTGTTCAAAGAAGCTAATGTAAATGACACGCTGAGTGAGCTGAAGCAACAAGAAAGAAAATACAGGAGATCACTGACAGCAGAATATGTTGAGAAAAATATCTCCCACAGATGTTTTCTACACCCACAGCAACCCACACTTTTTGATTTAGCCTGATAAGTGAGATGTAAATCATGCCTTTTAAAATAATGATCATGAGTCAAGTTTCCTAACCTCAGGGTGACTTGAGTCATTCTGGGCTTTATTTGCCCTCTCCTGAAATACTCCAGCCTCGTCTAATGTGTCCTGGAGTTGCAGGCAGTCGTGACTTTCAGTGTTGTTCATTAATTGCATCCCGGTGACGTTGTCTGGTGCTGTGATGAGTAATGACTGAATAAACTAAAGGATTGTTATTTTTATACTGTTAGACTTACACATTACATATGAAATTATTAACAGTTGTTTATGACATTACCTTTAAAAGGAGGTAAACTCCTTCTGATCTCTCTTTTTATTTTTGAATTGCAGTATACACCTGACACACCTGACACTTTATCAGGTTCACAAACTGTGTGGAGTGAAGGTTGGTCTGCTCCTGTTTCAAAGAGTCAATAGGGTTAAAGTCTGGACTCTGTGGTGGTCAATCCCCGAACCACTCTTTTACAATTTGAGCCCGATTAATCCTGATATTATCATATTGGAATATGCCCATGGCATGAGGGAAGAAGAAAAATCCTCTGATGTAATAACCTGGTCATTCAGTATATTCAGGTCGTCAGCTGACCTCACTCTTAACACACATAATGTTCTTGAACCTAGACCCGACCAACTGCAGCAACCCCAGATCATAGCACTGCCCCCACAGGCTTGTACAGTAGACACTAGGCATGATGGGTGCATCACTTCACGTGCCTTCTCTTTAACATCTTTTCCATGACTACAGGATGTTTCCTCTGACGTGGTTGTTTAAGAAATGAAAAGCTACTCACTGCATCAGTTAGAGTTAAATAACTTCTTGCCAGCTGACTTTCTTTTGGATTGGCAGTTCATTATGTTCAGAAACTCTTCTATTTTATTCTAAACAGTTCTGTTTTGATTTATTTCCCTCTTTCCCTCTTCCTCAATCTATTCTGTATTCTTATTTTTTATGTCTCTGCTTGCCACATTTCTCTGCTGTCAGACACAGCTGCATTAGGTCAGGTCTGGGTTAGACGTCCTGCTCTCCATTACCAGTGGTTTCTTAATTATACCATCCCCACAAGGCCTGTTAGCCAGGGCACAATTACAATTTCCAATTATGGCCTAAAAGGGTTGTCACATTAGGTGTTGCTCAGAAACCTGCAGAGGTATTGCTTACAGCTCATTAATTACGACAAAAAATGGCTGCTGAATTGTGTAACTGTGTTAGAAAATGGGTGAAATATTACAGTTAGAAAAATGATGTGCATTTATTCAACTTGTTCCCAAAAAAGATGAAAGGTTCGAAAAGGAACAGGTGTATTTTTAAACATGAAGTACAAGACTGGTTCAGTGTGCATGGTGAGCGAGTTTGTGCATATTTAGAGGGGATTCGGAGTAGGAAAAAAGCCTTAATGTTGATTTAGGAGATCATGAGGAAAATTATTATAAATCTACAGGACTTTGCTAGTGAACCAACAAAAAATGAGCAAGTAAAATTAAGTAATCGTGGAAAAACAAGTTCCATATTTTGGTGAATACACTCTGGGTCCAAAGATGACAATGTCGCTAATGTACAGAAAAAGCAAACAAACAAACAAAAAATGGTAAAGTAAAAGTTTATCTTCTCATTTAAGCGCAGACACTTAGAAGGAACACGAAGCTGTTTTGCAATAGCAGCTTGGCACCTTCCCTCAGGTTGGATTTCATCCCAGTGTGCAATTGGTTGAAAGGTGGTAAAATGCAGGTCACTAAATTGTGTGTTGCTGGGTGTTTAGACGATGTGTAAAGAAAAATGCACAAGGCTGTTGATTCAGATGCTGTTGAGAAAATGAAATGCAATCCAGGAAGTTCACCTTGAGCATACAATCCAAGAATTTGAAGGTTTGTCAGATGCCAGAATACAGGTGTTAATAGTAATGTGAAACGTGTTTTTCCAACTCCAGAAAGCTGTCATTTGATATTTTCATACACTAATATTAAGGTAAACAGTGATTTTTTTACAGCTTATCTTTCTCTAAGTGACCCTGCATATTTTGGTAAAAGCTCTCTAGGTCAATGCCAAGGCTGTACCAGTGTCATTATGTGACTGATATCAAAGACAGAGCTTTGTTATTTCAACACAGTACTGTTTCCTGCTGTTTAATTAGTAAGTATTAAAAAGTCTTCACTGGAAAAACAGCTAGACTGTAATCTCTGAGACTCACCGGGTCGAAACTCAGCTACTTCTTTCTTTGTTTCTGAGAGGTGACAGTCACAGATTCAGTGTCCTGCAGCAGCGTTTTAGTGGTGAGAAGCTAGAGGAAACACAGAGTCTCTGGCCACTACGATGTGCAGCTGTGGAGTGCGAAGGAATTGATGGATCAAGTTCGACTACCATCTAGACACACATAGGTTTGAAAACCTACAATTAAAACCATGCTTTTACAGTTAAATAGTGTTGTTTGGTATTTTTCAGTGAGTTTGAATGAGACTCAGTATACAATAAGCAACAATTGCAGGTAAATATTTGTTTAATAGCAGCATAGTGATGCTAATTCAACAGACACAGTTATCAGTTTAACTTGTTTTTTTTTTTGTTCAGTAAAAACAATGGAATTTCTTTTTACAGTGTGGTTAATGATAAAGATACATAACTCATTAGGAGATGTCACCAAACAAACTGACCACCCTCTTCTGCAAGTCTCGCTAGTTCCACAATGTACGTCTGAGCACTTGAAGCCAAACGTAACAGTAATTAAGAAACATACTGAACACAATGTGTGACAACTTTACTTGAGTTTAAATCGCATAATAAACACTGTTTCTCCTCCAGTGAAACAACCACAGTAGCTGATCTCACCATAAAACCAAAATGTCACTCCCCTTAACCCCAAC
This sequence comes from Anabas testudineus, assembly GCF_900324465.2. NCBI lineage: Eukaryota > Metazoa > Chordata > Actinopteri > Anabantiformes > Anabantidae > Anabas > Anabas testudineus. Next base: position 22,193,836 of record NC_046627.1, on the reverse strand, counting down.
AATCATCGCTGCCTTGGTTTCTTTTACACAGGTGGTGGGGCGAACTTGACAATACCTCACAATGGCATGGTACATTTTGTACAATAAAGTATTGAAGTGTAAAAGGGGCTTTACTTTCATCAGGTGGCCAAAAACCTGAATCCAAATGAATGATGATGTTATTGCACTGCAGTGAATCGCTGCATGTTCAAATCTTGCACCAAAACCAATGTTGATATTGGGTGATTCTGCAAATCCCTGATTACAGTCAGTGACGGTATTTTCCTATTCCCTGACTCATGTATTTTCCTTTTTTTTTAACATATCATTTTCATCATATTATGTTCTGAGGTCATTGAGGATTTACACACATCTTTTGCAAAAGGAAGTTAAGGATTGTTATCATTGTGAGGGTCTTGATTGTAAACAGGTTAAAACTCTTGACGTTGCCTCAAACATGGCATTTTCTCTCACAGCGTCTCTTTCCCCATCCTTGGTGCACAGGCGCTCACACATACAGTTCGTATGCGCGCACAAAATGCACACTTACTACAGCACGTATACCCATCCTACACACACCAACTGTTCGAGCTGAAGCTTGACCAGACAGTCTGTCAGGTTTTGGTTACTAAGCAACATCTCATCCTCCAGTCATCAGCCAATTGTCAGGAGTCTCTTTGTATTGACATATCTTGACAGAAACTAAATGGCCTTACAGTACTGGCATGAATATGAAGTCTGAAATTAACTCTCAACTCTCCCTCAAATGGGCAAAAAATGAGCAGTACACGCCCCTGATTAGTTGCGTGCTTTCTATACTTTTTCCCACTGTTCATTCACATTTTATTCACCGACTTACCAAATGTTCATGGTGAATATAAATGCCATACCCCGTGGGCCAACGTGGGTGATGTGTGACTGGGGGATTCTCTCCAGTGCATTCTGAGTGAGAAAAATAAAGTGGTGGAAAACCAAGTGTGCAGTTGAAACTTTTGGCAGCATGCAGCACCAGTATCACACTGAAACCACAGTGTCAATAAAAAACACATAAGGCAACAGTAAACAGGGCATCTTAGAGTCCCATAACTCAGCAATAAAGTAAAACAACAATTCATTTCTCATTATTTATTAATATGTTTCCGTTGTTTTTAAAACAGTAATCAAACAGTTTTTTGTAGATATTAACTTTCTCTGAGAACATTATCTGAAGTTCAAATGTATTAGAGTCTATCTGTATATTTTCCTATATAAACTACTAAACTATCTAAATTCAGTCCCTGCGAGACTTTGCACATTTTCCTCGGAGGTTTGTTGCAGTTTAAAATGCCTGAAACGCTATTATATTTGCAATTTGATGTCTAATTGATTAAAAATCAGTGACAACTTATTCCAGAGATAATAAATCTCACCAGCAGAGCTATGTGAAACTCACATCCGGCAATATTTTTCTGAGGCCCTTTAGATTTGCTTTTATTCTTGCCTACCTTGCAGCTTGATATTTATCCGTTCTGAACTGCACTGAAGCAAATCTGAGCCTTGAGCCTTCAACACTACAGTGAAGCACTGAATCTTGCATAAAGTCAAACTGCACTGGCCTTTTCTTCACAGCTGAGTGACATCCTGAAAGACAGCTTAAGCCTGACAACCATTCAGCGAGTCTCACCTGAGTGACTGGGATTTTTGAACTGGAAAAAATTGGACTCACTCACAGCTGCTGCACATGCCCTTTCATAATTCTTCACCTGGAAATGTCGAGGCCTTAACTTCTAATAACATAAAACTGCAACAAACTCTGTGTATATCTGTCTTTGTGTTGTGTGTGTGTATGTGTGTGAGAGTGAGAGAAAGCGAGTACACTCTTTTCTGCCCTCTCTAGTTGCTTGGACACCAGCACTGAGAGGCTGGCCTGTGTTTCACAGAGAGAGCCAACCTACCACTTTACCAAGAGGGATTTTATGTGTGTGTGTGTGTTTTGAGTGTTTCTGTCTATATGTGTGTTTTTTCCAGTCTTCTTTAGTCTCATTCCACGTGTATCTAATCTGTGATATATGGGAAAACTTTGGGTATGTTGTGCATGTGTGTGTGTGAGAGAGCAGGAGAGAGTGTCAGCTTTTCAGCAAGATGCTCAGCAGCATTTATGCCAGCATACGGACCGTGGGTGTGGGACAGAAAGGGAGCAGGCACCGGGGCCAAACTGGTCATGGTGGGAGGTGGCGGTGTGTGTGTGTGTGTGTGGGGTTGTAACTACGATCTGATTTGGCAGATTACTCACATTTGATAAACTATTAGTCAAACCCGTCTTTTATTGTTTTTCTTGTATATTAAGGTCAGCTTCAGATCTGCTCTGCTGTTGTATTTGGATGTGATTCACAAGAGAGAAAAACACGCAACAGGTTGATGTCATGTGTGGACGCCCACTGTCACGCTCTGATTGCCTGCTGGATACTTTTGTTAACATGAATGCACCAAGCAGAGACCACTGTGGCTGAAAGTCTGAACAGAAATGCCTTAAGCTGAAATCCATTGTGCTTTAAATTAGCATATCAATTTATCTTTCTGTAGTGCCACATTGGGCCGGTGCATTGCTATACTGTTCTCTTCTAATTGAACTTATTGAACAAATGTTTAATATTATAGTTTTTTCTCTTAAAGTTTGTAAATCTTACATCACATCAGATCAGTTATGCTGGCATGATTTGGAAAAATGGGGCATGTCTCTCCAGTACAGTTCCAGAGATGAACAATTATTAGAGGTGCATGTTCCAGCATGGTGGCCATTCTTCAAAAGATATTCCCACGTTTAGTAATTAGATGACTGTGATGGTAAAAAGCTGTCTAACATGTCTGTCTGAGCTGAGATAAGGTGGTTGCAAAGGCCATTGTATGTGATTCACATCATCGTTCTCATGAAACCATTATAAAACCCCTCGTGCTCTACTCATGGGGGCATCGACATTCTGGAAGACACCGCTCTTCAAGCATTAAGGGTTTTTCCCTTGATTTGTCCCCTCGCCTGTAGCTGTGGCGCTTACATCTCCCCTTTTGCCTTCTGGAGCTTTTATTTATTTATTTTATTCTTTAAATAAGAGCAGTGAACTTGCTTTCACAAACTGAAATTGAAATATGACGCCTCACATGCTGATTTTACACTACACTTCTGGGGCATCTCTGAACCTGGCACCATCATCTCAGTCCAACTTAATTACCCTGCAATTATCATACATAACATTTGCTGTGTAGTTATTAGTCACACACTCACACAGTTATCTTGTTTTCTACTGCCACTCTCCACTGACATCCATTGCCAGAGGACTAGACACAGTCAACAGCCGACAGATCAGATCGGGGACCCAGATTCAGGACTATAGTGGAGACAAAACACATATAAACGCCTCTTACCTACTTCTAAAATTCTCAAATTACGTTTCCACAGGTCACATGTGTTAATGTTTTGAACTCCTTCTCTGTTTCTTCCCTCTACCATTGATGTGCCACCTTTGTAAAAAAGGGTACATCACTGTTTGGACTGGACCACATTATGTCCACTGAGACTAACTCCAGGACTTATTTTATAGCTTATTCTGCCTCTGCTTGTGTGCCATCTTTTCCTCATCTTCAGCTCTCTCCTTTCACATTTCACTTTATACCTTCCTCCTTCTCCCCTGGACTCTTTGTCACTGCGATAGAGCCTTTAGATCTCATTAGCGCCACAACTCAGACATGTCACATTCTCACTTTCTGTCATGGAGGAGGACGGAGGGAGCAATGCACAACATGAAGACTTTTTTTTTTTTATCTCTGTGTGAACAAGTTCACTCATTATTCTGAGGGGACACAGTAATGAAGACTGTGCAAGCACACTGTAATTAACATGTTCACTGATGATTTGATGTCTTAAAACACTTCAAAAAGAGAAACTGGCATACTGGCATGTAATCTATTACTCTGTTTCTGCATCTCAAAATAACATATTTCGACCCATCACTTCAAAAAAAAAAAGAAAAAAAAAAAGCCTTTGGTAATTTGCACAGATGGATGGAGGTTATTTGCATCGATTTCACCTCATCGACTCTTCTACATGAGACATCTTTGCAGTAGTGTGCGTTACGCTTTCTCCGTCTGACAAAGAGGGCTGTTTGAGTCAAGCCTCCAGTCACCGTAGCAACAGCACATGCACACACAGTTTAATGATCTCGGCACAAACCATGTGGACGCTTGTTATTACTCATCTCTCTCAACTCGATTTGAGAGGAGGATGAAGGAGTGGTGAGAGGGAGAAGATGGACTTGGAAAAAGCCCGAACACAATGAATGGTTTATTAGTGCAACTGCCAGAGGAGGGAGCTGTTTACTTCAGAGGTGCAACAGTTGTCACACACATGCATCTTCACACACAGATTTACATACTGGCCTTTACACAGGGGAAATGGATTGAAAATCTGTGGTTACTATTATGAACATTTTTATAGCAGTACAATAAAAGTATTTATATGCATCTAATGTTTAATTACAATCTTTTTTGATGCACCCACACACACGTGCATGAGATCTGAAGGAATCCCATTTGTGTGTTTTTGTTGTTGTTGAAATAAAGAAGAAATAAAGAGTTAAATAATACATTTATCTTGAACTTAAATATAACACCACATGTGCATGAATGTATTACTTGTTGAAAATGGATGTGCCTCTAATTCTATGCATTTAGATAGATTCCCTTACTGTACTCAACTTGTGAAAACACTTACAGTTTTGTGGATATTGTGAGTGTTTTGTCAAATCTTTTGAAGTCATGTCATAGTCCCTACAGTGAATGTAAGGACTATGACAAACTGTAGGGACATATCGGGAGGCAAACATATTTATGTCTGATAGTTCACATTATCATGATGCCCTGTCTGTGAAGTAGAGACCCTCACGGGTGCCCGGCTCCTCCACCCCCCCTTACTGGCATTGAAATAGGTACACACTGCCTGACCTGCCATGCTGGCAGGGAGGGAAGGCTGATCATATTACACTGTGTTATTAATAGTTACCCTCTCTCCTTTCTCTTTGTAAACTAATATCTGACATGATCTCACACTGTCTTTGAATCTCACTGCTTACATCTGTCTTTTTCTCTCATTCTATCTTTTTTCTCCAGTCAGATCAGGTCTTCCAAAATATACTCCACACATTGATAGTTGTGTAAAAAAAATATGCCATACATGACGCTGGTGTGTCGGACAGTCCGCATTACCACCACTGTCCACAAAAACATATGTTCTATCATGTTACTTTATTAAATTAATACATACAAAAGCCTTGAACTGTATGTAAAACACAATTTGGTAGAAATATCCTAAGTGTATCCTGAATAATTCGGGTCTTTGGGGTCATGAGAGAGCTGGAGCCAATTTTTATTTCGACTAAATTATGATACGATACTCTTTATTAAATGAGCATACTTGTAGCAATGTAAACAATAGTTTTACTACAGTAGCTATTACAAAGAAGAAATGTGGTCCACCTGTGAAGGAAACCTGCAACAGATGTGTTTAAAATATCAGACATCATGCTGGGTTTAGCTTTGGGTGAGGCAAGAAGCAAAAAAAAAGGGGTGTTCCAGACTTTGTGTCACTTTTTGTCTCTCATTTGTCTTCGTCCATCAGACCATCTTGCGTCTCGTCCGGTGTTCTTCCACAGATGCTTTATTTTTAGTGAGAGTTCAACCCCTCTGCAAAACTTAATATGGGAATGGCATCTTTGAGGTCTTCTTTCCTTAAGCTCTCGTCATACGTGCATCCACATCTTCAGTCCTTCAAGACACTGAGCTGGTATCTGTGAATCGCCAAACACCCAACACAATCACTGTCACTTTTCATGGCCACAGCTTCAAACAGGTGGCGTACAGCTCCTCCCACGTCACCACCCACTTGCTTTTTTTCTGACCACTGCCCAGGACCCCTCTTCACCCCACTCACTGACTGTCCTACATTTTTGGCAGCCCCCCTCTTGGCCTGTGCGCTGCTCTTGGACAAATGGGATCAGAGTCTAGCTCACATACAAATTTGTGTCCATCGAGAGGGCCCTGCCCATTTCTGTGGGAAGTGGCATCAGCAAAACCACGTGTAGCTCTATTTTAAAGGAAGGGTATCACGATGGTCCTGCTCTTCTCTAGCTAGTAGGGACAAGAGGCGGGTCTTGTTCCTAACTCTTACTGCTTCACACCAACTTTCATTGGGGACAACGTTAAACCTCTCAATTGTATTTTTTCCCAACTACCTCACATCTTAGTATACCTCTTGTATGCAACAGGCGACGATAGCCATGAAGTGGGGCTGGATATTTTTAGGGGTCTTCCTCTCTTTGGGAACCCTGTCCTGGGCAGAGAAGGGCTTGGAGATCCCTGAGTATGATGGCAAAGACCGCGTTCATGCACTCACTGCCAAGAACTACAAGTCCCTCATGAAGAAGTATGACGTGATGGTGATCTACTACCACAAAAATGTGGATGGGAACCGCAGTGCCATGAAGCAGTTTCAGATAGAGGAGCTGGCATTGGAGGTGGGTCTCCACCAAAGCATGACACTAGATGGATCTGTTACTCATGAGGGGGAAGGGTCACGGTGTGTCTAGGGGAAGGAAGCAAAGGAGTTCACATAGAGAATTTGGCTCCAGTTCCTAAATGCAGTTTTGCACTTAGACTTCCAGATGATAAGGATTACAGCTGTTGACAGGTGAGAAAGAAGCCAAGTAGAACAGGTGCAGACTTGAGGGTCAAGTCGAGGGGGTTTGTGGGCTCTTCAGGTGTGGTAAGGTCCTGCCAAGCATGACTGGATAGATACCTATCTAAAACAGGCAGGTTGGAGAATGTAGGGCCAGGAGCAACTAGACTAATTGAAATACTGAGAAAAGAGAGAACATCCAACAGGCTGGTCTAAAGAACACAACCTCTCCAGCATCTGAAAACAAACAGAAGTATTTTAATAGCAAAAGCACCATGGCTGGACATGGTTACATCACTGCGGTTAATAAGTGTATAGCAGCACATGTACAGTATTTATACCAAAGCATTTGCTCTATGTAAGTGTTTAGGGAGTTTTGATTGCTGTCTGGTTTGCTTCAAGGAAAGTAGTTGTCTGATGCTGCCTCCTTTTACATTTTCTGACGTATGAGATTTGGGTCGACATGACCGTGTCTGTCAATGCTCAGGTTCTCGTTTTGAATTCTTCAAACAATTTTTACTTACAACTTATTTGTAAACCATGAGATTTGGTGTCTTGAGTCTTATGTGCACCCACCTTTCACCATGACCCCAATCAATGCTACTTTGGAATCAATCTGGACTCCCATCTGACCCATCTTTAGGAGTTCACACAGTTCTTTTGAGTGTGGACATTGGGGATAACTAAAATACAATTCATTAATGATTTTATGCGTCTGACTAATGACTTTACATGCCCAGTGCCCATCCATCCATCCATCGCCAGCAGATATGATGCATCTTTTAGCAGCTATTGCTGAAAAGCCTTTGGGCCAGGCACTTATTGCTTTAGTGTTGCTCAGTCAACAGCAGAAAATGGACTATGCAATTTCTGGAAAGTCTTGGCAAAATAAATCTGCATGACTCTTTACCAGCTACAATCAACGCATCTGAACCTCACTGTCAGTCAGTGTATTCACCACAGCAATCTTCTGATTGTCAGAGTAGCAGTGTCCTCTTACAGAGGCGCAGTGTACCTTACACTCGCCTGCATAAGTCACCTCTGTAAATAGCCTGGGACAGTGCTGCATGCGTAGCAAGTGGCTGAAAGCCCCTGTGGGATAGACAGAGCGTTTAAGGTGATATCTCACCTCAGGTACTGCTCCCTTAGCACTGTCAGCTCTTTCGGCAACACACTGTTCTGTTTGGTTTAACTATGTATCCCTCTGGGTACAGGCTGAGGTCCTAAACCATCATTTACACCCTCAAGTCACTGGATCTGATCAATTTCCTATCAGTGCTGCCAAGTTGCACTACTTGGCTCAAGAGAGAGATCCTTACTGCAGCAGGTCCCTGCCAGTTCTGACCATTTAACCAATCAGGAACGAGCACTTGAGTAGCTCAGAAGAGATGCTTAAAATAGCTGGTCATTACCACCTATGAATCAGGAAGTATCAATTATTAAAGTGCAGAGCGCAGAGAATTAAGTCTTATGTTTGCTTAAAGCTGTGTGTGTCATTCGTGTGCACTTATGTTGTATTTACCAACACATTGATATTTTAATTATAAAAGATATATTTTAATATGTTTTATTAGCTGCATACTAATTTGAACAGAGTCAATGGATTTTTTTCCATTTCATGTGACTATATATTGACAATTTTAAGACATAAAGTAGCTGTTTCTTTGAGTTTGCACTTATACTGTCAGGCACAAAAGAAACGAAATGACCTTTCTTGACCTTTTAAAATCACATCGTCCTCTTTGATACCCAGCACATGAATGGGATTAGTGGGATAAGTTCAGTGGAATACTGCTTTGGATAAGTTTTACAAGATCATCATATTAGATATCAAATTTTATATCGTGCAGATTTAAATAATTCTGGCGCATGACAACAAGGAGACCAGATTTAGGAGTACAGTTCCTATTAATGCCACACACACAAACAGGCTCCAAGCAGCAGCAGCACAGATTTTGCTGCCAGAAATACAGTACTTTCCATCTTGATAAAAACAGACATGAATTTAAAACCCTAGTTAAAGCCACAAGGGAGCTGCAAAGGGTATTGACATCAAAGTAATGAAAGCATCACATTATAATGACTGTGCACTGGAATAAGTAGTGGAAGTTGCTAGTCAGCTGATAGCCACACAACTGGTGAATGGCTGAAGCAGTCAGTTTGTAGAAGCTCTGCCTGAACTAACACTATGTTTCATGTGACACACACTAGGATTTACACAAAAAGGGTAATGCACTTCCATATAGCTTTGTAATGTTAAGACTGTCTGTGTTATCTTATTCAGTAAGTGGCAGAAGCGACCCTTTGACATCTGTTTCCATGAAGACAAAGGTGAACTGTATGAAGACTTTCAGCCTAGCAACAGACTCTAGCATAATTCTCACCATGCAGTTGTTGAGTTCAATTTACTATCTGAGAGAGATGTCTACTGTGAGTAAGAAGTAATGTGTAACGCTCAACCGGAGAAAAGTGAGAGCGTGTTTAATGAAGTGGAGGCAAATTCAAGAGGCACAAGATAAATTTGACAGTCCTGATGAGTTGAACTTCAGCTAAAAATACTATTCCGCCCACCTCATCTGCAGCACTGAAGCCAAAAATATCTCACATCATTATGACTCAGACCAAATATTATGAAGCTCAAATCATCCAAGGATGTGATTAAAGACTAACAGGCGGGGTGGAAATTTAACAACCACGTGCAGAATGCTCTAACTTAATGAGTAAGGGCCACATTAAATACATTAAAACGATTATATTTAAAATATGAAAGGATTAAGCTCCTTAACTGTGAGAATAGTGATGCGGTCTCACCCAGCTGCTTATTCTCTCTGTCTCTCTGTTTGACCTTTGGCATACTGCATACTGTAAATGCCCATACTCATCAATCATTGCTCTTGCGGCTCAGATTGCAGTGATCTTTTACTTGCCACTGCCACCCTCTTTACCCACACATCAGCCTTCTCCTTTATTGTACACACAATCACACAATGTTTATGGGTTAGTGTGTAGCATCCACCTGCAACAGCCATGCAGGCTTAGGCAAGTTAAATAGGGTCACAGTTTTTACGTTATTTAGCTGAACAAATCATGTTTTGCTGGTTTGATCATTATTTAGCCAAATCATCAGCTTTCAACTGCAGTTCCATGTCGCACTCATTATAAAGTTACAAAAAAATGTTAAAGCATTTAACACGACAAAGGCATAATCAACTTTGTGATTGTCAAGACTCCAATTGTCAAGATTACTGTCAGGCTTTAAATAGAAACCCCCTTTTTTTTAAACAAAGCAAATGGTGTAGCTATGGAGATGATCATGATGATGGATGTGTTGGTTGTTCCACCGCATCCAGAAACGTTTTACAACTGTTGGCTACATGACCATGGCGTTTTGTACAGGTATTGTACCTTCTCTTTTCATCTAGTGCCACCATACTGTCAAAATGTATCCAATCATAATCTAATCAAACACACATCCAGTTCAATCAAATGTGGTTTATGATTAAACTAACGACGATCCCATCATGCTCAACTGTGCTTCATATTTAGTGCTAATAATGTTAGCATGCTAATGAGCTCTACTGGGATGGTGACCATGGTGAATATGATGGATAAACATCAACATGTTATTGTGTGTAGAATTACAGAGTCCTTAACATATTCCTGCAAGAGAAAAGCTCAAACATAGACTGACCACCAGGCCACGTGAAATTATGTTAATAACTAAAGAAGGCGACATAGGTGCCCACAAGGCAAGTCAACACGTAGTCTCATAATAGGCAGTGATTGTTCGTTGTTTGGATGAGGCTCATGCTTGATCTTACCTAAGAGCCTCCCATGTGGAAAAAGGTCAGACTGTCATGGTGATAACGATTATCCAAGCTGACTGCTGAAACGTCCTCCTTTCAGCGGCACTACTCATGTAGTCCTTTTTAAATGATGTATAATAATGATTGAGAGAGAGAAAGAGGTGAGAACATGTTTATAATACGCTTATTTAAGAAATGCACCTTTACCATTTGAATCACCTCAATACCTCAAGAAGGGAACAGAAAAATGCATTGCTGAGTGGATCAGAAGGATTTGTCGGGTTTCTTACTATACTATATATTATTATATGTTTTCTACATAATTGTAAAAGGTCTTAACATTACTAGGTAAAGTGCATTGATATGTGACTAAATTTAACTCATTTGAGTTAAGTCAGGGTCTTCCATCGTTTGTCCTCAAAACAATGTCCATCCTATTCAATGACCTGTGAACTTAAGAGGCAGTCAGGTTGCTATTATTGACTCTGATTTTAAGCGTCAGACACTGACACCCCACCTCTAGCATGTGTAAGTAGGATCAGATCTCATTTCCAGAGGCTGGGCCAATAGGCAAAATCCCCAAGGTCCCTTTACCTCAAGTACTCTACGTTAGGTAAGTCAACATTGAGCCACGTAGTTTTTCCTCCAGGATATTTGTGTATAATTTGTGTCCGTCCATTATTCTCTTTACTCCTGTTATACATTTCAACATCATCAGAAGAAAAAATGATGTTAATGTTGAGTTGTCAATCTGTTACTTTAATGATGGCTCAGTGATCTCGTATCCAAACAAAACTGAAATAGACCCCATCTTTAAACAAATGCAAGAACATCTCAGCCATTTAGTTTTCAAAGAAGAAAATCATCTCATTCACTCATGCACAAACTCATTCACTTTTCCTCAGCCACAGTTGTCAGTAGTTAACGTTTCCCTCCGTTAAGTGATCCTGTTGTTAAGTTGTGTGAGAGTCGCATCACGTCCTGATAGAGCTCCCCTTACCTTCCTTCCTGAATCCCCCAATTAAGAGTGTGAATATGGCACTAAATTAGGAACTCGTTTGTGACATGTGATGTCATTTAATATGGCGAGAGGAAAGTTTAGATAAAGTGTCCTCGTGATGACATCTCATCAGTGTTGATGAGGACGAGACGGGTGTTCAGACTCATCCAGTTTGTGAAAACCCACCTGTTGTTAGGAATGGATTAATAATAGAAGCTTTCTCCTATTGATTTCGAGGGTTGCAGCTGTTGTTTAACCCATGTATTTTGTTGCTTGATGCATTTAATTTAAAATGTTAAATGTTATACTTAATTTGATATTGTATATACGTATTTTTCTTACATTATCTGTCACTTCTTTTTGTATTTTTAATAGAAATGTCTCCCATTAATCACAGGCATGACTATGCATCTGTGTGGTGAGAAATGTATATGACCTGAGGATATACAGTACAATATGATACTCGGATATTGAGTTTTTTGCCCATTCAGGAGAGGTGTTTTGTACAAAGTGAATATGATGAACTGCTGTTCTCAATTTGATTTATTGGAACAAAACTATTCTGAGGCACACAAACTATATTATATTTATTTTTATTTGACACTTTGTGTGGTTTTGTGAAATATATTTTAGTGTGTAATCACAGTGGAAGGCTTGCTCTGCTGAATAGGGTTGTAAGTTTTCATATTCTGCCTCCACAAAGTACATTTAAAATCTAGTTTGGTAAAAACATTTAATGGCTTTATTATTGCTAGTTGTCCATCAAGCAGCTGTCGACAGCACTAGGCCTAGATCTGAAATGTGGCTGCAATAGAAAGGAGTGTCTCATATCAACTAACTCGGTTTTTCTGAATGAAATTCTACCTATACTCCTCTGGTTCGCTGATCTCTGGGATACAAACATTCAAACATTCAAAGAGAAGTTGTGATCTTTTTCTGCCAAGTCCTACAAAAATAACCCATAAGAACCGACGGTAACACAGGTGTCACCAATACTTTATTACACTTTCTAAATATATATATATATATATATATATATATATATATATATATATATATATTTATATACTTTTTTGTCCAGGGATTGGGTTGTTGTTTTTGAGTTGTTTCCCTGCGCCTTCGGGTAGGGGATAGGTCTCTCACCGTTGTTTGTGCCTACGGGCCAAATAGCGGTGTAGAGTACCTGGCTTTCATAGGGTCTCTGGAAGGGGTACTGGAAGGTGCTCCGACTGGGGACTCTGTCGTCCTACTGGGGGATTTCAACGCCCACGTGGGCAATGACAGTGATACCTGGAGGGGCGTGATTGGGAGGAATGGCCTCCCTGATCTGAACCCGAGCGGTGTTTTGTTATTGGACTTCTGTGCTAGTCACAGCTTGTCCATAACGAACACCATGTTCAAGCATAAGGGTGTCCATCAGTGCACGTTGCACCAGGACACCCTAGGTCGGAGGTCTATGATCGACTTTGTGGTTGTGTCATCTGACCTCCGACCATATGTCTTGGACACTCGGGTGAAGAGAGGGGCTGAGCTGTCAACTGATCACCACCTGGTGGTAAGTTGGATCCGATGGCGGAGGAGGGAGCTGGATAGACCTGGCAGACCCAAACGTATTGTGAGGGTCTGTTGGGAACGTCTGGTGGAACCCTCTGTCAGAGAGGTCTTCAACTCCCACCTCCGGGAGAGCTACAATCAGGTCCCGAGGGAGTCTGGAGACATTGAGTCCGAGTGGACCATGTTTTCCACCTCCATTGTCAATGCGGCTGTTCGGAGCTGTGGCCGTAGGGTCTCTGGTGCCTGTCGTGGCGGCAATCCCCGAACCCGGTGGTGGACACCGGAAGTAAGGGAAGCCGTCAAGCTGAAGAAGGAGTCTTATCAGGCCTGGTTGGCCTGTGGGACTCCTGATGCAGCTGATGGGTATCGGCAGGCCAAACGTGCCGCAGCCCGCGCGGTCGCAGAGGCAAAAACTCGGACCTGGGAAAAGTTCGGCGAGGCCATGGAGGAGGACTATCGGTCTGCCTCAAGGAAATTCTGGCAAACTGTCCGGCGCCTCAGAAGGGGAAAGCAGTTTCCTGCCAACACTGTTTACAGTGGAGGTGGGGAGTTGCTGACTTCGACTGGGGACGTTGTAGGACGGTGGAAGGAATACTTTGAGGATCTCCTCAAGCCCGTCGTCACGCCTTCTGTTGAGGAAGCAGAGGCTGGGGACTCGGAGGTTGATTCGTCCATTTCCCTGGTCGAAGTCACCGAGGTAGTCAGTAAGCTCCTCGGTGGCAAGGCACCAGTGGTGGATGAAATTCGCCCCGAGTACCTTAAGTCTCTGGATGTTGTAGGGCTGTCTTGGTTGACACGCCTTTGCAGCATCGCGTGGAGATCGGGGACAGTACCTCTGGACTGGCAGACCGGGGTGGTGGTTCCTCTTTTTAAAAAGGGGGACCGGAGAGTGTGTTCCAACTATAGGGGGATCACACTCCTCAGCCTCCCTGGGAAAGTCTATTCCAGAGTGCTGGAGAGGAGAGTTAGGTCGCTAGTCGAACCTCGGATCCAGGAGGAACAATGCAGTTTTCGTCCTGGCCGTGGAACACTGGCCAGGACGAAAACCTCCGGGAGGAGGCCCCGGGGAAGACCCAGGACACGCTGGAGGGACTATGTCTCTCGGCTGGCCTGGGAACGCCTCGGTGTCCCCCCGGAAGAGCTGGAGGAGGTGTCTAGGGAGAGGGAAGTCTGGGCATCTCTGCTTAAGCTGCTCCCCCCGCGACCCGGCCCCGGATAAGCGGAAGAAAATGGATGGATGGATGGATGGATATATACTTTTTTATAGATATATTTTTTATGTGTTCTACATGGTCCATTTAGTTTGTTTCATATCACACATAATTTTCCTTTCAGTAGAAATGGGTCTGGGTTCTTATGGGTAAATATAAGCCACTGTATGTTGTCCATATGTTTGTCTATACCAGATAGCTGATGCATGAAAGATTGCTCAGCATCTGCACCATCATTTGGACATTGTCAGAGTTTTTAAATAGTAACAGAAAGCTGCTGCCAAAGTTGCAGAAAACCACAATTTATTAATCTATATCGATTCTAGGTAACGAATAAACCGTGTAAAAGAACCCCTTTGACAAAGATTGGAACGCTTGTGTTTTATGAAGCTACCCTCTAATACTAGTGTTTTTTTATTTTTTATTTTTACCAATCCAATTCCATTCACTTCTAGTTCAATCATTCAGTTTTTTTACAATACACAGACGTTCAACCTGTACATAATGATTTATAAATGACCATGATATTTTTTCCCCTTGAATGCTCTTTTCGACTTCACTCCACTTTACCTGTATCAGGAAATGTCTTCATATCACTTATTCATGGGAGAAAAGCGTCGCGTAAACGCAGCCGATCAAGATCCAACATGAAAATTTTAAATGTTAAAATTGAAATGTTGATACTCTGACTTGTCTTCATTAAACAAAGTGATGGACAACGGTGGATGTTTAGCAGGTAATTTCTACAATTTTAACCATGTTAGCATTAAGCTAATTAGCACTAAACTCAAAAAACACCTGAGCCTGATTCTGTGTCATCCGTTTTCTGAACCAATCATATCATCTAAGATGAACAGAATATGTTTATTCTAAGAGGCAGGCGAGGTATAACTCATTTAAAAATAAAAATCTAATTGTCACCCTCATGATGGAGACTGTTCTCTCTTATAAAATGACTCCATGGCTCATTTATGCAATTAAAATAATTCCATTTTATTGTTAAGAAACATGGATGACTTCTTGTCATGGTGATACTGGGGGTGGTCAACCCAAAGTCATTGCTGTATGAAGTGCCTGGATGGAAAGACCAGACCTTTTGCCTTAGAAAGACTGGATTAAAAGAGAGTCTTTCTCTTATCCAAAAAGAGATTTCAGAGATAGAGGCATGTTCATCGAAGCGCTGTGTGAGAAGGAACCTACTGTAACCATGTGCTAGAGAGAGGAAATAGGTAGGACCTGAGTCAGCTGTACCAGAATCTAGCTCCCTGTGTGAGGAAATATGGTTAAATATGAAGCAAAACAATAAACAAAGGCCAAAACATCAACACAGTCATGCAGAAAATCAAAGACATTCATTGCTGAATCATGACAAAATCATATTTTCAATAACACAAACTTTAAAGCACACGACAAGTGTGATCAGGTGAACCAGATGGTTTTGGGACGTGTTTTAACAGACATTTTCGAAACACATTATCTTTGAGAATCTTCTTTCTGGGCAAAATCCTGCATCATCTCCTTCCAAACTGTGCAGCTGCACTAGCTGGTGGCAAGTCAGTGTGTGCTTTATATTCTGTTGTGTCTGAATCTTTCATGACCACCCCAGCACACTGTTACAGCAGCCATTACTAATTTACTGTCTGGCTGAGGGGGAAAAACTGGAAAAACTTCAGATTTTACAGAGATCCCAGGACACTGGCACAAATGAGAAATGTATGTGAAAACCTTTTAATGTTCCTTTGATTTTCCATTTTATAGACACATTTTTGGGCTGTTGTGAGAAAGATGATAGTGATAGATTTTGCAGCTTTCTTGCTGGGTGTATGACAAATTGGTGTAAACCTAGGGTGTGTCTCCACATGTTAAGGCACCATAACTGTATTTTTGCATTTCTTCAGATACCGTATCACCAACCACACCTTTTACTGTTAGATAAACCCAAACGGAGTTTGACTTTTCTATTTTTACCAAAATAATAATATTTTTGCTTTGTCAAAGTGACATGCAGTGAACAGTGTCTTCTTGCAGAAACATGCACTAGTTAAGAACGCTTCGCTGCTTTGCCAACATCTATGGTATAAATAAAAAAGCTTATTTGTTGCAGCGGTTACATCAACAACTCCTTTAGCACAATCTGGTGG
Source organism: Anabas testudineus (assembly GCF_900324465.2). Taxonomy (NCBI): domain Eukaryota; kingdom Metazoa; phylum Chordata; class Actinopteri; order Anabantiformes; family Anabantidae; genus Anabas; species Anabas testudineus. The sequence continues at coordinate 22,177,442 of NC_046627.1, read as the reverse complement.
AGAGGTGACTACAGCCAGTGTGTCTTTGTGTCCCTTGAGTCTTCACTGAGTGACTTACATCATAAGATGACGCACAAACACAAATGTGTGACTCAACTGCTCAGTCATTCACTAAAGAAACAAACACGGTCAAGGACAAGGTAGAGTCAAACAAAACAAAACAACCACCTGAGTCAAAAGCTCAGATTAAATTCATGGCATTTCTTTTTTTACTGAGTTTACAAACTCCTACAATTGGCTCTGCAAGAGTGTGTGACACAGTGTGGAGGGAGAGAAAAAAGACGATGCTGGATGGATGATAAATAAGTAAAGATTAGACTTATGCAAAGTGGTGTCTCTCTCCTGGAGTAACAGGAAAAACAACAACAACAACAACAAATCCTGCGACATCTGCAGGCGCTGTACACTGTAATATAATTTTAGAGCATGTGTATTGAAGTCAGCTGCATGAAGGCATGCAAATTACTGTGATTACAGCCGTGACCCTTGTCTTTGTTTGAGAGCTTTTGTTCTGTGCAGTAGAGAAAAAAACTATTGCGTATGACAAAAATGGAAATGTCATTTCACATTTTGTCTACTGTGTTTTGCAGGATAGATGAGTGCAGAGCAAACACTCAAATGTCTTTAAACTACTAGTAATGAGTATATATTTTGGCAGAAAAGTTCAGTTTCAAATTCAATTTGCACCTTGTTTTCAAGTTAATTGTCATCATGTCCTCATATTAACAGAAAAAAATAATCTGGCTGTAATTACATTAACAAAAATATATTTGCAGTGTACTTGTATTGAAACTTAATTTATCAGGGGACAGGGTTTTCTTGGTCTTCTGTGAATTTGGTTATACTGTATTAGCCTGCCACTTACGTATAAGACAATAGCATCTGAAAAATAATACAAGGGTGGAGTAACATGGAAATCCAAGGTGGCTGTTACGATCACCAATCTACAAAACAGCAATGAGATAACTGGAGTAGTTCTTCTCAAGTGAGAGTCCAAACCATGCCACAAAGAGAGAACAGATCTAAGAATGGTAGGTTTGGCGTTATATGATTAAAAATTAGATGGCGTGTCTACGCTGTTCAGCTACTTCAAATTTCATATAGACCAACCTACACAAAGCAGAGTAGGGTGACCATTTGCAAGAACTACATGTTGCAAGTAATGTGATGCCTCTACTGCACTGTGAACCTGCCACTCCTTCCCAGCTCATGATTTGGTGCCACAGCCAAGTGCAGTGGGAAGAGCACATTTCTGACAACTCACCGTGGCACACTTCCCTCATCTCGCGTCACCTGACAAGCTGACAGTGACTGGGCACTGGGAAATGGAGCCAAGCAGTTACTCTGCTGACTTCTTACTTGGCCTCAATGCACTAAGACTTCTGGAGGGGTCGGGTGACAGCCGGGGAACAGATGAGCAAGGGTGAAAGGTCACTGGGAAGCAAATATGGCAAAAAAAAAAAACAAAAACAGATGGACATACAGAGAGGGACAGATAGGAGGTGATCATAAACAGAAAAGAGAAATGTGTTCATGTTCGATCACTAATTAGGGTGGCTGTAAGAGATGATGGGTGTGAAGTGTATGTAACTGTTGGTGTGTTCGTGTTAACTTGAGTGTCGGGTGTCTTCTTTCATTCCTCAGCCCTGCCTGCCTTCTCTCCCCTCCTTTCCACGCCCATTTATACGCAGCAAATCCTAGTTTTCTGCTCCTCAACATATCTTCTTACACAGCCTTTTATACTGTACCTGTGGGACTCCCTGCTTCGCTTTCCTCTCTACTACAAGCACCCACAATGTCACCTCTCTGATAAAACCCCCAGTGCTACTAATATCGTCATGCCCTGTGCTAGTGTCGGCTTTGGGAAATAGTTTTTGTTATTCAAAATTCAACCTGGCCAGTACATTTGTTATAGAATCGTGGCCATTATCTTCTCAGTTCACTTCTTTAAAATGCTGACGACATGCTTCCACCACTTTTACAGTAGTATTTTTTTTTATTTTACTTTTGCAAGAAAAACTTTGACTGTATGGGTTTCTTGTAATTTGCTACAGTTAGTTAATCCCAAATAAGAAACATCTAATTATTCAATCACTGAATAATGCGGCACACTGAAATGATTCAATAACTTTGGAGGTTCTCAGTCATCCAGATTTTGAATTTCCTAAAATTCACTTTTGGTGGGAACCAGACTTGCCTGAGGGTAATTTAGTTCTACGTTTGGAATTAACATGTCTGTCGTACTATGTACTCAGTCATTTCCACAAATTTTGAGACTTCCTGTAGGAGTGCCCTGAGGATGATGCGATTTCAAACTGAAGAAGCCTTTCAATTGTCAGCTGACATGTCTCCTGATCAAATGAAGCATGTTCAGTTGCTATCAAATAGCACATGTGGGATTCAATAATTGTTTGATTTCTTATGTTAAGCCCTATTCACTCTCAAATAACATTACCTTCGGACCTCATGTGATGTGTGAGGAATTGCTTTCTGGTACTGACTAACATTTAAATTACCAAATTACCAACCAAAAATACATCTATAGACAAATCCTAGATAAATAGATAGATAAATATTTAAATGTCCCCAGGACATTTATATTACCATTTGTAGGTTTTTCTCATATGTAAAAAACAAACACATTGCTTGTTATTAAAGGCTTGTGAGAAGTTGTAGTGGTTGGTAGGACAGTCGTTTATAAAATCCAGGACTGGTGGTCACATATTGAGAAAACATCTAGAAACCCTGTAGTAGTGCCATTGTCTATGCACCATTGTCCAACAAACAAACAAACAAGCAACCATACAAACAACAACATGACTTCCTCAGGTAATGATAATCCCTTGTGAACAGGGCTCTAACAACCCAGTCTCATTGTTTAAGTTTGGACCTATTTTGCCTCCTGTAAAGGCCACTCCGATTTGTTGTAAACATGGAAGCTGTGACAATTGTGCTTTGCCCTAAAGCGTTACCTCTTCTTGCAGTTGATCACAAGTCAAGCAGCAATTACCTTTCAGGTATGTTAAGGTCTGCCTTTTGTGTGTGTCAAGCTGGGCTGCGAAACTCTGGTTCTTCTGCTGCTGCAGTATCTGCTTATTTTTCTCTTCCACTCCTTGACTGCAGTTTGGTTTAAACAGATGAAATTACAAGAAGCAACAACAGACATCATTGAGAAAGACTGAACTGCTTTCAAAGTCCAGCAGCAGCTTGGACTGCCGTAGTTCGACTTTACTTGTGACAAAGAAAAGTAAGGTTGAATCGTTTGACGGGGGCTTTCCTCTATTAATCATACATCTATTAACCAAACTAACATGTCCATCCACCATCTCACCCTTTCATCCATTCTTGCAACCATCAAAAATCATAAAGGGTCAACTTACCCAAATCATAGAAAATCATATGCTCTGAATAGTTATAGTTAATAATTGATGCTATAATTGTGAGTCTCTCACATCAGCCCAGTATAATGGGAATAAATAGGATTTAACTTATGATGCTCACAGCATACAAATGTACCTCCAAACCAAAAAAGTCTGCTTGACTAGACAGAACCAAAAGAATTGTATTGTGTGATTTGTGAGAACTCACCCTTTAAAGTAAAAGGAGTTTGCCAACTTGCTGTGAAGTGGTGATAAGCCTGCTTTAATATTCCAAGGCAGAGAGGCCTAACTAGATTGAAAAAAAAAAAAAAAACTTGGCCCTGAGTTCAGCCATGAGCTAATGTGTCTGGACTCCGAACATCAAAAGAATGGATGACATTGGATTGCCTGTGAAGAGCAACATAGCATTTACTATAGCATACTGCATACTGCACAGGACATTTGTGCTGATGCTTTGGGGAATTGGTCTGCTTATGAATGTTGTCCCTTTTATAGTGCTGCTTTGCAAGCCAACTACATAACCTACTTTTGATGCACTTCATATGGTGTTACCTCACATTTAAAATTACATTTTATTATCTGCAAGTGCAAAAATGTGCATAAAAAAAAATGGAAACCTGCATTTGCATTGTATTTGTATACAACTGCGATAGGTACAGTTTATCGGTTCGTGCTGAACAAGTCAGTATGTTTACATCATATGTAAATATTTATGTGCATGTATACAGTGGCTACACTTTCACAAAGTGGGAGCAGCTCTCCTTTCCACAACACCTGTTGCAGCATCTCTTCCCCCTCGACATAGTTGGCTGAAGTTCTGCCCCTCTTGTTCTTCTGGAAACCTGTCTGTGCTCCTCTCACGCCGGCTATGAGGGCTGTCAATTGTTGGCTTGGGTTTCATTCCAATTTAGAAAGTGCAAGGTGGCAAGGTTTTGCTTTTAGGGCCTTGAAATTGAGATGAAATGCCAAGGGTTTACTCGTGTAAATGAAACTGGAAGTATGTTTCTAATGGTGTTTATGGACAGTGAATCCTTATGATCGGTCACAGAAAGAAAACAGCACTCATAAGAACTTTACCTCGCTCACTCTTCTCCTTGTCCATGCTCCCCCACCTCTCTCTCTCTCTCTGTCCCTCTGTCCAGCTTGCCGCACAAGTTCTGGATGATCTTGATGATGAGGATATTGGATTTGGTCTGGTGGACGAAAAGAAGGACTCTGCTGTTGCCAAGAAGCTGGGTGAGCTTCTCAAGTCTTCATAGATTGCCTCAGACAAAGTGCAACACATCTAACAAGACATGTAATAAACAGATGGTCTTAAATATATAGGAATATATCAAATATAAGAATAGATAAATATAACTAAATGATGGAGAGAATAAGAATAACAACAATAAAAAAACTTGTTCATTAAAGGAAATTTCATCCCCACATTCCCTTTTAAACAGAGGATCCACTGTGGTAAAGCACTGGCTTCATATCTTATGTCTAATAAGTCCAATCCTGCCCTCATGTGTTCACCAAAGATATCACAGCGTCTTCTTAACACTGTGAAGCAGCTGTAAACTGAGTCACTGCTGAAAAAAACCCAGATCTCTGAGTTTAAGCCAGAGGAAACTGAATAAAACTGTGGGCGTTCAAAAACCTGCTATGTTCATGTGCATAGTGTCCTTTGTTGTTCTCTTATTTGTTTTTCTGTAGTCCTGTAGACAGCAGAAATATACAGCTCTGTATAAATATCTGCTATTTTAAAATGCAGAGACAACATGATAGGAAAAGTTCTGGACTCTGATAAGCGTATTATCAAGTTGTCTTTGTGGTTTATTACAACTATGTAGCTCAGAAAAATCATGTGCTACATTACGACACAACAAATGAGGTTGGTGCCATTTGCAACTGCATGCAACGAAACAAACAAACAACAACAACAAAAAAAACACTAACAGGGAGTTTCTCTTCACAAAACTGGAAGGAGCACCAAGTCTACTTCATTCTGCCACCTAGTGAACAAATTCTCAAATAACGTGCACTGCAGCTCTCTCTGTGCATCACAAACTGTAGTCCTTATATAATAAAACATTGTTACAAAAAAGTCTAAATATTTCAATAACAGGCTGATTTACACTACTTTTCACAATATTTAATAGGTTACAAACAACACTGAAGCAGTACAACAGTAACACATCATAGGATACCACACACAAGCTGCCATCGTGGAGTCAAACATATATACTGTACATTTATACAATATACAAGTATTTTGAAAATGCTAACATATGAATCTCTTCCAAGAAAAAATGGGGCAGTGTTTACTGGCTGTAAAAAATAATGTTTGTTGTCACCTTACCAGGACTGGATGAGGTTGAGAGTATTTACATCTTCGCTGACGATGAGATCATCGAGTACGATGGAGAGCTGGCTGCTGACACCCTGGTTGAGTTCCTCTATGATGTAAGTAGTCGAATGAGGAGGGATGTTGCCAATTAGTGTGTTGAAATAGTTAGTTCACGTTTCAGTAATTCAAGATTCATTAACAAGATAAACTTACTCAGCATCTCTTTTGCATGTGCATTTTAATTTTTCTACTTGTCAGGTGATTGAAGACCCAGTGGAGATCATTGACAACGAGCGTGAGCTGAAGGGTTTCCACAACATGGATGAGGTCATCAAGCTGGTCGGCTATTTTAAGAGCGAGAAATCCCCTCGTAAGTCCAAGATCATGATGTACAGGTTCACAGTAGATCAAAGGCGATAACGCTGTTATGTTGTACATGTTTTTGCCTCATTCTCTCCATCCAGATTTCATTGAGTACGATGATGCTGCGGAGGAGTTCCACCCCTTTGTCAAATTCTTTGCCACATTTGACCCCAAGGTTTGAGTTAAATACATTTGTGCATTTATTTTTTGATTTATCATCTGAAAGGTGATATCACAGACTTGTAACAATATATACCATGTACACTGTTGTGCTACTGCACAGGACATTGTCATAATTTGACTTTTTTCTTATCACCTTGTATGTTCTGTCGGATTCGCTTTTGTGTTATGTAATTTCAGATTGCAAAGAAGCTGAAGCTGAAGCTGAATGAAGTAGATTTCTATGAGCCCTTCATGGAGGAGCCAGTCACCATTCCAGGAAAGCCCTACATTGAGTCTGAGCTTGTTGAATACATTGAACAACATGACAGGTGTGTGACAGTGCACCAACAACAGCCCAAACACGTTTATGGTGTCGATGATTTACTGAAGTTTAAAGCTGGTAATTACCTATGACCATGATCTGTGTAAAACTTCTACTACTCACTTCAAAGTCTTATATCGTCATACGCAAATGCGTTTATTTGTTATTTTAATGTTTCAGGCCTACTCTGAGGAAGCTTGAGCCTCACAGCATGTATGAGATCTGGGTAAGGGATCTGTAATCTCTTCTCTAATTAAGAAAAAAAAACATTCATTTAACATTGTGAACATTAAACCTGTATTTCTTATAAAGTGTGTGTATATGTAGTTAAAATACATATGTAGGATCTCCTTGCCATGTTCTGCTTTTTGTGTTCTCAGGAGGACGACATTGATGGAGAGCACATTGTTGCCTTTGCTGAGGAGGATGACCCAGGTACATTTTTATATTAGTGCTTTTTTTTTTGTACAGTTACTGTGTTGATATCATCTGCATAACGATTACACCAATTACACAATCTCAGGCTGATACTGTAATAGTACTTGGCCCTCAACCATACCTAACAGTTGAACTTCTCTGTAGATGGTTTTGAATTCCTTGAAATCCTGAAGGAGGTGGCACGTGATAACACAGACAACCCCAACCTGAGCATCATCTGGATTGACCCTGATAATTTCCCCCTGGTATGAATGTTCCCCAAACTGTATATCAGCCAGCAGTCAAATTGTTGTTTGATGTATAATGTATTTATACTGCTAGTGAAATCAATCCCAATCAGTGTGATATACCGATATCAGTGGTTTTATTACTACATGGACATTTAACCACATCTGTCCATTTGTCTGTATCTCACTTTCAGCTGGTTCCATACTGGGAGAAGACCTTCGGTATCGATCTCTCTTCTCCTCAAATCGGTGTGGTTGATGTTGAAGATGTAAGCAAGCTTTCCTAAATCCTAAAAAACCCTAAAATGACAAACTGACTGATTGTTTGGACAATCCAACATACTTAGTATAGAGAAACTATCAAATTTAGTCGTACTGTGGTGTTATCATTGGTTGAAGTCCATCAGCCACTGGCCACTGAAAGCTCTAAAACCCAGTGTAATCTACCTGTTCAGCACCAAATAGTATCAGAGAGACACTTAATTATGTTTTGTGGCAAAGGTAATCACTGTATTTTTATGTTGTGAAACACCAGCTACCATTTAGTTAAAAAGTGAGCTGCAAAGAGGTGGTGACACAGAGTTTCTCTAATAAGCCAGACTACAGTCTTTACCTGTTTTTGACTAAATACTGTGACCTATTAAAACCTAATGTGGATAAATTATCCTCTAATCACTTATTTGTGTTTAGAGTTTAGTTGCGTAGAAACACAAGGAGACAGCGTTGCTGGTGAACATGTAGCCTGTAAAGTAGCAGGTGCAGTGCATCCAGAAAGTTTTCGCAGTGCTTCACTTTTTCCACATTTTGTTATGTTACAGTCTTATTCCAAAATGGATTATATTCATTTTTTCCTCAAAATTTTGCAAATTGAAATTATTCTTGTAAAATGTTTATCTGGAAAGCTGTAAAAAAATTATTTAAATTGTCCATAGATGTTATTTTGTGGCAAACCTTGTTATTTAAGGGTATGACTTTATTGTAGGAGATAATTTACTTTATTACAGTACACCACCTTTAGTGTTTGAGACGTTTTGGTCTTTTAAAAAATAACTTTTTGTACTATTTGTAATATTTCTCCTTGGCAGGCCGACAGCGTGTGGATGGAAATGGATGACCAGGATGACATGCCCACAGCTGACGAGCTCGAGCAGTGGATAGAAGATGTTCTGTCTGGTAAGATCGACCCAGATGATGATGATGAAGACGAAGATGATGACGACGATGATGATGATGACGACGATGATGATGATGACGAAGAAGACGACGATGATGATGACGACGATGATGATGACGACGACGACGACGATGATGACGACGATGATGATGACAATGATGATGATGATGACGATGATGACGACGATGATGATGATGACGATGATGATGACGACGATGATGATGAATAAATGTTTACTACCATCATTTATTTAACTATGATTTAGTCAGTGATGGCAAAACCCTGAAGTAGTACCAGTACCAGTAGTACCAGTTTCATCTTGCAGCAAACATTTTTGTGTCTGTTTGCGTCCTGTACAGTTTCCTGTAAGAGACTAATGTAACGGCCCTGTGGGAAACCTTTACTGTCACTTGGGAATGGGATTTTCAAAGAAGCAGAGGATTTGCAACCCTGCTGAGGAACAGGGTTGCTTAAAATGTTAGCACTACATGTCCTACTTTTTTCTTTCTCACTTCAAATGTTCACAGTCAATGTGAGCTAACAGAGCGTGAGTTCTCTGACTTTTTCTACCTAACATCATAGACCGAGATTCACCCGACTCTCATTTTCTCCAGTTTACTGTAATCCAGGTTCAATGACATTTTCTACATGAAGAAATGAAGAAACCAACACATTATTGTATCATTTATACAGACAATACCTAAACTCACTGGACAGTCTTAAGATCATTACAGTCTTGGGAAAATATTAAGCAAAACATAATAAAAAGAAAAGACAACACAATTTCTTTCTGCTCTGAAAATAAAAAAAATTAAATACAAAAAAAGTATGAACTAATGGTCACTATTTGTGTGTGTCTGTGCAGATGTTTGGGTGACACTGATTTCCTGAAGACCTCTAGGTAATATACAGCAGGAGAGCTATTTTTGAGCATACACTCTAATAGTATTGTGCAAAGATTGAATTTAAAATCATTTTATAATTGCAAGATCTGGATCTCGCGCTACATGGCTACAGTGAAGGAAATGCATGCATGGATGCATGAAACTATCTCCAAGCAGGCAGAAATTGAATTTATACCTTCCCGTCTTAAGACATCACAAAGCCAGCCCTGATAATTTCAACTACATTGATTTGAATTCGTATCAAGCATCCCATACTGATTTAGCTTCTCCTGAAGGAGGAGAGCGACTTTGAGCAGGTCACAATACATGAAAATGTATATGCAAAATAATTGACAAAAACATTAAGGCTGAATTCGTAGACCTATTCCATTACAACACGTCATACCCAATCAAAATAAGTGCTTTTGCATGCATGGACGTGGTTTAGCAGCACTAAATTAATCAAATGTGTTACTACTCAAAATATTTACAACCTTTGTCTGTGATCTGCCAGTAATTTGCAATATAAAGATTAGCCTACATGCATCCAGTTTCAGGTGTCTGCCCGTGTGCACATCAGACAGGTGCCTGTGCATCAGTTGCATTCAATGAAAAACCCTCCTGCATGGTTGTGCAGAGCTGTGGTCATGTTTATTTGAGCTTTAGAACATTATACCACCATGAAACAACCAGAAACTCTTATTTCTGATTTGTTTCACCGCTCTATTTTTTCTTTAAGTTATGAAATGAAGTGTAAAAGTGCTGAAAGAACCGCATCTACCTAAAAAACAAATTATTTTTACTATTTTAAAACAGTATCGGGATCACCTTCTTACTATGGGGCCCGGTCGAAATCACTGGTCTCTTTTAACCCCGGTGTTTGCTGTGCACACTGTACCACAAGGTTAGTCTGGATCTTATATAATGATTATTAAACTGCCGGGAAGCAACAAATAATGAAAACAAACAGCGAGATGAACTTTTGCCTTTGCCTTTAACGTGTGTTTGCTATGACGATTAAATGTCAACAGCTAACACATTGATAAACCCCAATAAAAGCTGGTGAAGAACCAGATGAATTAAGATTCACTCTAGAAAATGTTCCTCTTTCTGTGTTTGCTGGTTTTTTTCTGCTGTGGCCTGAACATGGCGCAGCATGGGTTTTCACAATCTGAGACTGTGTGCCCTGATTCCTGTCTTCTTCGAAATGAGTTTGTGGCCATGAAAGAAAAAATAGAAATTATGGAAACAATGCTGAGAGATAGCGAAACCCGGCTGATCAACAGTGAAAGCCAGATTGCGGAAATGAAAGAGCAAGGTATAAAATCTTTGGGTTTTGAAATTGAATGATTCATGAAGTGTTGACGTATATTTTACAAAACCTGTGGATGTATATGTCTTTCTTTCACACACAGCGAGCACGAAAGTGATATTCAGTGCAGCACTAGCACATCCTGGAAGCTTTGGACCTTTCGAGAAAGAAACAGCTGTAATCTACAAAACAGTGATAACAAACGTCGGCAGTGCTTACAGTCCAGTCTCAGGTAAAGACATCCCACACCTGCAGTATGGTGCTTTGTGTATAAAAATTACCATCATTATCATGAGTAATATTCTATTACTTTAGTCCCAGGTTTGTGAAAGTTAAACATAGAAATAGATAAGTAGAGTCATTTTTTAGTAGTCAAGTAATCAATTGGGTCGTAAAAAGACAATGCAAGCTGCATTAGTGTAATTCTGTATTTATCTTGTTTTGTTTATCATGTTTTCTTTTTTATTTGTTATATTATTTTTGGCAGTGGTTATTTTCAGATTTTTCTAAGATCGTCTTTAATCAGAAATGTGCACCTTAAAAAATGAAACATGTGGCAAGTAGAAAATTGCCAAGATGCATTGTCAAACTTTAAAAGACCAACACCTTCCTATTTCCACAGGTGACTTCACTGCACCTGTTGCAGGTGTATATTACTTTAATTTTTTCTATCATGCTGGTGGATCTCGCCAGGGACAGCTGTTTCTATATAAGAACGACCAGATTGTGGTCATGACCCACGATCATCAGTCAGATACTGACACAGCGGACAATGGAGGAAACGCAGTGTTCCTGCAGCTGCAGCAAGGAGACCGAGTGTATGTGCGCTTGGGTGCAAATAGACATATTTGGGGATACGGCCAACATACAACTTTCAATGGCTTTTTAGTCACTCAAATGGACTCCTAATTTAGAAAGAAATGTAATCTTTATGGATAAATAAAAATAAATAAATGAAAATAGGACAACAAAATCTCAACAAAATCAAAGAATCTCATCTACTAATGGTGTGTAAAGACTGCATGTTTTAAATGAGCAAAATAGTGCAGATGTTGCACCTTTGCCTTCATATATATATTTATAATTATAGGTAAGAATAAATGCAAATACATAAATGTGATTTACCAAAGTGATTGCAGTTGCTGTAATTGCATCTGTATTTAATATCAGCTTCCACACAGCAGTTTTTTAGTCAAGGAGGAGGAGGCAGAAAAAATGTGTGCAGAAAATGTTGTGTTGTGTTGTTGTGTTAATACATTTTCAATTGTATTGCAGTGATCTGATACAAAAAGTACTGCTTTCTGTTTTTTAATTCATGGATTTAGATTTTTAAATCTAAATAACAGGAAATAAAAGTTGAAATTCTGAACTTTGGCCTCATGTTGATATTAAACACAAATGTCTTCAGTGTACAAACAAAAACACTTGTGTTCACACTCTGAAGTCCTCATGGTGAATGACTGCTACTGGGATCAATAACTGCAGTATTAGTACGCAATGTAATGTGTTGTAAATTAAGATAACAAACACTGTCACAGGCTCACACATTCAGCATAAGTGTATTCCTGTAAATGTTGTAACAGCTTTTGAGGACAACATGTCCAAGTCAATATTTGTCATCATGTCCCACTTTTCTTCCTCAGTGATGTTTCTCAGCGATGCAGCTATTTCTGTTTACACTTTCAGGAAAACAACCACCACATATCAAAGGTTAACAGATTGCCAGAAACTGTAGTTGTACTATTTCCTGATTGTATGCCCTCTGAACCAGTAAATAGATTATTTACATTAGATAATAGAGTCGTGTGTCAAATCAAATGGCACGTTAAAAATGAACAGAAGTCGTCTTTAAGCAACATAAAAGCAGCCACAGTGATCCTAAGTTTTAGGACACTGAGCCATCCTAAATCATCTTAGGAGAATGATGTATTTTTCTGTTTTTATGCTCGTGTCCCTGTTGGGTGGCTTTTCTTTGGCCCAGGGTGACAGCAATGACCCTGAAACAGAACAAACTAGTCAAATACAGTCATGCTTTCCAGACGTGTAATTTGCTGAAAGAGTTTGGTGCCATGAGAGAAAAACTGGGAGCTTTAGAAACCAAGCTGAAGGAGAGTTAAAATCAGATTCTTGAACTGAAGAGTAAAGGTAACGTGAAACTTTTCCTCACATTGTTTTCAAGCCTTGAGTGAAGAATGTTTGACACAGTTTCATTGGTTGTGTTTGACTTTACTCAGAAACAAAAAAGGTGGTCTTCAGTGCAGCCATAAGTGGTTTTGGACACACTGGACCCTTTAACACAGACACAACTTTAATCTACAAAACAGTGATAACAAACATCGGAAATGCTTACAATCAGTTCACAGGTAAGTGCTGTCATTTTCATTCGAGTGTGTCAAAATGTGTCATAGTCTTTGGGGGTCATTCTGGAAAACATATCTTTCATCCTGTTCCATGTTTCTTCCATTTAATAACGATGGACTTAACTGTACTACAGAAGAATATCCAGTGAAATTATCCTGTTTCCATTCTCTGACATCCACTAAGATTTTCAATAACCATTTCACACAGTTGCTAAACTGTTGTTTAATTGATTCATTGGTAATTGGACCTTGCAGATACAGCTGTAGCTATACTACAGTCACTAGAAGTGTTGTTTGTGCTTTATAGTCATCTGTTTCACTTCTACATCAGTAGAAGTTCTGACTTTATGTACATATATGATACATACATAAAATATCCAATCTGACTGTTAGATGTGTTTTGAAGTTAATGACAGATATACAAGGTCTACTAGATCTACTACTTGGATTGGCACAAATCGAGGCTTCTGCCACCACAGGTTTTTATTTCTTTTGTAATATATATATATACAAAGATTACTTAAATTGCTACAATCATCTACGTTCGGTGACTTGTCGTTTTGTTTTGTCCAGTGCTGTAGTTTATGACCAAATGTCCTCCTCAGACAACATATCCATCAGCCCCATTTAGCAAAAAAGTTATATGCTAACATGCCAAACAAACATTGATGACCATCATAAACATTATACCTGCTAAACATGCTATATGCTGATATTCTAAGCATTTTAGAGTGTTGAATCCTTTAGCTCTGCCACAGTCCCACAGACGGTGGACTGTTGAAAATAAGAGCTACATTAAATAAGTCATGCTGTGCACGGTGCTGCAGATGCTGAAAGAACAAGGACAAGAATGAATTCTCTATATCACAAGCGAATCTTCACCACACCAACAGTTTAGAGCAGTTTTAATGTGATTCAGTATTTTGACATTAAGTTTTTAGTTGTTTGAATAAAATGTGCCTTCCCACAGGTATCTTTGCTGCACCTGTTGCAGGCATTTACAACTTCACCTTCTTTTATCACGCTGGAGGATCAGAAGTAGTGAACCTAGCCCTCATCAAGAACAATCAGGTTGTTGTGATGGCCTATGACCACAAATCTTTGCAGGACGGGGCTGATAACGGAGGCAACGCAGTGTTCCTGCAGCTGCAGCAGGGGGACCAGGTCTAGATTACCACCTTCAGTGGGTTTTTGATCAGTCAAGTGTGAGAAAGAGCAAATAATGTTATGTTTAATTTATCAATATAGTAATGGTACTTGGCCCTCAACCATACCTAACAGTTGAACTTCTCTGTAGATGGTTTTGAATTCCTTGAAATCCTGAAGGAGGTGGCACGTGATAACACAGACAACCCCAACCTGAGCATCATCTGGATTGACCCTGATAATTTCCCCCTGGTATGAATGTTCCCCAAACTGTATATCAGCCAGCAGTCAAATTGTTGTTTAATGTATAATGTATTTATACTGCTAGTGAAATCAATCCCAATCAGTGTGATATACCGATATCAGTGGTTTTATTACTACATGGACATTTAACCACATCTATCCATTTGTCTGTATCTCGCTTTCAGCTGGTTCCATAATGGGAGAAGACCTTCGGTATCGATCTCTCTTCTCCTCAAATCGGTGTGGTTGATGTTGAAGATGTAAGCAAGCTTTCCTAAATCCTAAAAAACCCTAAAATGACAAACTGACTGATTGTTTGGACAATCCAACATACTTAGTATAGAGAAACTATCCTCTAATCACTTATTTGTGTTTAGAGTTTAGTTGCGTAGAAACATCCTACATCTCTAAGGAGACAGTGTTGCTGGTAAACATGTAGCCTGTGAAATAGCAGGTGCAGTGCATCCAGAAAGTTTTCACAGTGCTTCACTTTTTCCACATTTTGTTATGTTACAGTCTTATTCCAAAATGCATTATATTCATTAAATTATAAATTGAAATTATTTTTGTAAAATGTTTATCTGGAAAGCTGTGAAAAATGTATTTAAATTGTCCATAGATGTTATTTTGTGGCAAATCTTGTTATTTAAGGGTACCACAAGGTTAGTCTGGATCTTATATAATGATTATTAAACTGCCGGGAAGCAACAAATAATGAAAACAAACAGCGAGATGAACTTTTGCCTTTGCCTTTAACGTGTGTTTGCTATGACGATTAAATGTCAACAGATAACACATTGATAAACCCCAATAAAAGCTGGTGAAGAACCAGATGAATTAAGATTCACTCTAGAAAATGTTCCTCTTTCTGTGTTTGCTGGTTTTTTTCTGCTGTGGCCTGAACATGGCGCAGCATGGGTTTTCACAATCTGAGACTGTGTGCCCTGATTCCTGTCTTCTTCGAAATGAGCTTATGGCCATGAAAGAAAAAATAGAAATTATGGAAACAATGCTGAGAGATAGCGAAACCAGGCTGATCAACAGTGAAAGCCGGATTGCGGAAATGAAAGAGCAAGGTATAAAATCTTTGGGTTTTGAAATTGAATGATTCATGAAGTGTTGACGTATATTTTACAAAACCTGTGGATGTATATGTCTTTCTTTCACACACAGCGAGCACGAAAGTGATATTCAGTGCAGCACTAGCACATCCTGGAAGCTTTGGACCTTTCGAGAAAGAAACAGCTGTAATCTACAAAACAGTGATAACAAACGTCGGCAGTGCTTACAGTCCAGTCTCAGGTAAAGACATCCCACACCTGCAGTATGGTGCTTTGTGTATAAAAATGACCATCATTATCATGAGTAATATTCTATTACTTTAGTCCCAGGTTTGTGAAAGTTAAACATAGAAATAGATAAGTAGAGTCATTTTTTAGTAGTCAAGTAATCAATTGGGTCGTAAAAAGACAATGCAAGCTGCATTAGTGTAATTCTGTATTTATGTTGTTTTGTTTATCATGTTTTCTTTTTTATTTGTTATATTATTTTTGGCAGTGGTTATTTTCAGATTTTTCTAAGATCGTCTTTAATCAGAAATGTGCACCTTAAAAAATGAAACATGTGGCAAGTAGAAAATTGCCAAGATGCTTTGTCAAACTTTAAAAGACCAACATCATCCTATTTCCACAGGTGACTTCACTGCACCTGTTGCAGGTGTATATTACTTTAATTTTTTCTATCATGCTGGTGGATCTCACCAGGGACAGCTGTTTCTATATAAGAACGACCAGATTGTGGTCATGACCCACGATCATCAGTCAGATACTGACACAGCGGACAATGGAGGAAACGCAGTGTTCCTGCAGCTGCAGCAAGGAGACCGAGTGTATGTGCGCTTGGGTGCAAATAGACATATTTGGGGATACGGCCAACATACAACTTTCAATGGCTTTTTAGTCACTCAAATGGACTCCTAATTTAGAAAGAAATTTAATCTTTATAGATAAATAAAAATAAATAAATGAAAATAGGACAACAAAATCTCAACAAAATCAAAGAATCTCATCTACTAATGGTGTGTAAAGACTGCATGTTTTAAATGAGCAAAATAGTGCAGATGTTGCACCTTTGCCTTCATATATATATATACTTATAGGTAAGAAAAATTGCAAATATATAAATGTGATTTACCAAAGTGATTGCAGTGGCTGTGATTGCATCTGTATTTAATATCAGCTTCCACACAGCAGTTTTTTAGTCAAGGAGGAGGAGGCAGAAAAAATGTGTGCAGAAAATGTTGTGTTGTGTTGTTGTGTTAATACATTTTCAATTGTATTGCAGTGATCTGATACAAAAAGTACTTTTTTTAATTCATGGATTTAGATTTTTAAATCTAAATAACAGGAAATAAAAGTTGAAATTCTGAACTTTGGCCTCATGTTGATATTAAACACAAATGTCTTCAGTGTACAAACAAAAAGACTTGTTTTCACACTCTGAAGTCCTCATGGTGAATGACTGCTACTGGGATCAATAACTGCAGTATTAGTACGCAATGTAATGTGTTGTAAGATAACAAACACTGTCACAGGCTCACACATTCAGCATAAGTGTATTCCTGTAAATGTTGTAACAGCTTTTGAGGACAACATGTCCAAGTCAATATTTGTCATCATGTCCCACTTTTCTTCCTCAGTGATGTTTCTCAGCGATGCAGCTATTTCTGTTTACACTTTCAGGAAAACACCCACCACATATCAAAGGTTAACAGATTGCCAGAAACTGTAGTTGTACTATTTCCTGATTGTATGCCCTCTGAACCAGTAAATAGATTATTTACATTAGATAATAGAGTCGTGTGTCAAATCAAATGGCACGTTAAAATTTAACAGAAGTCGTCTTTAAGCAACATAAAAGCAGCCACAGTGATCCTAAGTTTTAGGACACTGAGCCATCCTAAATCATCTTAGGAGAATGATGTATTTTTCTGTTTTTATGCTCGTGTCCCTGTTGGGTGGCTTTTCTTTTGCCCAGGGTGACAGCAATGACCCTGAAACAGGACAAACTAGTCAAATACAGTCATGCTTTCCGGACATGTGTAATTTGCTGAAAGAGTTTGGTGCCATGAGAGAAAAACTGGGAGCTTTAGAAACCAAGCTGAAGGAGAGCGAAAATCAGATTCTTGAACTGAAGAGTAAAGGTAACGTGAAACTTTTCCTCACATTGTTTTCAAGCCTTGAGTGAAGAATGTTTGACACAGTTTCATTGGTTGTGTTTGACTTTACTCAGAAACAACAAAAGTGGTCTTCAGTGCAGCCATAAGTGGTTTTGGACACACTGGACCCTTTAACACAGACACAACTTTAATCTACAAAACAGTGATAACAAACATCGGAAATGCTTACAATCAATTCACAGGTAAGTGCTGTCATTTTCATTCGAGTGTGTCAAAATGTGTCATAGTCTTTGGGGGTCATTCTGGAAAACATATCTTTCATCCTGTTCCATGTTTCTTCCATTTAATAACGATGGACTTAACTGTACTACAGAAGAATATCCAGTGAAATTATCCTGTTTCCATTCTCTGACATCCACTAAGATTTTCAATAACCATTTCACACAGTTGCTAAACTGTTGTTTAATTGATTCATTGGTAATTGGACCTTGCAGATACAGCTGTAGCTATACTACAGTCACTAGAAGTGTTGTTTGTGCTTTATAGTCATCTGTTTCACTTCTACATCAGTAGAAGTTCTGACTTTATGTACATATATGATACATACATAAAATATCCAATCTGACTGTTAGATGTGTTTTGAAGTTAATGACAGATATACAAGGTCTACTAGATCTACTACTTGGATTGGCACAAATCGAGGCTTCTGCCACCACAGGTTTTTATTTCTTTTGTAATATATATATATACAAAGATTACTTAAATTGCTACAATCATCTACGTTCGGTGACTTGTCGTTTTGTTTTGTCCAGTGCTGTAGTTTATGACCAAATGTCCTCCTCAGACAACATATCCATCAGCCCCATTTAGCAAAAAAGTTATATGCTAACATGCCAAACAAACATTGATGACCATCATAAACATTATACCTGCTAAACATGCTATATGCTGATATTCTAAGCATTTTAGAGTGTTGAATCCTTTAGCTCTGCCACAGTCCCACAGACGGTGGACTGTTGAAAATAAGAGCTACATTAAATAAGTCATGCTGTGCACGGTGCTGCAGATGCTGAAAGAACAAGGACAAGAATGAATTCTCTATATCACAAGCGAATCTTCACCACACCAACAGTTTAGAGCAGTTTTAATGTGATTCAGTATTTTGACATTAAGTTTTTAGTTGTTTGAATAAAATGTGCCTTCCCACAGGTATCTTTGCTGCACCTGTTGCAGGCATTTACAACTTCACCTTCTTTTATCACGCTGGAGGATCAGAAGTAGTGAACCTAGCCCTCATCAAGAACAATCAGGTTGTTGTGATGGCCTATGACCACAAATCTTTGCAGGACGGGGCTGATAACGGAGGCAACGCAGTGTTCCTGCAGCTGCAGCAGGGGGACCAGGTCTAGATTACCACCTTCAGTGGGTTTTTGATCAGTCAAGTGTGAGAAAGAGCAAATAATGTTATGTTTAATTTATCAATATAGTAATGGTACTTGGCCCTCAACCATACCTAACAGTTGAACTTCTCTGTAGATGGTTTTGAATTCCTTGAAATCCTGAAGGAGGTGGCACGTGATAACACAGACAACCCCAACCTGAGCATCATCTGGATTGACCCTGATAATTTCCCCCTGGTATGAATGTTCCCCAAACTGTATATCAGCCAGCAGTCAAATTGTTGTTTAATGTATAATGTATTTATACTGCTAGTGAAATCAATCCCAATCAGTGTGATATACCGATATCAGTGGTTTTATTACTACATGGACATTTAACCACATCTATCCATTTGTCTGTATCTCGCTTTCAGCTGGTTCCATACTGGGAGAAGACCTTCGGTATCGATCTCTCTTCTCCTCAAATCGGTGTGGTTGATGTTGAAGATGTAAGCAAGCTTTCCTAAATCCTAAAAAACCCTAAAATGACAAACTGACTGATTGTTTGGACAATCCAACATACTTAGTATAGAGAAACTATCCTCTAATCACTTATTTGTGTTTAGAGTTTAGTTGCGTAGAAACATCCTACATCTCTAAGGAGACAGTGTTGCTGGTAAACATGTAGCCTGTGAAATAGCAGGTGCAGTGCATCCAGAAAGTTTTCACAGTGCTTCACTTTTTCCACATTTTGTTATGTTACAGTCTTATTCCAAAATGCATTATATTCATTAAATTATAAATTGAAATTATTTTTGTAAAATGTTTATCTGGAAAGCTGTGAAAAATGTATTTAAATTGTCCATAGATGTTATTTTGTGGCAAATCTTGTTATTTAAGGGTACCACAAGGTTAGTCTGGATCTTATATAATGATTATTAAACTGCCGGGAAGCAACAAATAATGAAAACAAACAGCGAGATGAACTTTTGCCTTTGCCTTTAACGTGTGTTTGCTATGACGATTAAATGTCAACAGATAACACATTGATAAACCCCAATAAAAGCTGGTGAAGAACCAGATGAATTAAGATTCACTCTAGAAAATGTTCCTCTTTCTGTGTTTGCTGGTTTTTTTCTGCTGTGGCCTGAACATGGCGCAGCATGGGTTTTCACAATCTGAGACTGTGTGCCCTGATTCCTGTCTTCTTCGAAATGAGCTTATGGCCATGAAAGAAAAAATAGAAATTATGGAAACAATGCTGAGAGATAGCGAAACCAGGCTGATCAACAGTGAAAGCCGGATTGCGGAAATGAAAGAGCAAGGTATAAAATCTTTGGGTTTTGAAATTGAATGATTCATGAAGTGTTGACGTATATTTTACAAAACCTGTGGATGTATATGTCTTTCTTTCACACACAGCGAGCACGAAAGTGATATTCAGTGCAGCACTAGCACATCCTGGAAGCTTTGGACCTTTCGAGAAAGAAACAGCTGTAATCTACAAAACAGTGATAACAAACGTCGGCAGTGCTTACAGTCCAGTCTCAGGTAAAGACATCCCACACCTGCAGTATGGTGCTTTGTGTATAAAAATGACCATCATTATCATGAGTAATATTCTATTACTTTAGTCCCAGGTTTGTGAAAGTTAAACATAGAAATAGATAAGTAGAGTCATTTTTTAGTAGTCAAGTAATCAATTGGGTCGTAAAAAGACAATGCAAGCTGCATTAGTGTAATTCTGTATTTATGTTGTTTTGTTTATCATGTTTTCTTTTTTATTTGTTATATTATTTTTGGCAGTGGTTATTTTCAGATTTTTCTAAGATCGTCTTTAATCAGAAATGTGCACCTTAAAAAATGAAACATGTGGCAAGTAGAAAATTGCCAAGATGCTTTGTCAAACTTTAAAAGACCAACATCATCCTATTTCCACAGGTGACTTCACTGCACCTGTTGCAGGTGTATATTACTTTAATTTTTTCTATCATGCTGGTGGATCTCACCAGGGACAGCTGTTTCTATATAAGAACGACCAGATTGTGGTCATGACCCACGATCATCAGTCAGATACTGACACAGCGGACAATGGAGGAAACGCAGTGTTCCTGCAGCTGCAGCAAGGAGACCGAGTGTATGTGCGCTTGGCTGCAAATAGACATATTTGGGGATACGGCCAACATACAACTTTCAATGGCTTTTTAGTCACTCAAATGGACTCCTAATTTAGAAAGAAATTTAATCTTTATAGATAAATAAAAATAAATAAATGAAAATAGGACAACAAAATCTCAACAAAATCAAAGAATCTCATCTACTAATGGTGTGTAAAGACTGCATGTTTTAAATGAGCAAAATAGTGCAGATGTTGCACCTTTGCCTTCATATATATATATACTTATAGGTAAGAAAAATTGCAAATATATAAATGTGATTTACCAAAGTGATTGCAGTGGCTGTGATTGCATCTGTATTTAATATCAGCTTCCACACAGCAGTTTTTTAGTCAAGGAGGAGGAGGCAGAAAAAATGTGTGCAGAAAATGTTGTGTTGTGTTGTTGTGTTAATACATTTTCAATTGTATTGCAGTGATCTGATACAAAAAGTACTTTTTTTAATTCATGGATTTAGATTTTTAAATCTAAATAACAGGAAATAAAAGTTGAAATTCTGAACTTTGGCCTCATGTTGATATTAAACACAAATGTCTTCAGTGTACAAACAAAAAGACTTGTTTTCACACTCTGAAGTCCTCATGGTGAATGACTGCTACTGGGATCAATAACTGCAGTATTAGTACGCAATGTAATGTGTTGTAAGATAACAAACACTGTCACAGGCTCACACATTCAGCATAAGTGTATTCCTGTAAATGTTGTAACAGCTTTTGAGGACAACATGTCCAAGTCAATATTTGTCATCATGTCCCACTTTTCTTCCTCAGTGATGTTTCTCAGTGATGCAGCTATTTCTGTTTACACTTTCAGGAAAACAACCACCACATATCAAAGGTTAACAGATTGCCAGAAACTGTAGTTGTACTATTTCCTGATTGTATGCCCTCTGAACCAGTAAATAGATTATTTACATTAGATAATAGAGTCGTGTGTCAAATCAAATGGCACGTTAAAATTTAACAGAAGTCGTCTTTAAGCAACATAAAAGCAGCCACAGTGATCCTAAGTTTTAGGATACTGAGCCATCCTAAATCATCTTAGGAGAATGATGTATTTTTCTGTTTTTATGCTCGTGTCCCTGTTGGGTGGCTTTTGTTTTGCCCAGGGTGACAGCAATGACCCTGAAACAGGACAAACTAGTCAAATACAGTCATGCTTTCCGGACATGTGTAATTTGCTGAAAGAGTTTGGTGCCATGAGAGAAAAACTGGGAGCTTTAGAAACCAAGCTGAAGGAGAGCGAAAATCAGATTCTTGAACTGAAGAGTAAAGGTAACGTGAAACTTTTCCTCACATTGTTTTCAAGCCTTGAGTGAAGAATGTTTGACACAGTTTCATTGGTTGTGTTTGACTTTACTCAGAAACAAAAAAGGTGGTCTTCAGTGCAGCCATAAGTGGTTTTGGACACACTGGACCCTTTAACACAGACACAACTTTAATCTACAAAACAGTGATAACAAACATCGGAAATGCTTACAATCAGTTCACAGGTAAGTGCTGTCATTTTCATTCGAGTGTGTCAAAATGTGTCATAGTCTTTGGGGGTCATTCTGGAAAACATATCTTTCATCCTGTTCCATGTTTCTTCCATTTAATAACGATGGACTTAACTGTACTACAGAAGAATATCCAGTGAAATTATCCTGTTTCCATTCTCTGACATCCACTAAGATTTTCAATAACCATTTCACACAGTTGCTAAACTGTTGTTTAATTGATTCATTGGTAATTGGACCTTGCAGATACAGCTGTAGCTATACTACAGTCACTAGAAGTGTTGTTTGTGCTTTATAGTCATCTGTTTCACTTCTACATCAGTAGAAGTTCTGACTTTATGTACATATATGATACATACATAAAATATCCAATCTGACTGTTAGATGTGTTTTGAAGTTAATGACAGATATACAAGGTCTACTAGATCTACTACTTGGATTGGCACAAATCGAGGCTTCTGCCACCACAGGTTTTTATTTCTTTTGTAATATATATATATATACAAAGATTACTTAAATTGCTACAATCATCTACGTTCGGTGACTTGTCGTTTTGTTTTGTCCAGTGCTGTAGTTTATGACCAAATGTCCTCCTCAGACAACATATCCATCAGCCCCATTTAGCAAAAAAGTTATATGCTAACATGCCAAACAAACATTGATGAGCATCATAAACATTATACCTGCTAAACATGCTATATGCTGATATTCTAAGCATTTTAGAGTGTTGAATCCTTTAGCTCTGCCACAGTCCCACAGACGGTGGACTGTTGAAAATAAGAGCTACATTAAATAAGTCATGCTGTGCACATTAAAAAGTACAAATTAATTACTGGAAGGAAATAATATAGGAGAACGCTAAAAATGCAAATGTAAACAATTATATAAGGACTCTCTCCAACTACACATTTTGATTGGGCTAATTAATGTTTAAGGTGATCATAGATTCAAGATTCAGTATCGAAGTGATACTGGCCACCACTCACTTGTACAACATTTACAGCAAAATGCTGCAGATGCTGAAAGAACAAGGACAAGAATGAATTCTCTATATCACAAGCAAATCTTCACCACACCAACAGTTTAGAGCAGTTTCAATACGATTCAACCACTTTTACTACAGATACACCTTTCAAGAAGGAGTCATTGACCTTTACACAGAAGTTTTACTTGTTTGAATAAAATGTGCCTTCCCACAGGTATTTTTGCTGCACCGGTTGCAGGCATTTACTACTTCACCTTCTTTTATCATGCTGGAGGATCAGAACGCGTGAGCCTAGCCCTCATCAAGAACACTCAGGTTGTTGTGATGGCCTATGACCACAAAACACTGCAGGACGGGGCTGATAACGGAGGCAACGCAGTGTTCCTGCAGCTGCAGCAGGGGGACCAGGTCTATATGCGCTTGCATGCAAGTACTCATGTGTGGGGAAACACTCAGATTACCACCTTCAGTGGGTTTTTGATCAGTCAAGTGTGAGAAAGAGCAAATAATGTTGTGTTTAATTTGTCAATATAGTTTTAAATTACTTGGAGACTACTGCTGTATGTGACCCTTTGATCTATTAAAATATCAGCTTGACTTGATTTTGATAGTAAACAGACTGAAGAAGACAAACCAGTGCTTCTGAATGTTAATGTGTTCTTATTGGAGCTTTAAACAAATGTTTTGAATGATTGCATTTTTGTGTTCTGTATTTTATGTCAATGTTTTATTCTTCTGTATTTGTATTATTCTTGACTCTTCATCTTTTCAACTTTTGTATGTTTTTTTTTAATTAAAACTAAAAACCTGGTGGTGTGATTTGCTGTCTTTATGAAAAATTCTCTTTCTTTCTCTGTGGTACGTCTTAGTCCAAATATTTGCATAATGCTTGATAGTCACATGTAAATACAGACAGATTTTATTTTAATGCACATTTAAACTATAGAGAATGCATGAATAATTATAAATAAAGTGAGATATGTGTCTATGTCACATGTAGATTTGTGTATAAACACAATATCCCGTATATTAACAGAGCATGAAAGACATAAAATCATAATATGTTTGGAAAGAAAACAATGTCCTCTGCTGTGTCAAGTCAGAGTAGTGAAGCATTGGAGAAAAGGCAAGGCACAAACTCTGACCTGGGTTTAAAAGTAATCTTCCTGGAGGTATATTTCAGTTCTGTTGCTGAATGCTGAATCTCCATGTTTGACTTCTGCCTCTTTGTGAGCAAGAGCAGAGTTTGAATTGAAGTTACAGTAAATGGGAACAAATTGAACTCTGATGGAATTCTTCAATATAAGAATGAAAACATGGGCAAAGTTGTAGTTTAAAAGAAAGAAATGGATAAAAAAAAACCTTATTGTGAAATAATAGAGCCCTGTTTACCAGCCTACCATCCAATTTAGGCAGTAAATTGTACCTGATACTATCATAAGTACTTAATATGACTTCCTTGTTACATGAAACCATTAAAGAGATATTCCGAAACACAAAATAATACAGTCACGTGTCATCATTATCTTGTTTTCTTTGTTTTACAGGTTAACTTCGGTCAAGGGTGCATTGCCAAAAAAAAAAAAAAAAAATAAATAAATAAATCAAACAGAGTTATTCTCTTCTCACATCCAAGGGCATTACCTGGGAGCTATGGTAACCAGCTGAAGCAGAGTGAAAGTCAGTACTTTTTATTTTTATTAACATGCAACAGGTTATTGGTTGATGAGCAGATTTAGGGCTGCTGTATTGTTTAGGGAGGCCCTGGGACACTTGGTTTTGTGTTTTTCTGATTGTTGTTCAGTCACAGATGTTGTGATCGAACGTGTCAGACCAGCAAAGAAGAAAAATCTGATCATGTTTCGAGTTTTTTTATGAAGAAATAGAGTAAAATCTTACAAAAACTTACAAAGTATTGCTGTGTAATATATTGTATTTTCTACCAACTCGTTTTAGTCTTGACAGAGTCAGTGAGCCACTACTGATACAAGTAGGACTGGATGTTTATTTCAAGATGAAAGCTGCTAAAGCTGCTGTCTCCAAGTTAAGTCTTTTGGTACAGTGTGATTGTACCTTTGGCTAGTTGTCTCTAATATCTTCAATATTCACAGACAACTCCTGAGAACTGACTGACAGGGCTGTGAAGGAAATGCAGACAGACACAGTGCTCCTGTTCACAGCACCAACTGTCTCAAGTAAACAAGTACATGGTGAAGTGATTTATTTGGAGGCCTAAGGAGAACTTTGTGTTGGTTTAAATTTCAGTCAGATTTTGGGTGAACTAATAAAACTATAAGAAGTCTGGATTTCTTGCATTTTGACTCTGTGAAAATGTCTAAAAATAAACATATTTCCATTTTAGTGTGTCATCACGGTCAGTCACACGTGCATATCCAGTATACTGATATGAAATGATCTGACATCATGTACAGTAACAAGGTGACAGTCAGATCAGTCTAGGTCACAACCAAAACATTTCCTTGGAGACTAGGTTAATAAACTATGATGGCCGTTCAGATAGCTGTTTAAACTGTTCAGGACTTTTTGTGAAGGCCGTGTCAAGTTTATCTCCATGTTTTCATTGTTTTATGGTTTTATGCTACAATAATATCTAATGGGGATAATAAATATAAAATATTTATTTGTAGTAAAGTAAATATGTGACAGGAGGCTGTTTTGTTGAAGTAAATACTTTTTAAAAGACCAGTTAATACATTATATCTTATTGGTCTCTGCTGCCTTTTTGACGTTTTGCATGGTAGACTGAGATTAAAGTTAGCTCTTTATCTATTTATCATTATCATTAACAGTATTAAACTTACACTGTATACATATATTTAACAGAACTAAATGCAATGCTTCGATTAGTGAAAGAGCAAAAACAAATTGAAGCACAGTGAAAATCCTGTTTTGAAGCTAAGAAACAAAGATAGGAATAAAAAAGTAATAATTTCTTTAGAAGGAATGTATGATTTATCTTCAGCAACATTTTACAAAATAAAAACAAATAGACAAGACTTTTGTTCGCAGCTTATAGTGGTCATTTGAGACAATATCAGTCTTTGCAGTAACATAACATTTAGGTTGAAGTGACAGAGACTTGACGTGACAGTCACACTTCCAATGGGGCTTGGAGGTGTTTTCCAGTCATATGAAAGCAGAATTCATAGACTTTGTGTGATTAATAGGATGATGATAATATAAGTGAGGAATCAAGGATAATTCATATGTTGCAGAAATATAAAGTTTATGTGCTGTTCTTGGCTGTAAATCCAGGTCGTAGGAGTTCATTAAGCTCATAAAGAAAATTCTGTCACGTGCAGACCTATTATATCCTTGCTGCCTTGGTGTCAGGTTAAAAATTCATTGTTAAATATTAATAGACCTTACGACTATATATAACCAGGGTGATCAATTAGCCTAAGAGAGGAAAATATCTCAAATCAACTGCAAAGATGAATTTTTCTATTTTATTTTTTGTGTTGTACAAACAAATATGATCCACAATATGTGCCTTCCCACAGGTATCTTCACTGCACCTGTTGCAGGCATTTACTACTTCACCTTCTTTGTAGGTGTCGCAATATTCTTGGGATGTCTGGTGTGAATGTCTCTCTTAAGGTCATGCCACAGCATTTCAATGGGGTTGAGGTCAGGACTCTGACTGGGCCACTCCAGAAGGTGTATTTGCTCTGTTGAAGCTATTCTTTTGTTGAATTACTTGTATGCTTTGAATCATTGTCCATTTGAATCTCCCATCCTCTGCAGAGCTGCAGTTGGCGGACAGGTGGTCTTAAATTTTCCTGCAAAATGTCTCGATAAACTCTGGGATTCATTTTTCCATCAATAACAACAATCCGTCCAGGCCCTGAGGCAGCAAAGCAGCCACAAACCACAATGCTCCCTCCACCATGTTTTACAGTAGTGATGAGGTTTTGATGTTGGTGTGCTGTGCCTTTTTTTCTCCACACATAGTGTTGTGTGTTTTTTCCAAACAACTCAATTTTGGTTTCATCTGTCCACAGAATATTTTGCCAGTAGTGCTGTGGAACATCCAGGTGCTCTTTTGCAAACTTCAAACATGCTGCAATATTTTTTTTGGACAGCAATGGCTTCCTCCGTGGTGTCCTTCCATGTACTCCATTCTTGTTTAATGTTTATTGTTTAATTGCTTATTGTAGATATGACAACAATAATGTTAGCATGTGCCAGAGATTTCTGTAATTCTTTAGCTGACACTCTAGGATTCTTCTTTACCTCATTCAGCATTCTGCGCTGTGTTCTTGCAGTCATCTTTACAGGATGACCGCGCCTAGGGAGAGTAGCAACAGTGCTGAAATTTCTCCATTTGTAGACAGTCTGTCTTACCGTGGACACATGAACATCAAGGCGTTTGGAGATATTTTTGTAACCCTTTCCAGCTTCATGCAAGTCAACAATTCTTGATCGTAGGTCTTCTGAGAGCTGTTTTCTGCAAGGACTGGTTCACATCAGGCAGTGCTTCTTGAAACCAGTAAGCCCAAAGGTGGTGTGTGTTTGGACAGCTTTCAGCAACACATCCAATATTATCACACTGATTGGACTGACTCCTGAGCTACGGGAATATAACAGGAATATAATGTTTACAAGTAACTATTTTTGAATATATTTGTATATTTTTCTTGTTTTGGTAACAACTCTTTATGGAAAAAAAATAGTTTGCCACTGTTGAACCATCTTAAAGCAACAATATGTAAGTTAAGCCATAGCCAACATGACAATTAGGCTCAATCCACACAGCTCTCCCTGAGTCTGGATCACAGGAGCCTTTGACAGCACCTCTTCACATTAAGACATGTTAGAGCATATTTCAACTAAAACAATGTTGTGTACTATATCTTCTATTTAAGTTATTTCCAAATAACATTATATTTAATAAAAAATCATACAGATATACTTGATCTGCAACCACCTGGGTACATTCATCAGTGTGTGACATGTCACAAAGTAGTGGAGTAGGAGAGACAGGCAGCATTGCATTCGGGTCCATGGCTGAAGGTGCTGATGTTGGCTGAGGTCATATCAGAAGGTTTTGAAAGTTCAGTTGTACACGTTACTTTGAAAATGTATTTAATGTGTTTTACAACTAAGTTAAATCATACCTGGAACACATCTGCCTGTGGCACAATGTAAAGCCTGCTTTCGCCAACTGTTTCAGTTCCCTCACAGAAGCCACTTGTACTCTCTGGATTTTGCATCCATTGCGGCCAATGTAATTAGTAAGCCTGTGATTGGAAAGCCAATTACAACTGGCTGAAACTGATTTGAAGCAATGAAATGCTACTTGAGTTGAAAGACTCCCCTACTAATAAGGATTACACTGCCTTGCTTGTAATATGGTATATAATATTATAATCCATTGTTACAGGATTATAAAAAACAATCCTGTAACTATGAGCTACTTTTGTCTGGTTAGGTAATATTAATCTCCAGGTTATTTCGCCTCTGGAATTAAAGTCAAAACTGCATAACTATTTAATACTGTCATCATGCCAAAAAAAACATGTAACTGTAACTAATACACTTTGCTAACTCTGCTAACATTATTACGTTAATGGCACCTTAAACTCAGTCAGCATGGCGCCGAAACAGTCGTCTTGTTGAAGTCAGTAAGTCATCTGTACTTCTGGCCATCAGCTCCTCTCTTGCACGAGCTGCTACATTAAAAACCCCGTCGAAGACACTTGCAGGCTCAGCTTCATCTGACATGATGCTTGGTCACACAACGCTGTTTTAAACGGGTTTTCACTACCGCCAACAATTTCCAGTATTGGCCGGGAAGAATGTGTAATTACCGATAAAATCCATGGCAAGATGACGCTTCCAAATATATGTAATGTGAAGTCTTTAGGTCTAAAACTGAACTTGCTAGCTAACATCAGTTTTACATCCAACTGACTTAGCTATTTCTTAGCTATTAATGCGTTTTACACAGATTTTTTTTTTACAGTGTAAATGAAGAACATTTGGGCAAAGAGACGAGACTTTAAACTGGTGCTGTGTGCGTTTATTTTCTGATTAGAACAGACAAATATCTGCAGGTAACAGGCAGGACTTGTGTCAGTAGAAATTCAAAACTTCCCAAGACATAAAATCAAATGATCAAATGATCAAATGTGTATTCTTGGGGCCACAGTATCTGGGCGTCCAGGTGAGTTCCCTGCTTTTCCTGTTCAACAGATGACATGCTGACTTTGTGGAGATTCAAGGTTCTGAAAACCACATAGTCCTGACATCATATTAAGCAACAAGTGTTACGAGCTGGAGGAAGGGCTCCATGGCCAGAGATAATACAAGGTACAGGAGAAAGTTTTCATATATATAGTTTTCATATATCTATATCTATCTATCTATCTATATATATATATATATATATATATATATATATATATATATATATATATATATATATATATCCATCTGTCTGTCTGTTTATCTATCTAACCTTCTGTTGCCTTCCTCCAGCCACTTGTACATTGTGGTGGTCCTTTGTGAATCTCCAACTCTCCAGCATTATGATCGGCTAAACCCAAAACTAAATGTAACTGTAATCATTGACGTGTTGAACACAGTGTGTGCAGTGTGCGCTCTTACCCTCAAACCTTTTACATGACAATCAATGAAAACTCCTTTGCCTCTGCTGTCCCGGTTTTAACCTCAGTCTGAGACCACTGACCCACAAATGTTGAAATTCTTCTGTCATAATTATCGACAGGAATCAGAACACTGAAGGGCAGAAGCATCTTGGTCTAAAAGATAATATTCATATTTATAAAAGGAACACTAATGTGATTATTTTCACGATAACTGCACTGAATTAATAACAGATTCTCAATAATATGAGCTCATAATCACTTGGAGAATATGCAAACAAGAAAAACACCCTGCCAACCCGTGGATATGAACCAGGGTCCTTTTTGGTATGAGGTGATGGTGCTAACCACTACATTACACTGCCACCCTTACACAATACATGAAATATATTAATATAGATCTTTATTAAACTTTGATTGACTCCTGCTTAAAACAATACTGCATGACTGGTGTCTAAAAGTGACCAGTGATGATAATAATAATAATAATAATGATGGTACAAACATCGCTCAATCTTTATTAGATGTAATTCATTAGTTATGTTTCTATGTGTCTAAAGATTTGTTGACGACTTTGTGGATTTTCTCCTTTACACGTTCTACATGTATCTTGGCTGTTTCACATCAAAACATGACCTTATATTATCAGCCTACATTTGGTTATCATTAGGCCCATTTGGTGCCTATAAATAACATTTATAGAGGAAATTATAGCCTATTGTATTCTTTTTTATATTAAAGATTGGTGTCATATTCAGTTTTCAGGTGACAGTAAATTGATTTGAGTTGTTTGTGGTTACAGCTAGCTTTGTTGAAACGTGGCTCTAATTTAAGAAAAAGTATTTTACACATTAAAAATACATTAGCTTAACATTTTAATTTAAGTTTCTTTTATTGTTGATTTATTATTTGAAGTTGATGAAAAATGATTGTGAATTTGAATTGTGGGAGGAAACCGGAGGACCCGGAGTAAACCCACGCCAACACAGCATGTTGCTGTGTTGCTGTGTTGGCCCTTTTATTATCGGAGTTTCAGTGTGGTCTGGAGGTTGCACCAGTCCTGCACTTTCTAATGCAGGACTGGTGCAACCTCCAGACCGAACTGAAACTCTGATAATAATCCTGCACTTCTCCTTCAGGAAACTGCTAAATTTCTGCAACGGGAATTTTGCAAAAGTGCAGCAGTTTCCCAAAGGAAAAGTGCAGTATTGTTATCGGTGTTTCAGTGTAGTCTGGAGGACAAGTGCAGGACT
Organism: Anabas testudineus; assembly: GCF_900324465.2. Classification (NCBI taxonomy): domain Eukaryota; kingdom Metazoa; phylum Chordata; class Actinopteri; order Anabantiformes; family Anabantidae; genus Anabas; species Anabas testudineus. The sequence continues at coordinate 22,145,997 of NC_046627.1, read as the reverse complement.
GCTGCAATCTCCAGACCACACTGAAACGCCGATAATAACCCTGCACTTCTCCTTCACTTGGAGGTGAAGGAGAAGTGCAGGATTGTTATCGGTGTTTCAGTGAAGTCTGGAGGACAAGTGCAGGACTGCTGCAATCTCCAGACCACACTGAAACGCCGATAATAACCCTGCACTTCTCCTTCACTTGGAGGTGAAGGAGAAGTGCAGGATTGTTATCGGTGTTTCAGTGAAGTCTGGAGGACAAGTGCAGGACTGCTGCAATCTCCAGACCACACTGTAACGCCGATAATAACCCTGCACTTCTCCTTCACTCGGAGGTGAAGGAGAAGTGCAGGGTAAGAGGAGATGTGCTCATGTGCTGCTTCACAAGAAGAAAATCACAAAAGAAAAAAAGGCTAATACAAATACGGTTACAATACTAATTAGCATAATGGCATAAATGGTCATGAGCACATCTTTAGCTACCTTGCGCAAATTTTCCTTTGTAAAGTGGAGAATGCACTCTTTGGAGAATGCAATAATGTGTGCTTGCAGAATCTGGACAATGGTTTTGAACACAGCTGGATCACAGTTGGATATCTGAGCCTTGATCAGGTTTCTATCAGCACACGTCTTCTGCAGATCTTTCAGCACGGCCTTGCTGACTTTTTTGGTGGTCTTGGTGTCTGGGCAGATATCCTTTTTAACGCTGGTCAGTCCCTCCATTGTCTCCTTTACCAGGCTTTTGGTGTGGGTGAGCAGTTCCTCCCGGTTTTTTGTCTGGACAGAGAGAGACTCTTTCAGGACTCTCATTGTCACCAGGGTGACGAAAAGGTGGAGAGGGGTCTTACTTTGTGCCTCTCTCAGACACTCTAAGATGCGTCTTTGTGTTTCTTTGTCCATCTTCATGAAGTCACGTAGTGGTCTTCACTAGTTCAGTGTGTGTCTTACTGAGGTGTGATCTCTGATCTGAGGAGCTGTTGTACTAATGAGTCCTGGGTTCTGGACAAGGACGAAGATCAAAGCAGCAATCTTCAAAGAGCGTGTCCGTGACGTCACGGCGCGACGCGGAAGTCAGTGAGTGGCAGCGTGGACGCGTGAAACCATGGAAACGTGAAAACACATCTAGCGTTAGTTTGGAGAACAACTGGGAGAAAAGAGGAAATAACTACTGGAAGATCTCTTTTTACAGAGGGACGAAGTCTAAAGACAGGAGGTTTGCTTCGTCTAGTTTTCCGACCTCAAATCAGAGACGTAGAAAAGTCAGAAAAGCCGATCTGACGACACGTTAATGATCGCTCGTTTTCAGATCCTGTCTGATCCAAAGTCTAAATAAAACTGAGACCAACACGAAGTGAAACAAAACAAAATCCCTTTTCATCGTGGGATTCTTTAACTCTCAGACACTTTATGGCAGGAATAAAGTGTTTATCTTGGAGCTTGGATGTCTAAAAATCACATGACGGACGTCACTGATGTCATTCAGAGATCCGGAATTAAATTGTGAATAATCAACATGTAATTGTTGATATTTTAAACAGTAATTCTTGAATTCTAATCTCTGAATTGTAATTTTGACTTGTTTAAATGCTATTTTATAAATCTAAAATGCTGTATGATGTATAGTCAACCTAAGCGATTTATGTTAAAACGGCGTCTGTAAATACCTTTACAGGATATATATATATATTGTCTTTCACTAGTCAACACTTAAATTTAAGATATCTACAATGCAGTTTTGACTAGTCAAAACCACAATTAAACATATCTTCAATTGAATTGCGACTAGTAGGCTAATATCTTTTAAACACAAACAAGGTAATTAAGATATCTTTAAAATGTGGCCAATTAAAAATATCTTTAATTGGGATTGTGACTAATCAAAATGTAGTTAGGGATATCTTCAATTACAGTTTTGATATATCTGTAATATCTGTATCTGTCATATCTGTAATATGAATCCTCTGCCACTTTCTATTTGACCTTTCATGCCTATACCTCCTACACCTCAACATGACCTTGTTCACAGTCTCTGCACATCCTATTTACATATTTTCCCATTAAATGTAATGGACTTTTCAGATTACTGTGTGTGTACACCCTCTTTAACATCTATATATCTCCAAATCACCTAAATACATTTAGTAATCGTATATTTTAGCTACAGTTTCCTTATAATGTGTTTATTCTACCACCAGAAGACAAAGCGCAGTGACACTATATCCTTTTCCAGTCACACATGAATTATTTCAGTTGACTGAGCATTAACTAGAGCAGAGGAAGAGAGGATGTCCACTTTAACTCACAGTGATGGACAGTGTTGTCTGTGCAGCTCAGACAGTTTAATACAAGTGAAATATTTTGATAGTACCACAGCACCTGGGACAAGAAGGGCTCCCACTCAACAGTAGCTTTGAATGTACAGCTCACACACTGATGACATGTTCCTTGTTAGCAGAACTCACTAATCAGTGTCCTGAAACTTCATATAATGTGACTCATTTTGTTCAAACAGCAAACACATGGTATGAGTGGGGTTACATGACAGACTATGTTCTTGTCATATTTTCTACAGTCTTGTCTTAATTAGTCTGAACGGGGAGTTTGTTACCTTTGAAAAAGCCAGGCTACATGTTTCCTCTATTTTCAGTATTTCAAATAGAAGCTACTGTCGGCCATCGCTCTATATTTACCCCTCAGTGATGGTTTAGTTCATATTGCAGCAGACTTTGGAGAGATATGAGATTGGTGTGGATTTCTTCATTTAACGCTCTGCAGGAAAGTGAATCAGTCTATTTCCTGAAATGTCGTCTGAATATTAAGTTGACACAAAGTGACTCGTTACAGTAGAAACCACAGTCAGCGTGTGTGAGGTTGAAGCTGTGTTGACTCTTTACTAAGAGTTTAAGTGAGTTGAACAGTGTCTGGGCGTAAAAGTAGTCTTAGTCTAAGGTGAATTATATCTAAAGCTAATTCAAACATAATAATAATAAAGCAAAATTGATCTGAAGACCGGAAGGCAATTGTCAATTGTGTATGTGCTGTGATTCTTTTATCTTTGATTAAACAGATTAATAATATGTTAAGGTGAAATGTCATTTCATGTTTTTGTATGTAGCATTATACTGTAAATAAATTTAACTGGAGTTTATTTGCCTTCTTTCAGGAGCTTATACTGTATGCTGGATATATAGAAGATGAGGAATTTGAAATGCTGAATTCTTACTGTTGTCAGATAAAATTATAGATCATCACGCTCATCTTGTATTGACCTGTTACAATTAGAACCAGTTTGTGACTTTAGGTCATCAAGTGTCCTGTGATACAGTATAATTCAAACCTCGAGACCAAACATGACGGATCCTGGCGGATTTGGTGATATCTATAACAAATCCATTTCCCAAGCCAACACAGTATGTTTCGGTGAGGGTTGTCTTGACTTGTCTTTCCTCCCTGCACTTTTCCTCCTTACTGACCTGACACAGCAGCTCTTACATGCGAGACTTTTACTTGAGTTAATGTAAAAACATTTTTACATTTTCAGATAGGCAAGGTAGACCTGCCATTGATGTAAACAGACAACAAATTGAATTTCTTATGGAGCAAGGTCATACCATCAAAAGAATGGCTAAAATACTGGGTTGCTCCACATCCTTTTGGTACAAAAGGACAAAGCTGCTTGGTATACCAGTAAGAAAAAGACTATTGTCAGTGGTTGATGCAGAGCTTGAAGGACATGTAAGACATCTTCAAAGTTGTATCCAAATTATGGCAGTGAGGTAATTTCTTTTCTCTTTCTGAAATCTATAAGTCTGTTTTGCTGTATTTGTATTGGCTGTGATTATTGGCAACGATTTCAGATGATGAGAGCCCTTCTGCGTGCTCATAGGGTGATGGTTTCAAGGATCAGGGTGTGCACAGTGCTGAGCAGGATAAACCTAGCAGCTGCTGCCCAGAGATGGAGTCAGACTGTTGCTAGAAGGGTTTACTACGTACCCTACCCCAACAGTCTGTGGCACATAGATGGAAACATGCGTTTGATATGGCAAGTGAATCACATTTTACATCTGTGTTTTTTAGTAAAGATAAAACAAAGAAATTAGAACATACAGCAATGATGGAATTTCTTTACCTTTAGGCAAAGCCAAACTGTTCCTCCATTGTTTGCAGATATTATGCTAAAATTAAATTACTATTGTTTTGGAGTCATCACACTTGGTGTTTAACTTTTTACAAGAAAGCATATACATGCATTTCCCAAAATGTAAAATTCTTTAAAAAATAAGATTGAGACCATAATAATAGCAAATCAAAAATACAATAGCAAAGTTAGATATGTGAAAACACACCCAAGAGTACATGGAGAGTAAAGTTTAAACAAGTGCTGATTTATTTGTTAAGGCTGAGATACATCCGAATGTTTTATCATTCATCAATCCTTATAAACAATAGACTAGTTATTTGTTGTGACCAAATTTTCAAGTTTTAAATAGAACTACCAGAGACAGGCTAAAAGTTACTCTAGTGTGAACTGCACATGCAATTAGTTAACATAAAAAAACATAGAGGATAATAGCAAGTTTTAATAGGTAATCTGAATCCAATGTAATGTATTATTTAAAAAAATCAAAATGTAGCTCCTAGACTAATATCTTAGGTACCTAAATAACATTACTTATTAAGTTTAGGAAACTATGCATAATCGGTTCTTTTGTTTTGTTAAAATGGTACAGATGTGTTCAGTTTCTTTGTTTCTTCATTTGTTGATGTCAACAGAAATAATTTACATTGGGGTTAAAGTGTATAATGTAGTTTGGTTGCAATGCACTATGTACAACGTGCTTTGATTTGAACAACCAATGAAATTTAATCCTGTTATTGTGATTGACGTGTCTTGACAGTGGTTTTGTAGAGTGATTGGCTAAGGGGCGGGAGTTAGTGAGGTCAAGGGGTCAACAGAGAGAGCGGGAGCGGCACGAAAAGAAAAATCTAAACTAGAGAAACAGAGACATTAAAGTACAGCTTTAAGCTGAATATTGTGCCTGTTTCTCCGGCTGTTTCACCCGCTACAGCACAGTGGATCACAGCACGTTACGTAGCCGTTCTAACGTGCTCTGACTCTGCAAACAACTAGGAGGAGGAGGTTGTTGATTAGCATTGCGGGCTAACCACCAGCTAGCCTGACAAGAGACTTTTCCAGATATCGCTCCAGGTGACCAGGAGAAAGCCTGGCAGCTCCTCTGACAACAAGAGAGGAGGATACGGCTCACCTCACAGATGGACTGTCTCCTGAGCTACGGACTGATGCTAGATCGTCCCGACAGCGTGGAGGTGCAGCGTCTGGACACGGACACTGGCTGTACGTGAGTCTCCAACTCTGATTTCTGCAGCTAGAGTCAAAGGGCTTCAACGTTGTTGGCCACCACGTTACCAAGCGTCAACCAGGCCTGCAACAGGGGGTAGGGTATTTTTACTTTTGCTTTTCTGTTTTCTACTTGGTCGCCGGCCCACACACTGTGTTACTGTGCTTCTTGACTGTGAGATATATTAGGGATGGCAGCTGAAGCCCAATGAAGCTTCCACATCTGATCGTGCCGGAAAATGAACCAAAGTTGCGGGGCTTTGAAACCACACAGAACAGTGACATCTGGTGGTGCACTGCAAGTATATCACCTGCTTCCACCAGCCTCCTTGTCCTTGTTATACTTCAATATGTATATAATAAAAAGCGTAAAACAAAACAATTGTGTCACCTTGTGAATAATAAGTATAAAGTGAGAGGGCTATGCTGAAACAGGGCCAAACTAAAAATGACTGCATGGGAAACATTTAACAGATTTATATTCAAAAACAGGATTTTCTCAACTGTGCTAGGTTTCAGCCTCTCTTTGCCTGATGACTTCGCCAGCCTTGGAGAAAGTCCTCTCACAGGGCACAGAGGAAGCTGGTGTGCACAAAAAGTTAATCGCCAGCTGTAAAGGTGCGGGTATAACACTTTGTGGGTGACCCAGTACCTTGTGGGTCCTCTGTTCTCGGTATGTGGGGTTCCTTTAAGTACCTAGAAAGTAATTATTAGCCCATTGTCATTCAGCAGCAGAGCATGAGCATAAATGGTGATGAAGATGATAATCTTTACTGTATCTCTGAACCTTCACTGGCAGTTGCGCTGGTCAGTGTTCCATCTTGTGTCCACCTACAGTGGCAAGAAAAAGTATGTGAACCCTTTGGGATTACGTGGAGTTTTGCATGAATTGGTCATAAAATGTGCTCCGATCTTCATCTAACTTACAACAATAGAAAAACACACAAACATTATATGTTTTCATGTTTTTATTGAACATAACATGTAAACATTCACAGTGCAGGGTGGAAAAAGTATATGAACCTTTTGACTTAACTGGTTGATCCTTATTTCAGCATTAACGTCAACCAACCGTTTCCTGTTTCCATTTTGTTCTGTTAAAGATATGCTTTTGTTGAATTACTTGTATGCTTTGGATCATTGTCCTGTTGCATCACCCATCCTCTGCGGAGCTTCAGTTAGCGAATGGTCTTACGTTTTCCTGCAAAATGTCTTGATAAACTCTGGAATTCATTTTTCCATCAATGACAACAATCTGTCCAGGCCCTGAGGCAGCAAAGCAGCCCCAAAAAATGATTTACATTTAGCAGACACTTTTATCCAAAGCGTCTTACAATGGTAGGTGTGAGGAGGTCTTGCCTTAGGACTCCTATTGGAGGTAGGGATGGGATTTGAACCCCAGTCTCCCACATGGGAGGCAGTGATGCTACCACTACACTAAACAGCCGCCCATGATGCTCCCGCTGCCATGTTTTAACAGTGGTGAAGAGGTTTTGATGTTGGTGTGCTGTGCTTTTTTTTTCTCCACACATAGTGTTGTGTGTTTTTTCCAAACAACTCAATTTTGGTTTCATCTGTCCACAGAATATTTTGCCAGTAGTGCTGTGGAACATCCAGGTGCTCTTTTGCAAACTTCAAACGTGCTGCAATATTTTTTTTGAACAGCAATGGCTTCCTCCGTGGTGTCCTCCCATGTACTTCATTCTTGTTTGATGTTTTCCTTATTGTAGACGTGTCAACAATAATGTTAGCATCAGAGATTTCTGTAAGTCTTTAGCTGACACTCTAGGATTCTTTTTTACCTCATTCAGCTTTCTGCGCTGTGCTCTTACAGTCATCTTTAGAGGCCGACCACACCTAGGGAGTGTAGCAACAGTGCTGCAACAGTAAACCCAAAACTGGTGTGTGTTTTTAAAGGGCAGGACAGCTTTCAGAAGCACATTCAATATCATCACACTGATTGGACTCAAGGTTGGCTCACTCCTGGCTCCTATTAGCTCTTGGAGAAGTCATTAGGCGAGGGGTTCACATACTTTTCCACCCTGTGAATGTTTACATGTTATGTTCAATAAAAATATGAAAACAAATAATGTTTGTGTACTATTATTTTCAGCAGACTGTGTTTTTGTATTGTTGTGAGTTAGATGAAGATTGGAGCACATTTTATGACCAATTCATGCAAAACTCCACGTAATCCCAAAGGGTTCACACACTTTTTCTTGCCACTGTAAATACAGACAAATTTTATTTTAATGCACATTTAAGGTATAGAGAATTAATTAATAAATGTAAATAAGGGGAGATATGTATCTATGTAACATGTAGATTTGTGTATAAACACAATATCCAAAATATTAACATGGCATGAAAGACATATAATCATAATATGTTTGGACAAAAAACAATGTCCTCTGCTGTGTCAAGTCAGATTAGTGAAGCATTGGAGACAAGGCAAGCACAAACTCTGACCTGGGTTTAAAGGTGATCTTCCTGGAGGTATATTTCAGTTCTTTCACTGAAGGCTGAATCTCCATGTTTGACTTGTGCCTCTTTGTGAGCAAGTGTGAATTGAAGTTACAGTAAATGGGAACAAATTGAACACAACTCTGATGGAATTCTTCAATATAAGAATGAAAACATGGGCAAAGTTGTAGTTTAAAAGAAAGAAAAGGATTAAAAAAAACCCAATCCAAAGACATTTTCAAAATCCAATTTACGCAGTACATTTGCAGTACCTAATACTACCTTAAGTACTTAATACTACTTCCTTGTTACATGAGAACATTAAAGAGATATTTCGCAACACAAGATAATACAGTCACGTATCATCATAATCTTGTACTCTTTGTTCTGCAGATTAACTTCGGTCAAGGGTGAATTGCCATGACACACGCACCAAAAAAATTAAAACAGAGTTAAACTGCTGTATTGTTCAAGGACGCTCTGGGACACTTGGTTTTGTGTTTTCCTGATGTTGTTCGGTCACAGATGTTGTGATTGAACATGTCAGAGCTGTAAGGAAAAATCTACTATTATAAACTTAGAAGTTTGTTCCTCATGTGTCAGTCGCTTTGGATAAAAGCATCTGCTAAATGACTAAATGTAAATGTATAGGGCTCCTGTTATCCAATTTGAAAATCTGATCATGTATTTGTGTTGTATTTATGAAGAAGTAGAGTAAAATCTTACAAAAACTTACAAAGTTTTGTTGTGTAAGATATTTTCTACCAACTCGTTTCAGTCTTGACAGAGTCAGTGAGCCACTACTGATACAAGTAGGACTAGATGTTATTTCAAGATGAAAGCTGCTAAAGCTGCTGTCTCCAAGTTAAGTCTTTTGGTACAACGTGATTGTACCTTTGGCTAGTTGTCTCTAATATCTTCAATATTCACAGACAACTCCTGAGAACTGACTGACAGGGCTGTGAAGGAAATGCAGACAGACACAGTGCTCCTGTTCACAGCACCAACTGTCTCAAGTAAACAAGTACATGGTGAAGTGATTTATTTGGAGGCCTAAGGAGAACTTTGTGTTGGTTTAAGTTTCAATCAGATTTTGGGTGAACTAATAAAACTATAAGAAGTCTGGATTTCTTGCATTTTGACTCTGTGAAAATGTAGAAAAATGAACATATTTCCATTGTTGTGTGCCATCTATTATCACGGTCAATCACAAAGCACCTCTTCTCTAATTTATGTGTTTTTAAGTTTCCACAGAAAACTATTTTTAAAATCAATGCTGCCACTCAAATAGCTTCTTCAAGTCAGTGGTGGGGTAACTACGTGTACTTGTGCATCCCACCATCACGTACATATCCAGTATACTGATATGAAATGTCCTGACAACATTAACAAAACACAGTAGGCTGCAACCAAAACATTTCCTAGGAGACTAGGTTAATAAACTATGATGGCCGTTCAGATAGCTGTTTATACTGTTCAGGACTTTTTGTGAAGGCCGTGTCAAGTTTATCTCTATGTTGTCATTGTTTTATGTTTTTATGCTACAATAATATCTAATGGCGATAATAAAGTAAATATTAACTTGACAGGAGGTTGTTTTGTTGAAGTAAATACAATTTAAATGACCAGTTAATATCTTATCTTATCGTTCTCTGATGACTCTCTGACGTTTTGCATGGTAGACTGATATTAAACTTAGCTCTTCATCTTTTTACATGATTAACACTATTAAACTTACACTGTATGCATTAAATCCATATATATACACACACACACACACACACATATATATATATATATATATACACACACACACACACACACATATATATATATATATATATATATATATATATATATATACACACACACACACACACACACACACACACATATATATATACACACATATATATATGTGTGTGTGTGTATATATATATATATATATATATATATATATGTATAAATATATGTGTATATATATGTGTGTATATATATATATATATATATATATATATATATATATATATATATATATATATATATATACACATTTTCATATACACATATATTTATACACATATATACTCAATGCAATGCTTTTAGTGGTGAGAGAGCAAAAACTAATTAGGAGGAATATATGATTTATAAGCAACATTTTTACAAATTAAAAACAAATAGACAGGACTTGTTCGCAGCTTATAGTGGTATTTTGAGACAATATCAGTCTTTGCAGCAACATAACATTTCGGTTGAAGTGACAGAGCCTTGACGTGACAGTTACACTTCTAATGGGGCTTGGAGATGTTTTCCATTCATATGAAAGCAGAATTCATAGACTTTGTGTGATTAATAGGATGACGATAATGAAAGTGATAATTCATATGTTGCAGAAACATAAAGTGTATGTGCTGTTCTTGGCTGTAAATCCAGGTCGTAGGAGTTCATTAAGCTCATAAAGAAAATTCTGTCACGTACAGACCTATTATATCCTTGCTGCCTTGATGGCAGGTTTCAATTTCAATATTAAAAATTAACACACCTTAAGACTATATATAACCAGGGTGATCACATAGCTTAAGAGAGGAAGATATCTCAAATCAACTGCAAAAATGAATTTTTCCATTTTACTTTTTGTGTTGCTGTTGAATGGCTCAATTTTGGCCCAGGATGCAATTAATGCTACTGACATAAAAATAAATAGACAGACACAGTTAGTTTGCGTTTCCGACATGTGTGATTTCCTGTTGAAGTTTGGTGCCATGGAGGAAAAACTGAAAGCTACTGAGTCCAGACTAGAGGACAGTGAAACCAGACTCACAAACTTGGAAAACCAAGTTCTGGAGCTGAAAAACAAAGGTAAAGTCACTGATTAAGACACTTCAATGAACAATGAATGAAGGATCTTGTGTATTGTGATCATGAATGTCATGTCATATTTTTCAATGTTTTTTTTTTTTTACACAGAAAGAACAAAAGTAGTGTTCAGTGCTGCAGCAGGTGGGAATGGACAAATTGGACCCTACAATGCAAACACAGTTCTGATCTACAGAACAGTGATAACAAACATTGGCAGTGCTTATAGTCATTTCACAGGTACTGTAACTGCAGTAATACTGACAGATTTTTCCTTAATGACTATGAATAACAAATAATTACAAACAAACATGATCCACATTTAAAATACACTTCAGTGACTTTCTTAGAGCTATTTTTTTAATGTTTTGAATAAAATGTGCCTTCCCACAGGTATCTTCACTGCACCTGTTGCAGGCATTTACTACTTCACCTTCTTTTATCACGCTGGAGGATTAGAAACAGCAAATCTAACCCTCATCAAGAACAATCAGGTTGTTGTGAATGCCTATGACCACAAATCATTGCAGGACGGGGCTGATAACGGAGGCAACGCAGTGTTCCTTCAGCTGCAGGAGGGGGACCAGGTCTATATGCGCTTGGGTGCATATTCGCAAGTGTGGGGATACAATCAAAGGACCACCTTCAGTGGGCTTTTAGTCAGTCAAGTGTGAGAAAAAGCGAATGATGATATAATTCATTTAACATCTTAGCCTGACCACTGTTATTGCAAAAAAGTGTCAAAATATAATTAGATGAACTAACACCGCAGTAATTGAAAGGATTTGATCACATGAAGCAGGACAGGTCCTTGAGGACAAGAAGCATTTTTTTCTATAAATCTGGTCTGTATAATGACTTACCAAAAACTATTTGAATAACATTACATTACATACAATCTATTTGTGTAGATGTATTTCCAATGTAACAATGATTTTTCTTAAGAACTGGCTATGTACATGTTTAAAAAAAAAAAAAAGATTTTCAGTTTTGGGTAATTGATTGTATAAAGAAATGGAACTATGGCCCGAATGGACAGAATTTGCTAAATAACAGTGAACCTTAATTCATTTATGATATTTATAATCACAATTACAGTTTTAAGCTTAAAAATGACACCACTGCAGTACATTTCTGAAAGATTATACAAAACTACATATTTAGAATAAAAATCAAAACAAAACAAAGCATCTGTGAGTGTATTATTTCTTGTTTTTCAAATAACAACCTCGATTTCTGTTTTGTGATCATTTTCGGTACTTGTGAGTGCGCTGTTTATTTTTTTTTTTTGAGGACTGTTCATCTTTCGAACTCTGTCTGCTTTTCTTAAAACTAAAAAAGATAATATAATAGATAAAAAATTCTCAATAATCAAAACAGCTATAACAACAAAAACCTCTGATCAGCTGTGTGGTGCACATTAACTGCAGATTCTTCCATGTTGGATAAGATTGTGTGTTTAGCCCTTTACTTTATTCTATTTCCACATACAAAAACATTTATTTCACAATATTCCTTTTCTCAACATAACATTCATCACATGAAATGCCTGAGGTGTCACAAGTAAGTGCGTGAACCCAAAAGCACAAGCCGAGGCAGGCTGGAGAGCAAGTGTCTTTTAAGGACGCTGCACTAACCGGCAGGAGTGTAAGAAAACAAAAATACAATAACTGAATAACTGCATTGGCAGGAAAAAAAGTCCAAAAACAGGATAATAACTAAAATCGACTGCTCTAGCGGGCAGGTAGGCAGACATACATACAGTCCAGAGTTAACGGGTTCAGAGAATCTTTTTAGTTGAGCTGGTTTCAGGCAAACAGGTGTGGTCTTTCCAGAGAAGATGACGAACTGACAGGGGAGCAGAGTTGTGAAGTGGGTTATATAGCAATGGGGCAGAGACAATGACACAGGTGAACCTGATGAGTGTTAACAAGTTGCCTGGAGGTTGAGGAGCAGAAACAAGGTATCTGAAATGAGAAAGGGACCATAAATGAGTACAGGAATGGCAGAGAACAGAATATGCAAAAACGTTGACATGAGGTGATTGGATTATAAATTCAAAGTACAAGTTATCTTTCATCGTAACACTTTTCACACACTAGCCTGTAATTGGCTTCAATGAAGGATTTTTTTTTCCAGATATCTATGTTGGGGACCAAAATGTCACTGCATATGATTCACAATGAAAGTAAATATTTGATTTAAATTTCACATTTTCCATCTATCTTACTGTTTATCAAATCATTTTTAATCAATCAAGTTGCTGGTAATGGTGTTGCCACTAAGAAACACTCCTTGTCCTCTATGACAGAAGGCTAAAGTGAAAACAATGGTTGTCGGGAAAATTATGTTCATTTTACCTAGAAAGAGAAAAATGATATATCATATAACAGATACATGTAACATATAATGTGCAGATTTCCTTTGTATTTTAAATAAACACAGTAACAACAAAGGTTTTAATGAAATTAAAAAAGTTCTGAGATCTGGATCTGGACATTCAAAAGAGGTTTTGTCACCTTTCTTTGTTGGTGTTACTCCCCAGATTATCAACCGCAGTGCTTCCTTTTACAAATCTCTGGTCAGTTAAACAACTGGTCACAATCAGTCATTTTAATTTAAAGCAAAAAATATTAACAGCCAGTTAAACTGCAGCAAACGTTTACACACATTGGTGGGAGGAGAAGTTTGAGTATTTGCACTTTTTTGGCAGTAAAAGAGGAAGAGCATTCTGTAGGGTGTTATGTGTTATTCTAGTTCCAACTATTTTAGTTTTAGCTTTAGCTTTTTCTTTTTTGATTTCTTCATTCTGCCACTATTTACTGTTCACTGGGTATGAGTTTCTGAAAAGAATCTAATTTTAGCTTATTTGAATTTATTTATTTTTTTATTTTAAAGGGTGATTTTACAGTTGTTTTTTTCAACCCCCTTGTTTCTTGTTGTTCTAGTTTGGGGAGTAGATGTAAAGCATGTATTTAACTACTCTCTGCACTGCTTATATTCTATTTATCCTACAATATCTACTTTCTTTAAGGTTAAACACTCATAACATTCTTTTTTCATTTAGTTTGTTTTATTTATATCATTATAAAAGAAAATTAACAAACATTGTTGCAAGAGATGCTGTACTGCACACTGACACAAAGGTGTTAACTCTAGTGGACACTTGGTGTAGACTCTGCGTGAAACTGTCAGTATGTGGGTGCGAGTTGAAAGCCTATGCAAAAGTGTTCATAGTTAGAGAAATAAATGTCACTTCTTCACATGAGGTGTTAACGTGTTTAACTGGGGTGAGGCTTTTGATGAACATGAAAACGTTTCTAAATAACAGTATCCAGTGAGTGTTAAATGTTTGCATTTGAATTTGCAAAACATATCTTGTATATTATTTTTGTTTTAAATTGAAACCTGTAACAGAACATCTTTAATGGAGGAAAAAAAAAAACAAACTATAATAAATCTACTCAGGGATTTTTGGATTCAAAATACATATGTGCACACATTGTGAACAATCATGCCAGAATAAACCATTGCTACAGAACATTATACAGAAGTGTATTACTTTACTTTTTTATAAAGCTTAATATTGTAGAGAGGGCTCAGATGACTCTGAACCATCTCTTATTTATGCTGCTATAGGTTAGTCTGCTGGGGGAACTCTACTGATACACAGAGCTCCTCTCGTCTCAACCCCCCTCCCCAACTCTACTCTCTTCATTCAAATGCCACCATTGCATGTCATTAACTTTGTAATTTCTCTCTCCTGTAGTTGTGCTTCCTCTACTTTTCTGCAGGTTTCCTCAGCCTTGGAGTTGTGTATCTCTAGAGTGCAGTTACTGGCCCTACCGACCTGTCTAATATGTTTTTGCTGCTTGTCGTTGTTTTTTGTTGCCTGCTGTTCATTTCGCTCTACCTACCTACGAGCCTACTTTGTGGTGGTTTCAGTTTTAGTCACATTTTGGGTTGACTAAAATAACTGGTAGAAGTCTTGTTTCCTCGCATTTTGACACTAAAAATATACGAACATTGGTTCAATTTTGAGTGTCAAAGTAAAGGCTGTGAACACTTATGTACTTATGTAAGATTTTTACGTTTTTATTTTTAATTAATTGGCAACAGATTTCATGAATCATTATGGGGTATAGGATTGTTTGTAGAATTTTTAAGTAAAAGTCCTCATAAAAGACTGCCTGCCTCTGTTAAACTGTCTAGTATTTGTCAAATACCAATGTAGTAGTGCCGATGTATTTTATTTAAAATATTAATTCAGAAAAATAAACCATTAAAGTGTGACAAAAACAAATAACAACAAATAAAGATCATGCAACCATACTTTTAAATATCGTAAATGTCATTTACTTTTCATTTTCAATAATGAAATTACTACCACCCCTAACCACAGGGCACTGTTGCAAACAGTTTCACCTGATTAATTACTGTTGACAGATACTGTACTGATCACTAAGTTCTATAAAAAAGTAGATCGGTCTTCATTAGCATCTAAAAGGCATCAGCACACCAATGTTATCAATAAGGCTTGAATTTTGAGACGCTGATTCCACTGAAAGACTTTATTAGCAAAAAGGCAGCACATATCCCCGTCAATAAACTAAATACAAAAAACTATATTTGGAACTCTGCAGAGACATTCAAACACTGATACATTACAGCAAATAAAAGAATTGAGAAGTCAATGGTTTGTGTGAAGGTGAGGGTCAGGTACAAGACTTTTTAATCAACAGAGAATACAAATCTTACAGTTTAACTCTAGGTTTACAATAAATTACATCAAATACTGAGTTGATTTCTTTCATCACTCATGTAATAAATGGGAATACCAGCACACAAAATAAAAAAAAAAAAAAAAAAAAAGTTAAACTAGCCAACTGACATTTAAAACTTTGAAAACAAGAGTTTCAATTTTACAGAAGTGCACAGCTTTTCTGATTTGGGTAAATTAATGACATTTAATTCATATTGACCTCCTTGTCACAATACAAAACATTTTTCTTTTGCATGGCAAATTTGTCATGATACAATGGAAAAGGCTCAAAGCATATACATTTTTTTTTTTGTCTTCAAGAAGAATAGAAATCAACGTTGGTAAAGATGAAAGAGTTTAGATGTAATTGAATATTGTAATAATATTAATAGAAAAACACACTAAATGCAGGTTTTATTGCCAGGTGTTTGGTTATTGTATTTCTGAAAATGGACTGGGCGGCAGAGATTGTTAACCTTATTGCATGCCACAATTACATATTGTGAGAGCTCCTCTACACGCGTAACTTTGCAGCCGCTGGTGTTGGTGGACTCAACGTTATACATCGATATCTGATTATTGCTGATACACAAGTTACCTCCCACAAGCCGGCCTGATTTGCTGCAGATCTCCTGGACATCATTCTTACAATTGGCCTCGATGAAGGACTGCACTGGGTTTCTACCACACACAGGTTGTTTCTTTCCAGATATCTGTGTTTGAGATCAATATGTCACGGCATATTAAATTTGCAATAAAAATCGTTACACCTATTGCACTCTTCTAACACATTTTCATCAGATGTTAAACATGTGGGTTTAAGAGAAATCTATTAAATCACAATGAAAGTAAATATTTGATTTAAATCTCACCCTTTCCATTTTTTTGTACATTTTCTGTCAAACTCATCTCCAAGGATGTGTCTGCGGGCAAATTTGTTGTATGCATCATTGTTGCTCCGCTCCTGACAGGGCTTGTTTTGGGAGGACGCCAAGTTGTTGGTCATGGTGTTGCCACTAAGAAACACTCCTTGCCCGCTATGAATGAGGGCTAAAGTGAAGATGATGGTAGTCGGAAAAATGATGTTCATGTTACCTAGAAAGAGAAAAATGAGATTCATATAATACATATAATGTGCAGATTTGTATTTTAAATAAACAGAACAACAAAAACAAAGGTTTTAATTAAATTAGAAAAAAGTTCTGAGATCTGGAAATTTAAAGACATTCAAAAGAGGTTTTGTCACCTTTCTTTGTTGGTGTTACTCCCCAGATGATCAACCGCAGTGCTTCCTTTTACAAATCTCTGGTCAGTTAAACAACTGGTCACAATCAGTCATTTTAATTTAAAGCAAAAAATATTAACAGCCAGTTAAACTGCAGCAAACGTTTACACACATTGGTGGGAGGAGAAGTTTGAGTATTTGCACTTTTTTGGCAGTAAAAGAGGAAGAGCATTCTGTAGGGTGTTATGTGTTATTCTAGTTCCAACTATTTTAGTTTTAGCTTTAGCTTTTTCTTTTTTGATTTCTTCATTCTGCCACTATTTACTGTTCACTGGGTATGAGTTTCTGAAAAGAATCTAATTTTAGCTTATTTGAATTTATTTATTTTTTTATTTTAAAGGGTGATTTTACAGTTGTTTTTTTCAACCCCCTTGTTTCTTGTTGTTCTAGTTTGGGGAGTAGATGTAAAGCATGTATTTAACTACTCTCTGCACTGCTTATATTCTATTTATCCTACAATATCTACTTTCTTTAAGGTTAAACACTCATAACATTCTTTTTTCATTTAGTTTGTTTTATTTATATCATTATAAAAGAAAATTAACAAACATTGTTGCAAGAGATGCTGTACTGCACACTGACACAAAGGTGTTAACTCTAGTGGACACTTGGTGTAGACTCTGCGTGAAACTGTCAGTATGTGGGTGCGAGTTGAAAGCCTATGCAAAAGTGTTCATAGTTAGAGAAATAAATGTCACTTCTTCACATGAGGTGTTAACGTGTTTAACTGGGGTGAGGCTTTTGATGAACATGAAAACGTTTCTAAATAACAGTATCCAGTGAGTGTTAAATGTTTGCATTTGAATTTGCAAAACATATCTTGTATATTATTTTTGTTTTAAATTGAAACCTGTAACAGAACATCTTTAATGGAGGAAAAAAAAAAAAAACAAACTATAATAAATCTACTCAGGGATTTTTGGATTCAAAATACATATGTGCACACATTGTGAACAATCATGCCAGAATAAACCATTGCTACAGAACATTATACAGAAGTGTATTACTTTACTTTTTTATAAAGCTTAATATTGTAGAGAGGGCTCAGATGACTCTGAACCATCTCTTATTTATGCTGCTATAGGTTAGTCTGCTGGGGGAACTCTACTGATACACAGAGCTCCTCTCGTCTCAACCCCCCTCCCCAACTCTACTCTCTTCATTCAAATGCCACCATTGCATGTCATTAACTTTGTAATTTCTCTCTCCTGTAGTTGTGCTTCCTCTACTTTTCTGCAGGTTTCCTCAGCCTTGGAGTTGTGTATCTCTAGAGTGCAGTTACTGGCCCTACCGACCTGTCTAATATGTTTTTGCTGCTTGTCGTTGTTTTTTGTTGCCTGCTGTTCATTTCGCTCTACCTACCTACGAGCCTACTTTGTGGTGGTTTCAGTTTTAGTCACATTTTGGGTTGACTAAAATAACTGGTAGAAGTCTTGTTTCCTCGCATTTTGACACTAAAAATATACGAACATTGGTTCAATTTTGAGTGTCAAAGTAAAGGCTGTGAACACTTATGTACTTATGTAAGATTTTTACGTTTTTATTTTTAATTAATTGGCAACAGATTTCATGAATCATTATGGGGTATAGGATTGTTTGTAGAATTTTTAAGGAAAAGTCCTCATAAAAGACTGCCTGCCTCTGTTAAACTGTCTAGTATTTGTCAAATACCAATGTAGTAGTGCCGATGTATTTTATTTAAAATATTAATTCAGAAAAATAAACCATTAAAGTGTGACAAAAACAAATAACAACAAATAAAGATCATGCAACCATACTTTTAAATATCGTAAATGTCATTTACTTTTCATTTTCAATAATGAAATTACTACCACCCCTAACCACAGGGCACTGTTGCAAACAGTTTCACCTGATTAATTACTGTTGACAGATACTGTACTGATCACTAAGTTCTATAAAAAAGTAGATCGGTCTTCATTAGCATCTAAAAGGCATCAGCACACCAATGTTATCAATAAGGCTTGAATTTTGAGACGCTGATTCCACTGAAAGACTTTATTAGCAAAAAGGCAGCACATATCCCCGTCAATAAACTAAATACAAAAAACTATATTTGGAACTCTGCAGAGACATTCAAACACTGATACATTACAGCAAATAAAAGCATTGAGAAGTCAATGGTTTGTGTGAAGGGTCAGGTACAAGACTTTTTAATCAACAGAGAATACAAATCTTACAGTTTAACTCTAGGTTTACAATAAATTACATCAAATACTGAGTTGATTTCTTTCATCACTCATGTAATAAATGGGAATACCAGCACACAAAATAAAAAAAATAAATGTAAACTAGCCAACTGACATTTAAAACTTTGAAAACAAAAGAGTTTCAATTTTACAGAAGTGCACAGCTTTTCTGATTTGGGTAAATTAATGACATTTAATTCATATTGACCTCCTTGTCACAATACAAAACATTTTTCTTTTGCATGGCAAATTTGTCATGATACAATGGAAAAGGCTCAAAGCATATACATTTTTTTTTTTGTCTTCAAGAAGAATAGAAATCAACGTTGGTAAAGATGAAAGAGTTTAGATGTAATTGAATATTGTAATAATATTAATAGAAAAACACACTAAATGCAGGTTTTATTGCCAGGTGTTTGGTTATTGTATTTCTGAAAATGGACTGGGCGGCAGAGATTGTTAACCTTATTGCATGCCACAATTACATATTGTGAGAGCTCCTCTACACGCGTAACTTTGCAGCCGCTGGTGTTAGTGGACTCAACGTTATACATCGATATCTGATTATTGCTGATACACAAGTTACCTCCCACAAGCCGGCCTGATTTGCTGCAGATCTCCTGGACATCATTCTTACAATTGGCCTCGATGAAGGACTGTTTGTTAAACTCATCTCCAAGGATGTGTCTGCGGGAAAATTCGTTGTATGCATCATTGTTGCTCCGCTCCTGACAGGGCTTGTTTTGGGAGGACGCCAAGTTGTTGGTCATGGTGTTGCCACTAAGAAACACTCCTTGCCCGCTATGAATGAGGGCTAAAGTGAAGACGATGGTAGTCGGAAAAATTATGTTCATGTTAACTAGAAAGAGAAAAATGAGACTCATATAATACATATAATGTGCAGATTTCCTTTGTATTTTAAATAAGCAGAACAACAAAAACAAAGGTTTTTATTAAATTAGAAAAAAGTTCTGAGATCTGGAAATTTAAAGACATTCAAAAGAGGTTTTGTCACCTTTCTTTGTTGGTGTTACTCCCCAGATGATCAACCGCAGTGCTTCCTTTTACAAATCTCTGGTCAGTTAAACAACTGGTCACAATCAGTCATTTTAATCTAAAGCAAAAATATTAACAGCCAGTTAAACTGCAGCAAACGTTTAGGAGAGGAGAAGTTTGAGTATTTGGCAGTAAAAGAGGAAGAGCATTCTGTAGGGTGTCAAGTGTTATTCTAGTTCCAACTATTTTAGTTTTCATTTAAGTTTGAGTTTCTTAAAACAAAAATCTAATTTTAGTTTATTTTAATACATTTTAATTTATTTACCTTTGAGATTTTAAAGGGTGACTTCTTGTGGTTCTAGTTTGGGGAGTAGATATAAATGATGTATTTAACTACTCTCTGCACTGCTTATATTCTATTTATCCTACAACATCTACATCTTTAGAGTATAAAAATTCATCATAACATCATATTTTTATTTTAGTTTGTTTTATTTTTTATCATTATAAAAGAAAATAACAATAACATTATTGCAAGAAATGCTCTACTGCACACTGAGAAAAAGGTGTTAAGTCCAGTGGACACTTAGTGTAGACTCTGCGTGAAACTGTGGGTGAGAGTTGAAAGCCTATGCAAAAATTGTGCAGATGCAAGCTAGTTTTAAAAAGCTCATAAAGTAGCACAATGTGTGAAAGACATTTTGCAAAATGCATCCAGTATAATGCCAAACAGGAACGTCACAAAATTCAAAACGAAAAAATATAAAAAATATTTTCTTTAACAACATTAAGGTAATTTGCCAAATAGAACATTATGTCTACACAGTGTCATCAGTGCTGTAGAGAAATAAATGTCACTTCTTCAGAGGAGTGAGGCTTTTGATGAACAAGAAAACGTTTCTAAATAAAAGTACCCAGTAAGCATGAATAGCAAATATTTGCAATTTATATAATCTTTTATAAATAAGCTTTTCAGCATCTATTTACCTGTATAAAACTATAGTAAATCTAATCAGGGATTTTTGGATGTTACCTGGATTCAAAATACATATTTGTACACATTGTGTAATATCATGCCAGAATAAACCTCTGCCACAGAACATTAAATAGTAGTGTATTACAGGCTCACGTGCACACTTATGATCACTACTGTCTGGTCACAGTGGAGATTATTAGTGGATCTGAGTTTTTCCCATTTTGTTTAAGATGTGGGCTGAAGTACGGAAATATCTCGTCGCTGAACAAACACTCAGTAAATGAGTAGATGTGAGACTGAGATGTCACATTGTAGAAAGAGACAAGACCTTCCTCGTAATCCACAAACACCCCCACCTTCTGAGGTTTCTCTTTCAGGTCAAGGCTGACAGGCGGTGCTGTCAGGGCTGCATAATGTTTGTCTTCATAATGCACTGTAACCCAGTAACCATTGTCTGGGTTCAGCGAGAGTATACCCTTCCGGTTTGCGTTGCCTCTTGCTACACCCAGATCCCACCCAGTCTTGTTGCTGACGTCCACCTCCCAGTATGACTTCCCAGTGGTCAAGCTGCTGAGTGCCAAAATGCTGCCAAACATGTCAAACCTTCCCGGAGCATCAGGAAGCCTCTGGGTCTTTTGTCCATCTCTCACTTCCTTCCAGTCATCGGAAATATGAAGGCTCTGATGTGCAGTAGCTGGATTCAGCCTTACGTCCACTGCAG
Organism: Anabas testudineus; assembly: GCF_900324465.2. Lineage (NCBI taxonomy): Eukaryota > Metazoa > Chordata > Actinopteri > Anabantiformes > Anabantidae > Anabas > Anabas testudineus. The sequence goes on along the minus strand of NC_046627.1, from coordinate 22,124,390 downwards.
GTGATGACATGCATAACACATTAAAGATCTTATCACTGGGGGTGTCAGATTAGAAAACACTTCATTTTGGAAGGAACCACATTTCTTATCTTAATTTCAAAGGACCTTCACTTCACATGAATACCTTGGATCATTTTCTAATGCTTTATATCTACAACATCTTTGTCCAACATTTAGAATCAAGCCATAAATCACAGTTTTTCCAGTTTTTAAAGTCGTGTTTTTAAAAGGTTCGAGTCTCACACCTGCAAATGTTGGAATCCGCTTCAGTTCTGTGGATACAGAAATGACACGGAAGTGAGTGAGAAGTAAATGAAATAAAGATCTTGATTAACTACAGTCTCTTCATAAACTGATGAACTCACCAATGGAAGTCAGCTTTTCCAGTTTCATTTTCATTTCTTCTATCATGGCTGATGTTGTAGTTCTCAGTGTACCAAAGGAGAATGAAGTGTCAAGTGTTACATTTTTCCAATCTGTAGACTCATCTAGGCCTGTTTGGGGACAAACCTGTGTGTGCAATGGGGAAACTGTCTTAACAAGAATAATTACAAAGGAAAAGTTGACCAAAACCTTGATCTTCATATTGCAATGATGTTAAAGAGCCAGAGGTCAACATGTCCTGACCTCTTGACTCACCTGCAAGTCTGGGTTTTCGTCCAACTTATTAATGGTCTTTTTGAGTGCATCAATTTCTCCTTCCAGCTTCTGGAGTAGAGCTTGTGACTCACGCTCTACTTTCTGTCTCCTAAAAATACCATGCAGTACATTAGGTAGTCAGCTATAATGAAATGAGCTGCATAGTACAAACAGGATGTAAATTTTAACTTGTAATAAGTGAGGTTTGGTTCTTTAGTCACACAGAACCAACCTTTCCTTCAGTGGGTGAAAGGCTTTCTGCCGAGCATCCTCCACAACGTTCACCACCTCTGAGAAAACTCTTTCGATCTCCAGCCACTCAGCATCCAAGCTGCCCTGAAAACAGTGATGGAGGGTGGTTATATTAAAGAAATAATAATCCAAACCATGAATACACATGTGAAACTTTCTGCAACTTACCTCACAGATTTTTACAGAGGAAATGATTTCATCCACCTTGTGTTCTCTGATTTGAATCTTCTGCTGTAAGTCAGCCCTCATATGGGATAGTTGGGCCTTGAATGAAGACAAAATAAGTCAAATATCTAATGTGGCGTAACAGGGATACAGTCATGTTAGCAGTCCTGTGAATCTACACACAGCCTGGAGCTAAATGCTAACGTTGGCATGTTAGTGGGCTCACATTGACAAAGCCAACATGGTGTTAAGCAGGTATGATAACATGTTGGATTCACTTACTGGAAACACGCAGTACAAGCTAATTAAAGACTTAACAGACATGGTATATGTTTAAGCAACATTTGGCCTGTTGTAGTTTGTGGGAAGAAAAAGAGCAGCGTGTGGAGAAAAGATAACTCATTTCTACGCTAGTTAATAAAAAATTGCTTCTGTGTCTCTGGTGTTATTGATGTGGTGGAGTTTCTAGTTTCAAATCAATTTTAAGGGGAAACATTTCTTATGTTTATTTGACTTCAACATGATTTGATTTAATGGTTTGTTCTGTGCCTCATGTGTGGCCCAGATCAGGCAAACAGGAATGGACCACCCAGGTGCCATGTCCTACGTAGTATATGAGATGGATGAAAGGGTCTGGTGTTTTGGGTGTGGACTGCATGTATACCACAGCACTTCTTCCATCACTACACTAAAAGTACTTACTAACAGGTTGTGCTACTGTATTATACCTTCAGTAGTTTTTTAACTTCATCCTTTTCATCTCTCTCTTTGTCCAGTGAAGGGACTGCTGTTTCCTGAGCTGTGACTGGAATCGCAAAGCGCACTTGATTCACCTAAAAGATGAAAGCAGTCAAGACTGAGCTGAATGATGAGAAAGGGATAAGGTTTTTTTTGTTTTGTGTTTTTTGTTTGTATTCTGCAATGGATTTTATGATGTAGATGCAGCAGAAAGCACCGTTATAGCAGGCAGAGGGTGGTAAATCTGGTGGTGATCCCTGTGATAAAATGAATGAGCTCAAACTCACCAGCTGCACATTTCACAAATCAAGGTGTTGATGCTGTACCTGCTGTGCTCCAGGGGAGAAATCAAGTGCTCGACGAACTTTGTCCAAGTTTGTGGCTGTTTGATGAGAACGCTCAGGAGTCTCAAAGACTGTAGAGAAAGAGAAGGTCGCTGTCAACAAGGCACCTTTGAATAGTTTTACTTTATTTGTTATTTTTACTTAACACTTGCATACATGATTTGTCTGCGTCCTTCACTATAGTGTCTGGGGCTGCAGAATATATTTGATTGGTGAAGGTCTGTGGCCCCGACATGAAGAGAGACTGTTAATGATAAATGGATGATTAGATTTTATGCTGTTTCAAAATAACTTTACTCACTTTTGGTGACCACTCACCTTGTGAATTGGTCTGCTGTCATTTTGATGAGTTTCTTCCCAGTGATTTTTCCAGATGCGCTGTTCACTCTCTGGGATCCTCATTCCCTTCGGCGTGCATCCCATCATCCCCTGATGAATTCTCAGGCCCTGGTAAGATGTAACTTTAGACCAGCCGCAGTGGCAAATTTGGAGGCTCTTGTCTGATGAGTCTGTGTTTGCTTGAGACACTATGGAAGAAAATCAGTATGTTCAGTTATTCCTTTAATGAGAGCTTGGTCTTTGTTTTTTTCCAAACAAGTGCTGTGTTTTATCTTGTTCTGTCAGTGTGTGGTGCAAAGGCTGCATCAAAGACAGCGCTCAACATTCAAAACCAAAGAACCTGGAGCAAGAAGAAAAAACTTTGCACCACTGACCTGGGTTTCTAGAAAAGTTGAAGATATTATCCAACGGGAGTTTGTCTGGAGGTGCCACAAAGGAAAATGGACGATAAGAGTTAAATGTGAATGATTGACTCTCTGGGATCCTCATTCCCTTCGGTGTACATCCCATCTTCCCCTGGTGAGTTCTGAGGCCTTGGTGGGTCGTCACCTTGGACCAACCACAGTGACAAACCTGGAAGCTCATTCTGGACGTGTTGAGTGCTATACAAGAAAAGTTGAATGATACATTGATTTATTGTTTATATTATTAAGTCAGAAGTGGTAAGTAACTAAGTACATTTACTCAAGTAGGCTACTGTACTCAGGTTCAACTTCGAGGTGCTTTTACTGCTTTCATTTTATGTTTCTTTTATTTCACAGAGGTTTAATTTAATTGATTCCATTTGGCAGCTTTAGTTACTAATTACTTCATCTGTGTACAACGGGCTGAGGGGGAGGAGCAGTGACTGTGTATAAAACTTATTTGAGCTGTAAACAGATCTCAGCCTACTTCTCTTGCTTTGAGCTAACCTTTATGAGTTGGGTCACTCTCCTGTTTTATTTTGGACTGTGATTTAGCGACCACAGAAGTATAAAAGGACTTTAAATGTGCTTATTTGGACTTATTTGGCTAAATGTATGCCTTAATGTGTTTATGTATGTATGTGTATATGTATTTAATTGTCGGGATTTGTGTCATCCTAATAAGCCACTGGCTAAGGAGCTTTTAAATCTTGTTGATTCTTTTAATCTTTCATGATTTGTGGACCCTCTAATCTCTGTCACTTGTTCTGCTGTCTTTGACCAGTTTGAGCATGTGATGTGATTCTCTCTTCAAGAGACGTTATAGAACGTTAGAAGGCATCAGGTTCTCCGAATGAGTATAATATAATCAAATAATAAATTATTATACATTATAAATGTGTTAACTAACAGTTATCACCTCACATCTGTGTATGTGACAAAATAATCTCTTGTTCTTGACAGTACAGCCTTTGGCTCTTATGTTTTTTTATATTAAGTTAGAAGAAAGTTAATATGGACTAGACTTGTACATTTACATTGCCCTTGTACTTTTACTTAAACACCATCCTGAGAGACACTGACATTGGAGTGTGATTGCTCCCATCTAGTGGTATCTAGTGTATTGTACAGTGTACTAATGATCTATTTAAAAGGGCTCATATTGCAGGAAGTGTTAATGTGATAATATAAAGTACTAATACCACTACTACTGACAGCTACTAATAATAATTACCACTAATACTAATTAACTCTGAAATGCCAGTTGTTCTAACCTAGATTTCACCACAGGTAATAGGATCTAGGTTATTTCATCCTGGCTAAAAAACAACCTGCTGAATCCTATGAATTGTTGTGAATTTTGTACGTATGCCCTGAAACCTGTGGTTTTCCTATGTTTGCACTACTGCCCTGTCCAACTTGTGTGTTACACAAACGGGATGTAGCAATCACATCCCACAGAACAAACTTTCCAACGAAACAACATTTCTAACCTGATGATCAGATTTCTTCAAACAAAATAAAGGTTGATCTCAATTAACTTTTTACACAATCTAAAAGACAATGGCCTTACCTTGGTACGCTCCCTAACCTCGGTGCTCCTTTGTGTGAGCGCTACACTTCTCCCCGTCTCTTTTTCTCTGTTTGTTGTCAGCACTTTCAGTTTTGTTTCAGCCAAATCAATCCTCACATGCTATTTATCTTAAAAAAAAAACTGTCTACTCCCTATTGTAAATTTCCTATGTAAAGTTAACTACTGACAGAACCGTGTGTTGTGTGTGAGTTGTAGAAATGTGTCAGACATGATTAAAGTTAACAATAAATGAGGTGCGGAGATATCTAAGACAAGTTTTGACTTGACTTTAATCTCAAGCATATAAACAGCGAAAGGTTTGATACAAAAAACCCACTTCACTGACTTCCCTTGGGCTCCTGGCACATTTTCCAACATTACAAATTTATTTCCGATATCAAATACACAGGAAAACATAACACAACTATATGAAATGATACTGTAGCTTTTAAATGTCACATTTAGATAAATCTTTAAGCAAAGTACTGTAACAGCAGTTCAAGTATAATGGTCAGTAAAAAAAAATTTTGAATAAAAAAAAGTCAAAAAGACTGCTGCGACTACGCTGAAAACGTATTGTACACAAAGACAACTGGTTTTAATCTGATGTGTGAAGATGAAATAACCTGAGTTAGCTTAGAAAGGTTTTTAGACTAAACTACAACTATACATTAAAAAAGCTGCAGCTCAGCTGCTTCACTCTGTTTTTCTAAATCTCTCATGATTTTCCCATAAAACACAGAAAATGGAAACACACTGTCCTAAAACGGCCCTTGACTTTGCACAGTTTAGTTTTTAAAGCTGTGCATGAATCACTGTAAACTCTAAAAGAGTGGTGTCTGCTGTATAATTACTGGTGTTTCACAGATGAGATGATCAGAGGATCAGCAGTTAAACCACCCCCTTAACTGTGGACACTGAAATGGGGGAAGATTTCTCCAGTGAATGAGCACTCAGTAAAAGAGTAGATGTGAGACTGAGCTATCACATTATAGAAGGACACAAAACGCTCCTTGTAGTTCACAAACACTCCGACTTTCTGTGGTTTCTCTTTCAGGGAAAGACGAACAGGTGGTGCTGTCAGGGTGGTGTACTCATTGTTTTCATAGTGTGCAATAACCCAGAAACTGTTATCTGGGCTCAGGTCATGTTTCCCCTTGCGCTTTGCGTTGCCTCCTGCTACTCCGAGAATCCACCCGCTCTTGTTGCTGACCTCCACTTCCCAGTAAGACTTCCCAGTGGGCAGGCTGTTGAGCCCCAGGATGCTGCCAGGACTCCTTGAAGTATCACAAGCTCCCTGATTCTCTGATCCATCAATCACTTTCATCCCATCCTCAGAAACGAGGCATCGGTGTGCAGTGGTTGGATCCAGCTTTATATCCACTGTAGTTGAATTAAGATAAGACATAAACAGAAACACCCTCACACTCCACACTGAACTTAAACAATATTGTCTCCAGATCTTTTATAACTTTCACATAATTAGAAACACACACACACCTGAAAACCTGGAAATCCATTTAAGTTCTGTGGGGAAAATACACGTTTTGGTTAAAAAGTTAAAAAGCAACACAAATAAGAGAAATGTAATGACTGCTGAACTCACCAACAGAGGAAAGTTTATCCAGTTTCTGGTGAATTTGTTCCATCATTGTCGTTGTTGTAGTTCTCAGGGTGGAGATTGGAAGGTTGTGGGACTTCTGCTTGGCATCCTCCACAACGTTCATCATATCTGAGAACACATCATCGATCCGCTGCCACAAAGCCATGCGCAAAGGGTCCAAACTGCCCTGATGAGGCTGTGCTGTGTCCTAGTGTAGATTTTAAATCACATTGATGAGAAAATAATAAAACACAAAACCAAAAGGTAAAAAAAAATCCCCAGTGCAGCTCACCTTGATGTTTATGTATGATCGGCAAACAGCCATCTTCTCTTCTTTCATCTGGTTCTTGTGTTTTAGGTCATCTGGGATTTTGCCTTCTTTTTCCTTTAATCATTAGCTACAATAAGTACACGTAGAAATCTGGATATCGTGCACAAGCAAAATGGCAGTAGCGTTTGGCACGAGAGGTGAAATCAGGGAGGTACTAATGACGTTATGATTCATCAGGTGAACCGAAATAATTTAAAATATGTTAAATATTTGGACCACAGCACTGACCACTGATCTACTTTGTCTTTACAAGAGCAACACAGCTAGCACTGCTCACAACAGTAAAACAGGGACACTACCTGGGTTTTGCCTGTATCCTTTTCGCCGTTTTCCTCTGTGTGGACTGCTGTGTCCTGAGCTGTGGTTGACGACAGTTTCTGGGGTTGTATCTTTACCTGAAAGACAACACAAAAATGTCCAACTAATTATTTAGTATATCAAGGCAGCGCCTCAAATACCCTGCATCAGTCTCTTCCTACCAACATACTGTAGCAGCCACCTTAATGAACATGCAACAACTTATTTTAATAACAAAGGACAAGGCCAAAAACCAATATTAAATAGCTGTGACAATTAAAACTTTTATGTCTGATAAAGGCTATAACTGTTGAGAAACTGAAAACAGGAATGAGGCAAAATGTTTCAACACTAAAATAACTAAACCAGGCCTGTATGTTGTGTATTAATGTTTCTTTGTGCTGACACCTCAGTGAGGTGAAATATTATATTTACAGACGGTTTACCACCTGTGTCAGTTTTGGTTCCTCTCTGTGTTTCTCCTTCTCCAGAACAACTGTTTCCTGTCTTGCGGTAGCTGAAAATATCCTGGCCTGGTCCTTCACCTGAAAAAAAGTCAAACACTAAGTACAGGCTGCAGACAGATGCTGGCTGGTTGCTTTACACACGTAGCTTGTCGATAATAAAAAGGCTTCAATATTGTAGAGCACAATGGGAAATGTGTACCTTTATACCAGTGGGGAAATCTGAGAGCTGTGCACTTTCACAAGCTGCAGAAAAATCACAGTGTCAACCACATTTCCTTAATTTTCATGTTTATATAAGAATTTCCTGCATTTATTAAACCACAACACAGCTACTGTACATACGTGGTTTGGGATCCTCTGTTACTGTGGTTTGTTGCCTAAAGGGATTCCTTTGGGTAGCAACACTTTTCCTATCTGGCACCTAATGATGGAGAAAGGTTGAAGGTTTTTATAATGTAAAGCATTTGTTAAGAAACTGATTGCTTTGAGTATTTTCAATTGCGGTTGCAAAAGAAAACAGATATAGATATATATTTTTGCAATGCTTCAACTTTTTTTCATCAATGAATGTACGATACAAAAATGCGTCAGGTTACAGTGGAAAACGCCTCTGACAATTTCCTAGAATCCAGTGTGACATGGATTCATGGCAGTACGTTTTTTTTCTGAGAACCCCTACTGTGGAATATTTCATGGCAGGTCATTCAGTTGACATGTTGGGGATGTGATGGAAACACCACATTAGTAAAGATGGAAATATACCTGTGACATCTGTTGAGTCTCCCTGTCTTCCTCCTTTGGTCGGGCTGCTGCTTCCCGGTCTGTGGCAGCTGAAAACGTTTGAACCTGTAGCTTCACCTGAAACAAATCAAATGTTTCTGATATCAACTAACTAGCTGTGAAACAAGATCACAAAAACCAAAACTGGTACAAAAAATGCAATAGTGACCATCTCACACAGAAGAAAATAAAATATTTGATTAGATGTTTGCACATTTTACCACTTTTGGTTCCTCTCTGTGTTTCTTCTTTGGTTGGACTGCGGTCGCCTGAACAGTGGAGGCTGAAAACATCTGGGCCAGTTCCTTCACCTGAAAAATCACTGAATGACTTAACCTGCTGCACTCTTCTTTCTGATGTGTCGGCAAACATACTCCTCTGAGATGAATAAATCTTATTTTATCTTATCTTATCTTATCTTATCTTATCTTATCTTATCTTATCTTATCTTATCTTATCTTATCTTATCTTATCTTATCTTATCTTATCTTATCTTATCTTATCTTATCTTGTCTTGTCTTGTCTTGTCTTGTCTTTTCTTATGTTATGTCAGATACATTTGCTCCACACACTTTTTATGACTCTGTGGTAGCCTCTGCTATTCACTACGGCGTGGTCTGCTGGGGAGCAGGCAGCACAGACCGGGACAGAAAGAGGCTCAACAAGCTGGTCAGGAGGGCCAGTTCTGTCCTGGGCTGTCCACTGGACTCTGTGGAGGAAGTGGGTGAAAGGAGGATGTTGGCCAAGCTGACATCCATCATGGACAACACCTCTCACCCACTACATCGGACAGTGGAGGCACTGAGCAGCTCCTTCAGTTGCAGACTGTTACACCCTCCATGTAGGAAGGAGCGGTTCCGCAGGTCATTCATTCCCACAGCTGTTAGACTGTACAATGCCACAGTTTAAATATACATGTACAAAACCGGTCCATAGCCCATCTGACTGTATTGTTTTTACTTTATTTTATTTATTTTTTATTACGTATAACATATTATATATGTTAAGTCGTAATAGTGTATATAGTTGTAGATTCTCGTTAAATGTTTATTACTTTTGTATTTTTGCACACCCTCTCATTCTTTTTGCACATTGCTGTTGTTCTTTTTGCACTGACCTGCTGTAGCAATTGAATTTCCCCAATGTGGGATCAATAAAGAATATCTTATCTTATCTTATCTCTTAAGATATTACACCAAATCAAGAGTCCGCTGTACCGTAATGCCAGTGGAGAAGTCGGGCTCTGAGATCTCATTTGCTGAAGAGAAAGAAAAGAAAGAGTAAATGTTTATTGTTTCCTGATTACGTGTCAGTTCCCTGTGTTCAACAAACCCGTACATGATTTGGGATCCTCTTTTGCTGCAGCTTCTTCTGTTGCATAATCCATGTGGGTGTAGGTGGTTGTTGAATCTTGTGTGTTCTGTTAGAGAAAGTTACAATATTAATAAAACAGGTTTCTTGAAACATGTTAATATTCATTAATCTTAATATCCACTGTTATATTTCTCCAGTGATAAATGCTGTAATGACAGGATTTACAAAATCGATCAATTTCATCTTGAAAATGAAAATGAAAAACACAAACTACCCGTCAGCTGAGACTAAAATGACTCATGTACAGCCTTTGATATAGTTCATGTCTAAACTAATAAAATCAGGATGAGTGTTAGAGGTGTTAAGAATCACTAAAAGCCAGTAAAATGTATCCTGCAGGATTTAAAAAAGTGTTTATTATTATTAATTATCACACCTGAGACAAAGTTGAATCCTTCCTATGTTTCTTCTGAGCCTGGGCTACTGCTGCTAAAGGTGGATGTGGTGGAGGCTCCCTGCTCAGTCTATTCACCTGAAAGATGGATGTTAATACATTTACAAAGTAACAATGATAAAGGAAAATTGGTGCATGTTACAAAATGAGAACATCATGTATACGCATCTGTTTTACCTGCTGACCAGTGCAGGAATCCTGCAGCTGACTACCTGAGGTGGAGGTTGTGACTCTTTGGAAAGAGTCTTTGAAAGAGACTTTGCAATAAAAGAAAGGGTTTAATAAAGTAAAGTAAAACCTGATTTTTTACAGACTGTTATTGAATAAACCGTGAGGCTGTACATACGTGGTTTGGGTTCCTCCTTGATAGTAGCTGCGCTTGCAAAGTTAATTCTTGGTGGCACTGGAACATTCTGACAAGTAAAAACGAAGCAGTAAAATTTGTTACCGAGACTTTTAATAGTAGCATGTTTTAACATGACATCAATACAATTTCTATGTGCTTTGTGAACAGCCTACTTAACTTGATTTTGCTGTAACTCATGGTGTTTGTTATAAATTGTTTGTCTTAAAAATAAGCTAAGAATAAAAAGAACTAGAAATTCAAGTTGAAACAAGTGGTCTGATAAAGTAAATTACCTGTGACAACATTTGATTCTTCCTGATATTCTCCCTGTGAACTGGAACTGGGGGTGGAGGCTTCCTGACCACTTTGTTCACCTGAGAAATAGAACAGTAAAACTTGTTCACTCCTGTTACACTGTACTTCTGAAAACAATAAAATAAAATGATGTGGTGCGGCAAATAAAAATAAATAAAAATAATAATTTTATAGTTGAAAATTGCAGCAAGTCTGTGGAACCTGCACATAAGTGACATCCTGCAGCATATGATTTGGTTTTGAGATCGTGGCTGTATGGGAAGAGTGCTGCGGCATCATAGGAGCTGAAACAAAATGAGAATGTGAATTTTAACCATTGTTTCTTTATATTGTTCATGTCGTTACCATCTTCTTCTTGAGTAAACTGCGTACATACGTGATTTGGGCTCCTTCTTGATTCGACACAAATTTCCTATCTTTCCTCCACCCTCTGATATCTAATCAAGACAAAAAGACAAACAGATTTATAAAGTGAAACATACGTGGTTTGGGATCCTTTGTTACTGTGGTTTGTTGCCCAAAGGGATTCCTTTGGGTAGCAACACTTTTCCTATCTGGCACCTAATGATGGAGAAAGGTTGAAGGTTTTTATCATGTAAATCATTTGTTATTTGTATTTGTGATACAACAATAAAACAGATATAGATATATTTTTTTGCAATGCTTCAACTTTTTTTCATCAATGAATGTACAACACAAAAAATGCGTCAGGTTACAGTGGAAAACGCCTCTGACAATTTCCTAGAATCCAGTGTGACATGGATTCATGGCAGTACGTTTTTTTTCTGAGAACCCCTACTGTGGAATATTTCTTGGCAGGTCATTCAGTTGACATGTTGGGGATGTGATGGAAACACCACATTAGTAAAGATGGAAATATACCTGTGACATCTGTTGAGTCTCCCTGTCTTCCTCCTTTGGTCGGGCTGCTGCTTCCCGGTCTGTGGCAGCTGAAAACGTTTGAACCTGTAGCTTCACCTGAAACAAATCAAATGTTTCTGATATCAACTAACTAACTATGAAACAAGATCACAAAAAACTAAACTGGTACAAAAAATGCAATAGTGACCATCTCACACATCAATGAGTAGAAAATAAAACATTTGATTAGATGTTTGCACATTTTACCACTTTTGGTTCCTCTCTGTGTTTCTTCTTTGGTTGGACTGCGGTCGCCTGAATAGTGGAGGCTGAAAACATCTGGGCCAGTTCCTGCACCTGAAAAATCACTGAATGACTTAAACTTAAAGCTTTGCACTCTTCTTTCTGATGTGTCGGCAAAGAATGTGTGCAAACATACTCCTCTGAGATTAATAAATCTTATCTTATCTCATCTCATCTCATCTCATCTCATCTCATCTCATCTCATCTCATCTCATCTCATCTCATCTCATCTTATCTTATCTCATCTCATCTCATCTCATCTCATCTTATCTTATCTTATCTTATCTTATCTTATCTTATCTTATCTTATGTCAGATACATTTGCTCCACAAGATATTACACCAAATCAAGAGTCTGCTGTACCGTAAAGCCAGTGGAGAAGTCGGGCTCTGAGATCTCATTTGCTGAAGAGAAAGAAAAGAAAGAGTAAATGTTTATTGTTTCCTGATTACGTGTCAGTTCCCTGTGTTCAACAAACCCGTACATGATTTGGGATCCTCTTTTGCTGCAGCTTCTTCTGTTGCATAATCCATGTGGGTGTAGGTGGTTGTTGAATCTTGTGTGTTCTGTTAGAGAAAGTTACAATATTAATAAAACAGGTTTCTTGAAACATGTTAATATTCATTATTCTTAATATCCACTGTTGTATTGCTCCAGTGATAAATGCTGTAATGACAGGATTTACAAAATCGATCAATTTCATCTTGAAAATGAAAATGAAAAACACAAACTACCCGTCTGTGGACAGCTGAGACTAAAATGACTCATGTACAGCCTTTGATATAGTTCATGTCTAAACTAATAAAATCAGGATGAGTGTTAGAGATGTTAAGAATCACTAAAAGCCAGTAAAATGTATCCTGCAGGATTTAAAGAAGTGTTTAATTATCACACCTGAGACAAAGTTGAATCCTTCCTATGTTTCTTCTGAGCCTGGGCTACTGCTGCTAAAGGTGGATGTGGTGGAGGCTCCCTGCTCAGTCTATTCACCTGAAAGATGGATGTTAATACATTTACAAAGTAACACTGATAAAGGAAAATTGGTGCATGTTACAGAGAACATACTGTGTACGAATCTGTTTTACCTGCTGACCAGTGCAGAAATCCTGCAGCTGACTACCTGAGGTGGAGGGTGTGACTCTTTGGAAAGACTGTTGTGAAATTGGAAAAACTGCAATAAAGGAAAGGGTTTAATAAAGTAAAGTAAAACCTGATTTTTTACAGACTGTTATTGAATAAACCGTGAGGCTGTACATACATGGTTTGGGTTCCTCCTTGATCGTAGCTGCACTTGCAAAGTTAATTCTTGGTGGCACTGGAACATTCTGACAAGTAAAAACGAAGCAGTAAAATTTGTTACCAAGACTTTTTATAGTAGCATGTTTTAACATGACGTGAATAAAATTCGACTTTTGCTATAACTCATGGTGTTTGTTATAAATTGTTTGTCTTAAAAATAAGCTAAGAATAAAAAGAACTAGAAATTCAAGTTGAAACAAGTGGTCTGATAAAGTAAATTACCTGTGACAACATTTGATCCTTCCTGATATTCTCCCTATGAACTGGAACTGGGGGTGGAGGCTTCCTGACCACTTTGTTCACCTGAGAAATAGAACAGTACAACTTGTTCACTCCTGTTACACTGTACTTCTGAAAACAATAAAATAAAATGATGTGGTGCGGCAAATAAAAATAAATAAAAATGATAATTTTATAGTTGAAAATTACGGCAAGTCTGCGCAACCTGCACATTAGTGACATCCTGCAGCAGATGATTTGGTTTTGAGATCGTGGCTGTATGGGAAGAGTGCTGTGGCATCATAGGAGCTGAAACAAAATGAGAATATGAGTTTTAACCATTGTTTCTTTATATTGTTCATGTCGTTACCATCTTCTTCTTGAATAAACCGGTACATACGTGATTTGGGCTCCTTCTTGACTTTACACAAATTTCCTATCTTTCCTCCACTCTCTGATATCTAACAAGACAAAAAGACAAACAAATTTGTAAAGTGAAATTTGAACTATAGCATTTAAATGAACTGTTAAGTACCTGTGATGATGTTTGTCGATTTATTTTTTTATCCTTAGGTCGGACAACTGCTTCCAAGTGTGCTGGTGTTGGATTCTCCCCGACTGATCTATTCACCTGAAAGATTGTTTTTTTTCCCATGTATATGTTACTTTTCATACTTTGTCACTGTCACATCAGAGAATTATCACTATGAATATTTTTGCCTCACCTGTGGAAGTGTCGAGAAATCCCGCAGCTCATACCTGGCTTTGGAATTTCTGGCTTTTTGGGAAGAGCGCTGTGAAGATGCAAAAGCTGCAGAATCTGAAAGGATAGGATCAGTCCCTGTATTAGCTTGTCCCTGTTTTCATATTACTATAAAATCTTGTTTTGACTAAAGCTATAATTATGTACATACATGATTTGTATTCCTCCTTAATTGCCACTGTTGTTAGTGCCGAGCTGGTGCGATGCTTGGTGCCTGGTGCCTCTGCCACAATCTGTCAGGTTAAAATAGGAAGTGTGCAAGTAAATTGCAACACAGTTAAAAACAAGCACTTGAGATCATACTAGCTGCTTTGTAAGACACACTGCAACGTTTGCTGTAAAAGTCAAGGCCAGCACATTATCATGTCACGTTAGCACAGTTACGTGAATTTGCACAAAGTACAGCTAAACTTTTTAGTTGATAACTGGACATTTTTTCCACTGTCTATCGATGGAAGAAGTGAGACTGTGTATCCTGATGCAGACGTGGCAGCCTGGGCAGTAGTTACTCAGATATTTCAGTCTGGAATAAACAGCAGAACAGAAAAGACTTGCATAGTTACAAACCTCCTTTTTTATTGTTCTCTTGGTTATTTGCTGCTTGATGTGTTCCTCTTCAACTTTCCACTGAGCTTTCCCATCATACTGCTCTCTCTTCTGGATCTTCATTCCCTTCGGCGTGCATCCCATCTTCCCTTGATGAATTCTCAAACCTTGGTAAGTCGTCATTTTGGCCCAGCCGCAGTGGCAAACCTGGAGGCTCATGTCTGAGTAAGAGTCTGTCTTCAAAGAGCTGTAGACGTCCATCCTGATGTCCTTTTCAGCGTAGGAAAGACCCACAGTTGACCACATGTACTGCTGTTCACGCTCTGCAACCTTGGCACCTTTCAGTGCACATCCCATCTTCCCCTGGTGAGTTCTCAGGCCATGGTGACTTGTGACTTTGGACCAACCACAGTGACAAACCTGGAGGCTCATTTCTGCTGTGATTTCACAAAACACTGCTGCTGATTAATGCTGCATCTCTTCCTTCTTACTGGTAACAGATGAAGATGGCTAATGGTGCATGCTGACACACATGTACTCTCACTGAGAATTTAAATTTAAGTATACGAATGCGTTTTAATCTTTACCTCGAGAAGACCTCACCTGGAAAACCGACACGTCTCTGGTGATTAAAAAGGCTCAACAGTGACTCCACTTCCTCCAGGAAAATCCTGAGAGATGACTCACACCCTGGTCAGTGCCGCTTTACTGTCCTGCCCTCGGGCAAGAGATACAGGAGCATAAGAAGCCGGACAAATAGGCTGAAAAGCAGGTTTTATTCCTGGACACTACTTAACTTTCATACACAGATCACACAGACTTTCTACAATACATGTGCAATATGTATGTGTGGACAGTGACTATGAGACACTGATTAGTGTGGGGCATGCATGTTTTTTTTTTTTTTCTGATACTGATACTGAGCTCATCCAATTTCGCTGTGTATGTGATGTACAATGATAATAAAGGCTCTTCGTTTCTATTCTATTCGTCGTTTTCCAATAAATAAACAATGTAAGCTCTACTTAAATGCTTTTTTTTTTCATTTCGTGGGGACTGCAACCTCACACAGGAAACAGCTTCTCAACTACAACTACTGGAATAAAAACTTTAAACGTAACAGTCAGCAGACATACTATAAATCTTAATAAAATATGTTAATCTAGAAATAAATGATATTATTCAACCATTTCAGGTTTTTACACAAATTAAAACAATAAACAAAAAGCTTTTTGTGTTGGGGAACTAAGGATGTCTTAAATTGGTTTAAGACCAACGGATCATTAATCTGGATTAAAAAGAACCAGAGATAACAGGCTTAATAATACGTTTTAATAATACAGTACCTACCTACGGCGTGGTACTCTTCTTTGTTGTGTTACCGCCCTGCCTCTGACAGCCCAACTTCCCGCTCTGCTGCTAATGTTTGTCAATGTTTGCCGATCTGCGGCTCCTTGTTTCTACTTTCAGTTTCGTTTCCATAGCAAAGAATCAACCGCTCTCACTACCTTTCACTACCACTAACCAACTCATGATTCAACCACATTGGGTTATAAAATCTCTCATGGAAGCCCTGAGGGGCTCATAGTCACAGGAAGATTTGCAAAATAAAAACAAATGTGCTTGAATTTGAAAACATTGGTTTTATTTTGGATTAGGATTAGGATCTGTAATTGGTGCCGCTGCAGTAACTTGACATGTAGTACACAGGTCAGTCCTAAATAATGTACAGTATAACCATCCGTTTTTTTATTTGTAACCCTCAAGTTTTTTCAGTTTGCATGGTGTTTCTTGTCAAAACAAAGGGTGTGTATGCTAGTAAATGTGTTAACAGCATTTTTTAATTGCACCAGTTTTATCAATTTACGTTTACCCAAAAAGATTGTTCTACACCAAAGTACCTTGAATTTGAGTTATTGCTAAGGAAACATGTAGAGCTACAGTAAATACACTGTTGTGGTTTAATTATTACACAGACACAACCTAAACTACTATGATGTGTAGGTAAGATAGTAATGTAGCTACATTAGGTGTAGTGGAGCAACGTCAAGATACATTATATTACAAATAATAAGCTACTGGACGTCTCAAATTACAGGATTTACCACAACTGAAATTTCCATTTCACAACAAGCACCACTAGTTTTTTGAAAAGGCTTCAATTCCTTATGACTCATCCATGTCCTGTTCGTACAGTTTTACTGCAGAAATAATCAAAGGATCAGCATTTTTCTCATCTTGTTTCAGATGTGGACTGAAATATGGGAAAACCTCCCCACTGAACAGACATTTAGTAAATGAGTAAATGTGAGTCTGAGCAGTCACGTTGTAAAAGGAGACGAGTTCTTCCTCATAGTCCACAAACACTCCCACTTTCTCAGGTTTGTTGTTCAGGGAAAGACGAATGGGCGGAGCCGTCAGGGCTGCGGTCTTGCACTCGTCATAATGTACAATAACCCAGTAACCGTTGTCTGGATTCAGAGAAAGTTTCCCCTTGCGGTTTGCATCGCCTCTTGCTACACCCAGATCCCACCCTGTCTTGTTGCTGACGTCCACCTCCCAGTATGACTTCCCAGAGGTCAAGCTGTTGAGTCCCAGGATGCTGCCGAACAGATCAAACCTCTGTGGGGAATCATCTGCTTCCTTGTCCTCTCCTCCATCTTGCACTTCCTTCCCATCATTAGAAAGCACAAGGCGCTGGTGTGCAGTAGCTGGATCCAGCTTTACATCCACTGTTAGATACAAGTTGAAACTAAATCAGTGTTTTAACCAAAAAGTTTTAAAATGTTTTTCATTTTGTGTATACAGTAGATCACGTACCTGTAAACTTTGAAATTCTCTTAAGTTCTGTGCCATGAGAAAAAAAAAAGCCTTAGATCAAAGTCGAGATTTAAACTTTTAGCATTTTCCACTAACAACAGAATTATTACCAGCAGACGTCAGCTTCTCTAGCTCCTCTTGAATTTGTTGCATCATGATTGCTGTTGTTTTTCTCATGGTCCCAAATGACAGTGATGTGTTGAACTCCACCTCTGCATAGTCTCGAATTTTATCCAGGTCCGGAAGAGATGGGAAACTCTGGGAAACAGAAAGGAATACAAAGAGCTCAACCAAAAAGGCAGCAGCAAAATGCAACATTGATTTAGAAGAAATCATTTGAAGGTTAATAAAAAAAAAAAAGCATTGTAAAGGAACTTCATGTTTGTACATTGCTGAAATCCCAAGTTTCCTCTCACCTGCAGGAAGAGGACGTGATCCTCAAGTGTAGATATATCCTTTAGCTCAGATATGGTTGTTTGAAAGCGTGTGATCTCTTGCGTCAACTCATTTTTGAGCTCTGCTGCCTCTTTCTCCACAACCTTCCGCCTCTCCCTCAGTGGCTGAAGAGCTCTCGCCTGGGCTTCCTCCACAACGCTAATTACAGCTAAGAACACGGCTTCGATATCCCACCATTCGTTGTCCAGCTGGTCCTAAAAAATACCATAAATTACATTTCATGTGAGTAAATCAAACGTTGTCTAATGGACATCACACCTCCTTTATTCTTTGAACACTGGTTTGTTTGACTTTGCAGTTCAGCCGAGTCAAGGATCTGTATCATTAGTCTTGATTGCAACTCACCTTGCACTGTTTCAGTGATGTATCAATCTCATCCACCTGTGTTTGTCTCTTCACAATCTTATCTTGTAACACTGTGTTGGTTTTTTCAAGTTCACCCTGAATCAGACAATCAAATTTAACAAATATGTTTTGTCAGTTGTGTACTTTTTGGTGTGTGACGTACATGTACTGTACTATCAAGACTGAATCAGCAACAACAGGGGCTTTTGTATACTAATTCACCTTTTTCTTGTCCCATTCATCTTCAGTAGAGACAACTTCCCCTAGACCTTCTTCCAGACAGCGAACACAAATACACCTCTGCTGCTTCCTGCTGTACAGCTCCAAGGGTCGTCCGTGCTTCAGACAGGCCCTGTCATCCAGGTTCTTCACAGGTTGCACCAACTTGTGACCTTTTAACCTTGTGGAAGACAAATGGTTTTTCAGGTGTGCCGAACAATACGAGGTCAGACAGACCAGGCAGGACTTCTCAGCCTTCTGATTATTCTCTGTGCAGATGTCACAGGGCACTTCATCTTCATCATCACTTTTTTCTGGAGGATTTATTTTCTTTTGCGCTTGGGAAATGTCTCTCAGGACGATGTTCACATCTGGGATTTTGTTGAGATGTTTCTTGCACAGGGGACACACCCTGTCATTGTACAGAAAGTTAAATTCCAGACAGTTCTTGCAGAATGAGTGGCCACAAACTGTAGTGACAGGATCCTCAAATGTTTCCATGCAGATGGAGCATTTCAGATGCTTTTCCAGTGGACTGGTCTCCTCAGGCGATGCAGGAGCGGAGGCCATATCTGCGTGATCTGCATGAATAAAGTACCATGAGTTTAAACACAATTCTAAAATAATTCCAGTGACCAATCAATCTGCTGAAATCATCAGTCTGTCATTGGTTTTGCTTTTTACAAAATTAGAGGACGTCCTTACTAGAAAATGGTTCAAGCAAAAGTCAGGAAGTGGATGGATGAGAAAACAAAACATCTAACTTGAACTTAAACTTAAAATCACTTTTTATCTTTTATTTCCTATCTACAGTCAAATTAGATTTTGTCTAACCCTGATCCCTGTTTCTTTATTTTAACCAAACAATCATTTGTATTTCTTTTAACTTATCTAAAATAATTTTTTGCTAACTACAGTGATGTAAAAATGCAGTTTTACTTTTGAAAAAAGTGTGATTTTATTCCTGTGATCCAATGACCTCTTCAACAGAAGCAGTTTCAGGGTTATTTTTCCTCTACATGCATTTAAAGCTTGTCATTAATGAAGTTTTGAGAGTAAGTTACAAGTAAAAATGTGTCTCAAAGAACCAATATGTCTCTGGTTTGTGAATCAAAAACAAAGATTAGTGAATTAATACGTCTGTGTCCAGTCATCATTCTGCATTCAGCATGTAGTTCGTGTCTCTACTAGTCATGTTGTGTCCCTTCTTTAACTGCTCTGCTCTAGTTAACACAGGTTTGCTTGTGCAGACAAAAAAAATGTGCTCACAGAAGGCAGAATAGACTGCACACTAATTGTAGGTTTGACCGTAGGATCTCTCCTCACTTCTGCTCACATGTCCTGAACCCTGTGTTGCCCCGGCAATGGCCGCTACACCACCCACAGCGATATAAAGTAGTTAAAAATGTAAATGTATATTTAGATTATATACAGTTTTTATTATTGGATATATTTCAAATGTCAGTGTGAGAACTTACATTTCCTGTGTAAAGAAACATTAACAAAATCAGTGACACTCACCCACTAGACAATTCAGCCTCAAGTGTGTGTCTTGAACTACACTCATAGAAACTTACAGAACTAATAAAAGTCTTGAGAAACACTCTTTTGTAAAGAATTTGTTGGATTTAAAGCTGAGATAACACCAAGGTTTAATTTGACATATTTTTAAAAAGGTAGTACTATAAGTTGTAAAGTAACTGAACCAGCAGTCAACCGAGTTAGAAAATAACATTTAACAGAACAAATTAAGACATATAAATGACTGTATTGTTATAAAAAACAGTACGTGGAGGATTTGATTACCGTTTAGCCACTAATCCGTCTTTCTCCAAGGCTTGTGTCTCCTCTCTTTATCTCTCTACTCCCATCTAGTGCATGTCGATCCTTCTTTTAGTTCCTCTTTCTCTGTTAGGTTTCATTTCTATTCATAAGTCCAGCCCCTCACTTCCCTTTTCCTAAGAGGCAGACGGGAGGCATTCAAATGAAAAACCAAATCACCCGTCCGCCTGCTGTAAGGTGTGTTGCATGTTGTGCAACTTCACACAGATAAGGTAGTGAAATGAGTTTTCCCGTGATGTTTAATGTCTTTATAGAACCAGACGTCCTACAAGTACGGCTGAGCTGAACCAGTTCTACGGGAAGGTGACTCAAACTATTAATAAAACACTTTCCTTCACCTCTCTGTATATTTAATGGATGTCTTCTTTAAAGGCCTGACAGACCGTGACCGTTTGTGTTTTATCAACTCAGAAACACTATGTTTGTTGATTTTTGTGAAGATCAGATCACATTTCACGACCTGTTCATGCAGAAAACCATCTTCCAGTTCCCACTGATTCTTTCCATCATGCTGCTCTCTCTTTGATATCCTTTCATTCAGTGTACATCCCATCTCCCCTTGGTTAAGTCGTAAATGTTTAAGGTGAACTAACTTGTCATTTCGTTCTCCTGTTCCACTGATCTGACCATATTTACCTGTACAGTATGTCTTCTTGTCATTAACAGAGTGAGGAACAAACACTCAACCAAGAATCCTACTGACACAACAAAACAGGAATAATTGTACAAACCCACCAGCATTCAAAGATGTACAGACATTCATTGTGTTGTGCTTTTGAGTATTAGTACTCAAACACTGCTGCTGAGACAGACAATAGTGGTTGTACAGGAGAGACTAGATCGCTAATCTACATTCAAAAGGCCAGAGATATTATAGAAGAACCAATGAGTTATGTGGCTACAGGGTGGTCTTCTGTGTTGTGTTCTTGTCTGTGTCACAGGATTTTTCCAGAGAAAAACAAACTTGACTGATTTAGAAAATGTTGATTTTGTTTTGATTTAGTATTTGAGATGAAAAAGTCCCTGGGTTTGTGTTTGGTGGAGCTTTTCTGTAATTCATCATGTGTAGGCCGAACCTACTTAATGTAGTATTACGATTTTCCATTCAGAAACTTGAAACTGGTTTAAGAGGGTTCATTTGGTCCTGAATTGAATATAGAAATGAACTATGAGTTTATGTTCTATAGGAATTCAAACAATGGTGGGAAAACCCTTGACTACAACATAAAATTAACATTAACTATTGTGTTTTTAAGTTTGAAAATCTGAAGCAAAGAAAAAAACTTGAGATACACAAGCTCAGAGTCATTCAAGCCCAACACATTTATTATTTAGCATCGAACACCTGTATTAGATATCTCTACCAGATACTGTTAACAGACATGTTTACCTGTTTACTGTATTTATTTAGGTTAATTCATTCATTATTGGAAACACTTCAACAGTCAAGATGACAAAGCATGTATCTTTCTACACAGGCCGATATGTATAAGATGACACTCCCATGACCTGGATAATACTGCCTCAGGTTTTAAATCACATATTGTACATCCATGCACAAGTGTAACAACAGCGATGGAACAAATACACCACTAAACAATTAGGAATGTAGGCAACGCCCTGTTTGAAATGTCAAATCTCATCACACTGGAATTTAATTGTAGTGCATTTTAAATTAGAATTTCTTATTTCTTCCACTTCTTCATCTTATTAGTTGATATTAATGATATATGATACATGGAGTAATGTGACCATTCTGCTGCTGATTTGATCCTTTTATCACAGGCTTCTGTCTCTTTCTCTCTCTGCCTCCACCTAGTGAGTGTGTCCTTCCTTTCAGCTCTCTTCTCTTGCTTAAATTTAATTTCTGTTTAAAAGAGCAGCCCATCACTTCCTTTATTCAAATAGGCATGTCGGCATTCAAATAACCAGCCAAATTATCTCTAGGGCTTGTTACATGTTGAGTAAGTTCACACAAATCAAATATTGGATGTTTTTGCAGCTACATGTATTGAGTTGGCTTTTTATTTGTCATAATCCACAAATATTCCCTCTTTTTTGGTCATAACAATCAAAAACATAACCTAAGCTGATCAGAAATGTCAAAACAGCAACGAATGATGCTCTTATCAACACTAAAACTAAATCAACTTAATTTATATTAACATTAAACTTAACATTAGCTAATTCACAGTACGTATGATTGTATTCTTTAAGTATTCATTTGAGCTTCTTAACTGAGAAATAGTTGTTGATCACATATGAGTTTTATTTATGAAACTATACAAATATTTATGCTGCAATTTGCAAAGTTAGCAAGTTAACACTGGAGTTAAACATCCCATTGCCACCCCAACTCCACCTACCACCTGAGGGCTCAACACTCCTTATTAGAGGAGGCTCAATACTGTAGCACTGACTAAGTACTTTGACCTCAGCTATGCCGTCACTGGAATCTGAGACTGTCCCAGATCTTTGCTGATAAACTCTGTTTATTACATATTCTTGTGACAAAGTTTGCATCAGCTAAATCACTGTTGTAACCAGTTAGTCATCTCTGTTATGGGCCTTACAGATACCAGGGCTGAAGACACAGGATTGTTTTTTGTAGGTAATAAAATTAGAGATTGCTTTATGTCCTTTCTTAAATAATGTTAATCATTTTATTAGAATTCATTTTAAAATCGAATTATATCTTTCTGCACATCAATAAAATGACACTTCAACGCTGGTCTAGCTGTAAGGTGAGGTGTAAATCTCAATCAGTGACTAACAGTAAGAGTGAACTACACGAACCCACTGGTTGACACCACAAGTGATCACAATGGAGTTTAATTTAGCATATTTTAAAATCATATACTTCACATTGTAAAGTCATAGAATAGTACCATTGAACTGAGATGAGAACTAGCATTAAACACAACATGCCTGTCATTTTATGCCATTCACCTAAAAAAATAAACAAACATAAATGACTGTAATGTTATTGAATACCTTTTCAGGTACTTACAGTACATGCTCAGTACCTTTTTCTCTTTGCTCCCATCTAGTGTGTGTGTGTGTGTGTGTGTGTGTGTGTGTGTGTGTGTGTGTGCGTCTCTCCTTTCTTTCTTCTTTTCATTTTGTTCAAAAGCCCAGCCCGTCACTTCCGTTACGCAAAAGGCACATTGGTATTCAAATGACCAAGGTAATAGTCTGTTGCTCTATCGCAGGGCGTGGTGCATGTTGTGCAAGCTCACAGAGATCAGAAATTGGACTTGCCAGGTTTCTCATTAAGGTTTTATATGAACTATTACCTTACTTACTTACTATTCTTTTAAAGGAAACTTTCTGTCCAGCTATGTATGTGGCCATGGATTCAAAAGAAAAGACATGATAGAAAAGAAAGAAAAAAAAACATTGTTCCAGTGCTTGTGCTCTTTAAACCATTGACCAGTGTTTAGAAATCTCCGTAGAGAAAGACCATATTAAAAATCAGTGGTTGTTATTAACTCATTAAGTGAATAAGCTCTTTCATTTATTAATTAGTGATCTGTTGACTTTCAACCATGACATAGACCTGTAGGAAGTGGAGGTCGTCCTCGGTGTGTAAGAGCTTCTCCAGTTCATAGTTTCTCCTCTGCAGCTCAGAGATTTCTTCTTCCAGCTGTTGAATCTGCTGTTTATTTTGAGATCGTACCTCTTTTTGATTTCTTCCGCAGAAGTTTAAAGAGAGCTTGATTTTCTCCACTTTGCTCAGTTTATCTTGAATCGCTTGCTGGAGTTTTGTCTTTCTCCTTTTTAGCTTAACCTGTGGAAAAACAGAACATCAGCAGAACTGTTGTAGCAGAAAACAAGATGAATTATACAAAGGAGCACTTGCTGTTGAGTTGGGTTTATAAGGTATGGCTAAAAACAGTGTATAGAGTGTACTAAAGAAACTAAAGTACTCAAGTCATTGTAATTTCTAATGTTTCCTCCTCAATGATGCTACACATAGTCACATGATATTCAAATGAAGGGTGGTGTTTTCTGCATGAATGGGTTGTGTTCTTGTTTCTTATAATTAAGCCCACATGTCAGCTAAATGTTGCAGCTTTGCTGTGATAGAAATGATGTTTATACTCCCCCTCTACACTGTTTGGTTTTCTGGTTCACTTTGCTCAAGTCAATTTTGCGTAATCGTAAATCACCGAAAACGTTTTTCAGCTGTCTCTATAACATGAAACACACATTATGCAGTGTTGAGGGTGCATCAGAAATCATATACTGTAAAACATGCATGTCAAGGTATTACTATTATTGCTTTCAAATTCAGCTTTTAATTTGAAATTGAATAGTTATTTCTTTTCTCAAACGTTACATTGTGTTACTTTATTGACGAGGAGGTTCTTCACTCAGCAACACCCCACACGCCAGGCTTTACCTTCTTCTTTGAAGCTTCACCCGTAATAGAAATAATGTTGTGTTGTCTGTGCTCTGTCTGGGCACACATGGCACAAATTAATGTTTGATCGCTCCTGCAGAACCTCTCTAACTTCTTCCCATGCAGTCTGCACACACAGTCCTCCAGGTTCTTCACCACACTGATCAGCAGATGGCGTCCAAGGTCTTCACTCTGGTAATGTGACTCCAGATGAGCGTCACAGTATGAGGCCATGCATACCAAGCAGGACTTGACTGCTTGACGCTTTGCCGGGCAGACATCGCAGGGAACTTCTCCCGCTCTTAAAGGCACAGCTGCATCTTTAGGTTGTAGTGTTTGGTCAGTTTTGAGCTGCGGTCTGGTCGGGAACACAGCCTTACAGAGGGGGCACTGATAGGTCCGATTAGTTCTCCAGTATTCTCCTACACAACCCAGGCAGAAGCAATGTCCACAGGGGAGTGTAGCAGGGCTGGTGAACTCATCCAGGCAGATGCAGCATTTGAGAGGCTCCGACATTAGATCAGACCCAAGCGTCTGGCGTGTTCATACATATACATAAAAGCAGCCTGTGAACTGATTTGGCACGGTACATCCATGCACAAATGAGGGTGCATTCCACAGATTACAGTATCTCTGCAGAGAAAACAAGGACGTGTATTAGCACACACACAAATTAGTCTTAACTTAACTAATAATGAACTTTTGGTCACTGAAATTCTTTCCCAGAATAAGATACAGTACTGTTACAGTGCAAAAGCAAACGTGATATCATGAGCTAATGGTAACTACCTCATGATAACCAGCAACACGTATGTAAAACCTGACAAGGTTAATAAATATATTGCTGTGAACTATAGCAAAAAAACTATGAACGCAGCAAATAAGTGAGGGATCATGCATGGCGAACTACATAGTTGTAAAATATCTCCACAGCCTTACATCATACCATATGTGGCAAAGGTTTCCTAACTGTAGTTTTATTATTACTGAGTCAGCCGAGCAGTGTTTATTGGTGTTAGATGTAGATGACATGATAGTTGGCCCATAGTCCACAGAGTTGCATTGATGTTTCCTTTAAGTTACACAATTTTATGTAAGTACACATGCAAGAATCCATGTGCTCAAAGTGATCAAAATGGTAGTATCTGTGTCTTGTGACAACTATGAGCTGTAAGCTAACAGAGCTGGAATTAATAACATCTGGTTTTAATCACAGAAAAGTAAATATTACTCATTCAGAAAAGCGGCGAGGATCTTACGTCAGAGCCCTGTAGGCTCGTAACTTCAAAATATTGTAAATTCTCTGACCAATCAGAATCAAGCTGTGAGCTATCGTGAATAAAAACAAATTCCAGACGGCCTGTGAAGTTGTCAGAAATACACACGTTATAAGTAATTATAATATAAATATATTTTTCATCTGGGATTCATGGCAGTCATCCTTCCACCCTTGACGTTGGAAACTGAAACTTACTCATACACTAACTTAGATAATGTAACCATTTCTTGGAAATGTGTACATATCTTATTTCAATCTAACTTGTCTATGTAAACAAAACTTTGCTTAGAAACATTAGATAATGAAAACTGAAAATTCACATACCTTTCTTTTGAAACGACTAGTTTGTCTTTCCTGAAGCTCCAACAGTGTTGAGTTACACTCTTGCCAGTAGATAGCTGGTTGGTTTACTAGACACGCCTCTCACTGCGTTGAAAGAGAGGAGACCTGTTGGACTCTGTCATTTCCTGTTTGCTCGTAAACCTCTGAATGTTTGATAAGGCGGGGGCGAAGCCTCCAAAAAAGGACATCACAACATGTTCATTTTATGAATAATGCAAACACACCTTTAACTCTTGCTCAGCATTTATTCAAGTGAGGAAAGTCAACAAATGTTCACTGAACGATTGTACAGAAATAGGTAAACGGTGAAATCAGTCCCCTGGATATAGAGAGTTTCCAAAAAACAAACTTTCTTTTTATTGTTGTTAAAATTTTAGCCAGCACATGATAGCTGACAAATGCCATGTATAACAGTCATAGCAATGTGTGGGGACACAAACATGACAGATTTTAAAATGGCTAATTTCAAATACTCCGACCTTTTAAGCCTTTACTGATGTTCCCATTACAAAACAATCCATCATCCTGGCTTCAATGGGTTTTAATCTTAATGGACATCACTGGAGTTCTGAGTTGGACCATTTTCAGGTTTTTTGAGGGAGAGAAGGAGAGAAAAAATAGACGGTTGACCCTCCATGGAGATAATAAGCAGAGGCTCTGATTTCTTTGCCTTACTGTGCAGATAGAAATACGGGAACAGTTTCTCTGTGAAATGTTCTCCTGTGAAAGAGTAAATATGCAACTTCTCGTTCACGTCATAGAAGGAGACTCTGCCTTCCTCATAGTCCACATAAATTCCTATATTTCTTGGCCTTGGACACAGGTGGAGGACTGTGTGGGGTGTGCGGTTAACTTCGTAATCGAAACCTGTCTTTCCTATGGAAAAATATCCATTTTCTCTTGTCACAATGAATTCCCCTTTTCTTGACACTGTTTCCTTGGCAACACCAACATCCCAGTCGTTTCTCAGGCCCACTTGGACTTCCCAGTAGTGCCGTCCGGAGGTGAAGCCCTTCATCCCCAAAACAATGGGACAGTTGAACCTCTCATCAGACGATGAAGAGCTGGCATTTTTCGAGTACTTCAGGCGTTTGCCAAAATCCGAAATGACAAGGTGGCAACCAGCAGTGACTGGGTCAAAGGTCACAGACTCTGAAAAGGTCAACTTAGTTAAAATTCATAGCAATGATTACTGATTTAGATTTGAAGTGTGCTGAATTCATGTATGATCTTACCTTTATATTGTCTCATCCTGATTATTTCTGTAAGACGTGAGAACACAACAACATATTTGATGGAGACCCATGAGACCAAGTTAAAAATGAAACTACTGCAGCAGACACTTACCCGTGTTTGTCAGAGTTTTCAGTTCTGCTTGAAACGCCTGCACAAGATGAGACATGGCTCTCCTCACTGTCTGCACACACAGGTCTGAGTAAAGCCTCATTTTAGACCAGTCCCTCATGTCGGGCTGTTTCCTCAGGGCCTGCAAAGTCTGACATGATTCACGAACACATGACTGTGAGTGGCACAGGGCTATGTTATTTATTTAAAGCTAACCATCTCTCCCCTTTTCATTTTTTTAAACTCCACAAACCAAGTGTCAAGTGTTCAATCATTTAAATATTGTAAATATGTGCTGTGTTGAACCGGCCTGGCATCTCTTCCTAGCAGAGGCAATTTCAGAGGAAAATATGCAAAGGGGGGAAACAAAGGGAGGTAATTAGAGAAACCTGTTGCACAGGTATGTGTTTAACAGACGTTGTCAACTGCGTTATGTAGCAGCGAATGTCTGTGGCTTGTAGGTGTGTTGACTAACCAGCAGAAGTTGAAGGTGGTCGTCACTCTGAGAAAGCTCCTCCAACTCTGAGTGCTGTCTCTGCAGCTCTCTGATTTCATCGTTCAGCTCTTGAATCGTCGCTTCGTCTTTGTCTTGTGATTTTTTGAGCTTCTTCTCGATGTTTGATTTTAGTTTAGTTTGCATCTCTTGCACTTGACTCATCAGAGTATTGAATAGTGTGTCACTGTCATCCATCTCCTTGACTGCTTTCTCCTATGATAACATAAATAAAACACACAGTTAGAGAATTAGGATTGATGTGAATTTATATTACATATGTACAAAATTAGCCACAGCACTTACTCTACGCGTTTCAGAAGAATATGTAAACTCTGTTATCTTTTCCTGCCGTTCTTCAATCATCAGTTTGATCTTTGCTGTTCTGGACTCAATTGTTTCCTAAGAGTTAGAGTTTCAGGGATTAAGCATAATTAAGCTGATGTTCTGTTAAAATGAACTAAAATAAAATATACTGTCATACTTTCTGCTGAGCCCCTTCTTCTTCTACAGGCACCGTCTCATGATCTTTGTGATCTGTCTCTTTGCACAGCAGACAGATGCACTCCTGCTCGTCCCGGCAGAAAAGATCCAGGATCCTCTCATGCCTCTGGCAGATTCTCTCCTCCAGGTCCTCCACCGGGTCGATCAACTTGTGTCTCATCAAGGAGGGAACTCTCTGGTGAGGTTCCAAGTGGGCTTCGCAATACGACGTCACACACACCAGGCACGACTTCATGGCTTTGAGCTTAAATTCTGTGCACACGTCGCACTTCACCTGCCACGGCGCATCAGTGCTTTCAGTTATCTCCACTTTTCTCTTCTTTATTTGCACCGCAATCTCTGCAATGACCACGTTTGTGGAGATCTCTGGCCTCCCGTAGAATCTTTTATTACACGTCGGGCAGTGGAACAACTCACTGTTGTCCCAGCGCTCGCTGAGGCAGGTCTTGCAGAAGTTGTGACCACAAGGTGTGGTGACCGGGTCACTGAAGATGTTCAGACAGATCGAACACTGGAAATGATCCTCGGGCATCGAAGCAAGGACTGATGACATGATGTGATCTCTGATGGGAAAAACATGTCTACTTTATAATTCTGTTCCTTTGGGGTTTAAATGCACTTGAACATGACATTACAGCATGTAAACAAAACTAGTGAAAAAAGTTAAAGAAGTAATCGGAATCAGGTCTATTTTTAGACTGTTTACCATGCTGATCCACCCAATGAGTCATTTTCACATGAATCAGCCTGCACATGTTAATCCAGCATGGCGTTTTGAAATCCGAATAACAGAAAAACAGCAAAATGCGTCAAAAGAATGATTCACCTGAGTCTCTGTAGTTCTTCTGTAAATTCCAGAAACTGTTTCTTACATTAAGAACAATAACTATGGCACCAGTACTCAGCACTCATCATCTCTTCAAACATGGTAGAACAAGCCAGGAGGAGCTGTGGCAGCTCCACTTACTGTAGTGGGTGTGGTGAAGTGACAGCGTTTCACTGAAATGAAACTTACTGTGCACAGTAGCAGAAACAGCCACAATTGGGAAAAATCTGAGAGAACATTTATTGTTGCACGGAACACACAATGAATCACAAACACAAAAACAAAAACCAGCATGCGAAACATCGTGGGAGAGAAGACGACACTTCCTTTACATTTTGTCGAGAGGCCATTTGTTCAAAGGAGCTGATCATTTTAGAAAACAGGCTTGATCACTTAGCGTGCCAATAGCTATATGAGAAAATGAATTACCAATCTCATATTTGCACAGTAAATATTACACTACCACCTACACCTACTAGTGTAGTTTATTAGCTATTTAGCTATTTAAAAGCAGGTAGGATAATGGACGCATGGAAACTTCTCTGAGCTCATGTGGATTCATGTGATGAATAAACAGAACACATAAAACACTGGATTTCATGACAAACTGCTACTATACAATACAGTTTTAACTTCATGCAGACTTTGCCCAACACGTCCTTAGCTTTGTTTGATCACACTTTTTTCGTTCACAGGACAGATCACAATGGTGTCAGAGGCTTTGTCGCAGCAGTACAAGTAGAAGAAGGGCAGGATCTTCTCTGTGAATCTATCTTTGAAGGTGTAAATATGAGTCCGAGCCCTTGTGTCGTAAAACGATACTTGGCCCTCCTCATAGTCCACGTACACGCCCACATGCTTAGGGTTGGGGTCAAGGCGGAGCAGTATAGGTGGAGAGGTTGACACCCGGTACCCCTGGCCTTTCTTCATGGCTAGAGCCCAGTAGCCTTGAGTGGTGCTTACAGAGATTCTTCCCTTTCTGTTGACAGAAGACCTGGCTACACCCAGGTACCAGTCATCCTTGTCCCCAACCTGCACCTCCCAGTAGTGTCTTCCCGCGGTGAATCCCTCATGGCCCAGGACAATGACCACTGTGTCAAAACGTCCAGGGTGATCTGGGAGGTCCTGCCACGCTCCCAGGTGTCTCACCTGATGTCTGTCCTGAGAGAGTTGCAACCATGGGTTGGCTGTGTCAGGGTCCAAAGTGACGTCCTCTGCAGAAACATTGAACATAGCAAGAATTTATTATGTTAGAAGCATCTGAGATGACAATTAAATTAAATCAAATGCAAAATAACAAAAAAGTTTACCTGCATATTTCAGAATCTTTTGTATCTCTATAAAAAAACAGATTTCTTTTTAGATATACTGGCAATGCTCTTATCTCAAAACCAACATGCAGAGAGAGCCATAAAACCATACCGCTTTCAGCCAGTTTGTCAATCATTTCATTTAACGTCGCCTCCAGTTTGGACACGGATCTCCGGATCATGCCGACGCACATGTCAGTGGGAACACTGGTCTCAGACCAATCTTTAACAGAAGGAGGAGTCCTGAGAGCTGGGAAACTCTACAGAGAGATGCAGCACAGGAAACGTAATTTTGTAAGATTACAATTATACTGTTTACAAAACCTAAACTATAAATATTAGGAATATACAGCATATTTTCAATGTGTTTAAAATACATTGCCGTATAGAAACAGGGAGGGGCACTGTAAGCAGAAATAACGTAAACATCTCTCACCTTTAAGAAGTGAATGTGATCAGTCCGAGAAACATGTTCCAAGTCCGAATTCCTCCTCTTCAGCTCAGCGATTTCCTGCTCCAGTTCAGTGATGAGACTTTCAGCCCTGCGCTCTGTCTGCCTCTGCTTCTCCTCTATAGCTAAAACCAGCTCGGCCTGTGTTGTCTGGATGGAGCGCACCAGCTCAGAGAAGACCTGCATGCTTTCATCGATCTCTTTTTGAGCACTGGCCTAAAAACACAGAAACAAATGCTCAAACCTATGTTGAACAATCATGCGTGTAAATGCAGCGATTTCAGTTTGTTACTCACCTTATTGAGCTCCACAGAGTGTTTGATCTCCTCCACCTTATTCACTCTGTCCTGGATCATCTGTTGGACGTCTATTTCTGTCCTCTTCAGCTGCGCCTGCACAACATCATTTCACATATACTGTACATAGCTGATGACCGACATAACCTCGTGTAAACAATAATCTTATTCAATACTTCCCTCCAGCTTGTCATATGTATGTGATATTTTTCCACCTTGACAGAAGCATTGTGTGTTATAGCCATAGAAAATAAAGCCCCAATATGTTTTACCGTTATCTCTGAGCTTTTTAACATTTAGCAATGAGCTTCAGTATTTCTTCGAATGCATATATTTGACTGTGAGCACTTACTTAATGCAGGTGACCTACACTTTGTTAATGTACCTAAATCCTTCCATAGTAGACACAGATGGAGCAGTGATGCTGCTGTGCTCACGTGTGATGACACACAAACCTGTGTTAGTGTGTTATCACACCAAAAAAAGTGATTCTACCCCTGTGAAGTTGGTGTTTGCATGATCTGTCGCACCTTTTTCTCTGTCCATTCCCGCTCCACGGGGACAGTGTAGTGTGCCCTGTGGTCCGTCTCAGTGCAGAGTACACAAACACAGGTCTGATCCTTCTTACAGAACAGCTCCAGGAGTCTTTCGTGCTTTGGACACATCCTGTCCTCCATGTTGGGTACAGGCTCCATGAGCTTGTGCTTGGTGAATCTGGCGCCATGAGATTTCAGATGCTCCTCACAGTAAGAAGTCAGACACACAAGGCAGGATTTGACCGCTTTTGGCCTCCCTTCACCGAGGCAAACATCACACAAGACCTCCTCCCAGGAAGTAGGTAGGAGTGAACAGGAAAGAGGTGACGGCAAAGTCTGAGAAGTCGGAGAAGCAGCAGTTTGAGGCAGCTGTGGAGGTGCATCCTGAGCTGTTGGCTGGGAGGGCGCCTTGAATATTGGTGACGGAGGAGGAGAGGCCTGAGGGTTTGCCAGTGAAGGGATTAATGGAGGTAAGTCCTCTTGCACTGGCATCCCCTGTGCTGGTTTCTCCTTTGACCCCTCTTTCTTGCTCCTCTTCTCCCCCTGCTTCTCCTTCAGCTCCTCCAGAAGCTGCTGCTTCTGATCTTTCTCCAACAGCCTCTCCTCATCTTCTCTTTTCCTTCTTTCCATTGTCCACTTCTTTTCTTGCCCCTTTTCAGTCTCTTTGCTCACCTTCCCTTCCACACCTCTAACCCTAATCTCCTTGAACTGCTCGGCAATTTCCCTCAGCACAGTGTTAACACTAATATCAGGCCTTTTGTGGAAGGACTTCTTACACATAGGACACTGATACAAAGGGCTGGTTTTCCAGTATCCCAGGATGCAGCTCTGGCAGAAGTTGTGCCCGCAGGGGATGGATACAGGGTTGGTGAATACGTCGAGACAGATGGAGCAGTGCACCTGCTCTTCAGAAAGGTTCCCAGTGGTGGCCATTCCTAGACGGCGGAGAGGGAGGGTCATTTTCAGCACAAGCTACCAGCCTTTGAACGGGGCATCAAACCTGCTGTGATATTGAGGTTGCTAGGGTTAGATTGCAGGACTTTATTTGGAGTCATTTGCAAGCAAATCTACTAAGCAAAGCATGACTGGACTCATCTATTGTTACACATTTAAGCCAAGGACTGTGAAATCACCTATTTTGACAATTTAAGGTTTGATACAACTTTTCATTTTAGATTTTTTTTTCCAATAAATGAGCCACTGTAAATCTTGGGGAAGAACAGATGGATTTGAAATATACGGTATATTAACTTTCTAGAGCAATGATCATTAGCATTTCTTTTAAAGTCAGTCTGTATCACTATTTTAGAGCATGTTAATTATAACATATGATGACCTGCATGTTTGTGTGAGTATAAGAGAAAGTAAGTGTGTAAGTTTCACTTTTAATACAAGCAGCTCCCTGCTTGAGGCCTAGGTGGCCTATTCATGGCAGACCAGATTAACATCCAAAAATATCGGCCCAGTGACCCGTCCTGCAGTGCTTTCTTGTTGTAAGCATAAGTCTGACTTAATGTAACATAGAAATATCTAAAAAATACAAGCTTGTCATTTCAGAATATTGATTTTACTCTGTATGAAAAAATCCTTAGCTCATGCTAAAAATCTTTAGCAGTCAAACATATGTATAATTCTTTTTTTTTTTTTATCCAGAAAATATTACAACAGTCCCCTAAGAGATTTGCACTGGTGCACAGAAGAGCAGATGTGACAGATTGTAAATCAGAACACAGGAGAGAGTAAAGAGAGAACGAAAGGCAGAGATTTGGGGGCACTCACCAGAGAGCAGCTGCCTCGAGACTCTGTTGTACACTGACATATGAGACTGTGACCACTTCCACCCTTAGCTCCCCCACACCAACACACACCTCAGACCCAAAATATATCCCCCTCCCTCTCCTTTTACCCCAGATGGGCCATGGTCATGGTTCTGAAAGCTCCAAGAGAAATTACTTTAACCCCTTCAATCAGAAATCGGTGTTGTTTCAGGTAATATTGATTGTATTAGTGTTTTGTATTGTAGTAGTGTATAATCCATGATGTGTACCCTTGTTGCCTTCTCTGTATGCTTAAAGTATCTTCAAATTTTATCTGTTGTGTATAATTCCTCAATTTAAGTCTCACATTAATCACCCCAGTGATGTCTGTGGAGATTCCCAGTCATTGAGGTCATGGTTATTCCAAAATTTGTGTTCAGTGGCAACTGGAGTTCTTGCTTCATCACTTCTGACTGAATGGCTGGAAAAGCAGGCGCATAAACCAAGTTATCAGCACTTGATGGTTACCTGCCTATGTGACCACCTAAGACACAGTGTGAAAGCACCTGGGTAGTGGAACACACAAAACGTCACCCAGCACATCAACACTGTGGACAAAATCAAGTTCACTGGATGTCGCAGAGAATTATTTGGTCTTTTTGGATTGTGCAGTGCCCACTGAGGAAAACAGAAACCTCAACACTGCAGTTTACGGGAACCCCCCACACATGCAGATCAGTATTTACTCTTTCACTCTCACCACCCTCTGAAACATAACCTGGGAGACCCCCGGGCCGAGAATGTTCCTACTCTGACAGAGCGAAAGAGAAAGAACAGAAACACACCAAAGAAGAACTCATATCCCAACTGTTGGTCAAATCCAGGGAAGGATCTAATAGGAGCATCTCCACAATGGACAGGGAGAAAGACAACAGACATTAATTGCTAATACTTCAAAAAAGTTAGATGCTTTAAACAAGAACAACCTACAAGGCAGATCTCTGGCTCATTAGTTAAAAAAAAATAGCCTATATTCAATTATTTCAACATCAGTATTGATCTTTATTTAACAAGTTCAGAAATTGGGTACAATAACAAACATTTAATACAATATACAACACAATATACAGTAGTTTCCTGGTCCTTCGGAAAAAAAAATAGGTCCACAGATGAGTCTTAATTTGTATCTATTAACATCATTGTTCCATAATGTAAAGTCCCCAGAACCCTAATAGTTACAGTTAAATAGTCAAAGACTTACATGGTAAGAAAAGTACCAGAAACACACCATCATTCAGAACATCTACGTCCAAATAAACTGGGACTCAAATGGCCAAAGGTCAAATTAGGCCATTTGAATAATTCATTCACAAGTTTTTATGCAAACAATAAAGGAAAATACATCAGTCAATAATCCACACGCATTACATCTGGGTCTCCTTTGACCCAAACACTAACCGGTAACACAACGCTTGCTTTGATTTTATTGATTTAAACCAGTCACTATGTGTGTCAGTGGCATTTATAGGATCTTATTTATTTATTTATTTATATTGTTTTGTTATCAGCTGGCAGGTGGTCTGAGGTTCTGTAAGTAAAGTTGTCATGAAGTTTCTTTAGAAGAAAACCAGATATAAGGTAAGGTAATCTGTTCAACATGCAATATAAAAAACAATCTTTTCTTGTTGTTCTGCTCATGTTTCACCTTATGCTGACTAACTGCCTCAGGTGTGTTTAACAGGCGTGATAATAAGAGGAGCAGTGTTCTTTCCATCCTGGTTGAGGCAGGGGCTGAAGATTGGGTGAAGACTGTCAGTGAATGTATCAGTGAAGGTGTAAAGATGCAAACGTGCTTTCACATCATAGAAAGAAATCTGGCCTCCTTCATAATCCACGAAGATTCCTATTTTGTTAGGCTGGGATGGCAGCGTGAGAGGCAGGCGAGAAGATTCGAGAGCCTTCACCTCCCCGTTTTTAAGCCACAGGCACCAGTATCCCCCCTCAGGACTCAGCTTGATTTCACCCTTCCGTTGAGAGGAAGCACGGGTAACGCCAAGCGTCCAGGCGGTCTTGCGCCCAACATCCACCTCCCAATAGTGTCGTCCGGAGCTGATACTCTCTGTGCCCAGAATGAATAGTGCAGGACTGAAGCGTTTGGGGCCCTCGTGGTGGGAGTTCTTGCGCTCTTCGTACTTAACCTGGCGACCATCATCGGACACAACCAGATTTCTCTGGGCCGTGGAACAATCCAAAATCACTTCACCTGAACAGAGTGGAGTTTTTGTCACCATATTGACAATTTTGTCCCAACATTTTTGCCTGAACATGTTGCTTGTTAACTGTGTAAAAATCCTTTTGCAATGAACAGGCCTTTAGGTAACCTGATTTCCCCAGACATTACCACAACAAACACCAATAAAGCAACTGCAATCATCATGTGACTTTGCAGGGCCTGAAATCTATGATAATCCATCCTAATTTATAAATTGATTGTATGTTTTGTATGTAAAATCTGAATTGCTAACACAGCTTTTAAATAAATCATGTCAATCACACTTCAAAATGGCACTTTAGACTTGTTGCTGCAAAAATATGGCACCATCTTGTGGACAATTAGGAGAACTACACATGTAAGCAATGCACAAGATTCAAAAATATCTTTCTCCCTCGTGGTGTGAGCCACTGAAATCACAGGGTTGATAATTTAAAGTCGTACTCACTTGAGTAGTTCTGCACCTTACGGAGCTCTGAGAGAGAGAGAGAGATAGAGAGTCAATAAGACGTTCAGGTAAAGAGTCAAAGCAGATGCCATGTGGGTGGCAAATATGTGAATCTAAGACATGTGCTGCTGTCAGTCGCCTCTCTGCCTCTCCACTCATTTCAAGCGGCAGCATTACTATCTCCATCTGTCCAACCATCTTGTATGTGTGAATGCGTGGGTGTGGTGCAGTGCTGAGTCACTTCTATATTTCAAAGTGCTCGTACAGTGACCTACATATCCCTGATTTGGATTTTTGCACAGGAAGTGTGGTTGGCATTAGACAAGAGAGGATGGATTTTATTGTAACAATGCAGAGATAAACCACACAGACACACAGTACATCATGTTAGGTGAGATTGATTTTCAATTGACGCTAAAACTAAAAAAGTACTAAGAATTGGTGAATATGTAGTTTCCCACAAATATGTCTTTTGAAAATTTTAAGTACATGTAGAATGCTGAATTATGTATTAATACACCGCTGTTACTTATAGATTTACTCTGTGTAAGGACACATTTATTCTTATACAAATCACTGTCTTCAATCATACTGTAGCAGTTTAACCTTGGCCCGCTGCCCTTACCTTTCCCGTACAGTCTCTTAAGCTCCTCCTGGAACTTGTCCACAAGGCTGCTGACAGACGAGCGGATGGTTCCCAGGTAGAGGTCAGTGTTGATGCTGACCGCCGACCAATCAGTGGGCTCCGGTGAGGGCGGCAGTGTTGCCAGGTTCTACGGGAAATGAAAGAGAAAGGTTACACAAGGTATAATGAAATGAAAATTTAATGACTTCTCAGGGGAAATTAAGTGTTTACAGTGGAGAAAAAAACACACTGAATATGCTGCCGCTGCTGCTGCTGACTCGCATCTGAGAAAAAGCCCACTGCTTTCAGCACTGCCTTTTTTATTTATATAGAAAACCTCTTGACAGTGGCCAGATATACAAATTTGCTCATTTGGCTTATTTACTGTACATTCACTGTACAGTTAATAAGAGCAACATGAGCTCAACTTTGTCCAAAAAAAAATGCTTCTCCTCATTCTATCTCGAAAAAAATTACACATGACCAACTTCAAAGTCATCTTTCATGTGAGAGAATTAACATTTTAGCTACATAAACAGACTAGGATAAATACACAAGGGAGCTCGTGCACAACAGCTGGCTCTGTTCATAGAGACTTTGATGTTTTGTTAAAAAAAAACATGCAGCTGGTGCAACTGTGGATGTCCGCCTGCAATTACAACTAAATATAACTAAATAACTAAAAGAAAATGTTTTAAAATCTTTATTTCTCCTGCCTGATCCATGGATCCAGTAACAAAAACAACTTGTTAAGGTAGACTTTTATTACTAGAGTAGTTTAAACTGTGGTCAAACTACTGTAGGTAAATATGTTTAGTAAATTAATAGTAAAAAGCATAATTCAGTTTATATTGAATAACTACAATTCAATTTTTGAGGGGGAGTGTGATCATGATTGAAATTATTTATGATTATAGAATTAAAGATTAAATTAAATTAAAGATAGGCAAATATCTGAACATAACTTGAAACTATAAACTACAGAA
This sequence comes from Anabas testudineus, assembly GCF_900324465.2. Lineage (NCBI taxonomy): Eukaryota > Metazoa > Chordata > Actinopteri > Anabantiformes > Anabantidae > Anabas > Anabas testudineus. The sequence goes on along the minus strand of NC_046627.1, from coordinate 22,086,482 downwards.
AACAGAATAGGGTGGTGCAAATGTGTCTCTGATGACAGGTCACCAACAATAAAATATCTTATTTTGAAAGTTGGAAAGAAGTTTGCATCATTTTCTTCTCTTTGAGAAATATCTGAACTTAAAAAACAAATGCGATCATCATAACTTAGGTTTCTCCGGAGCTGGTCTTCCAATATGGCTGCCACCTGAAAATCAGTGTTACCTGGAGGAAGATCACTTTGTCTTGGGTCTCTGCGTGGGCGTCCAGCTCGTTGCTCCTCCTCCTCAGATGGCTGAGTTCGTTCTCCAAACCTCGAGCCAGTTCCTGAGCGTGACGCTCTGCCTCACGCTGTCGGGTAGCTATCAGCTCCACCAGCTCTGCCTGACTCTGCTCCACCAGGCGCTGCAGCTCGGCATACACCTGCCAGCTCTCCTCCAGCTCCTTCTGAGCGCTGGCCTGCAGAAGAGTGGACATGGCACGGACGTTAAGGTGTTGACTGTACACCGAGTCGAAAGTTTTGTCCTGTGCTGATTTAACTATGAAACATTTGAATAGTCTCTGAATCGCCCAACTTGTGGATGTACAATAAATCACTGCTATCTACAAGGAAGTTATTTAATCTTAGCTTGCAGTACCGGTACACTTTCTTTTAGCATATTTTTGGCTTTCATTTTATTTTACTGTTTCAAGATCAAATGTCTGTGCTCATGTTTCCTTTAAATCTTGTACTTTGAGTTGTCTTGCTGTTAAAATATATCACCATATCTCCTTCTCTCTCAGCTTTTGAGAGTTTTGTCTCTTGTAAAACCATTAAAAACCAACCAACCATAAAATGCTACAGTTTTAGTAATCACAGCTCGTTTGTAATCCATTGTGCCGCGTGGTTCACAAAGCGCCTGTCCGCTGCTTGAATAACTGGATTAACAGGTTACCGGACGTACATTAGGAACGATTATTATCTCAAACTTTTCATCTCAGCAACATCGCTTTTGAGTTTCAAGTTTTGTGAACATTGGGATATTCATCCCTCTGCTTACTTAACCTTGTTGTATTTATTAAAGTGTAGTATAAGTATAGCAAGCAGGAAACCACATCGGACTGAGTGAGAGAACATTTTGCCCCCTTTGGCCCACTGATAGTACTCATTGAGCTGTAAAGGAAAAACGAGGTTGTAGGTAAAAACAGGGCGTGGGAACCTAAAGATAAACATTAACTGCAGTCACACTGGTTAGACAGCATCCAATGTTGACCAGAGTCTGAGCACAAAAGAGAAAAACAAACTCTGCCACCACTGCAGCGCATGGGAGGTATGAGAACATCGCAGGCAGCATTCAAATGTGGCAAATGCGTTTTAGACTCTCCAACAATTTGAATCTCCCAGGTTTATCTGAATGGTTCTAGCAACAGAGTGCACTCACAGAACTCTTGAGCAATGATCTGCTCACGTTTAATAAGCCCTGCGTCCACCAGAGAACTGCAAAAGTGCAAATACAGCTATTGAGCTTTAGTGCACGAGAAACACAGCATCAGAGCAAATTGGGTAAATATTTAACACGGTGCAGGAAGATTAACAACAACAACAACAACAACAACAACGGCTACGTGGCCTTTAGACGCAAAGTCATCACAATTAAATCCTCATAAACCACCATTTCCCGACCAAACTGTTGTCTGAAAGGAAAACCGTAAAGATAACTGGAATGAATGTTGAGTGAATTACCCTTAAACATTCAAGAGGATTTCATCAAATAGGAGCTGCAGAGTTGAAAACTGACACTGAAGCTGTCAAACATGCTGTGTTTGCCTCTCCCAGGTTGTGTGGGCTCCAGCTACTTACACACAGTCAACATCGTCTGTGGTCTTACCTTGATGACCTTTATGGATTGTTTGATCTCCTCAAGTTTCTTGGCTCGTTCCTTTATCAGATGTTTCAGTTCTGACCTCTTCTTCCCCACAGTACTCTGTAACAGGGAAATGTGTGAGTGAGTGGGTTGGGACAAAGTTAGACCCTGAGCACGGGAAGGTAAAACAGCTAAACGGCTGCAGCTCACCATCTTCTTCTTCCACTCGTGGTCGACCGAGACTATCTCGTGTGATTTGTGCGTGGCCTCGGCGCAGGCCTTGCAGATGCAGATGTGGTCGGTGCGGCAGTACAGCTCCAGAAGACGCTCATGTTTCTTACAGATCTTCTCTTCCAGGTGGAAAGTGGGTTCAATCAGACGATGGGACGTCAAAGTCTTCACCTGCGTGATGGGACAGAGTCATGAATTTGAATGAGCACATGTATATGTGTGGTTTAAATGGCCAGAAATGGCAAAGCTAAGCAGAACACTGCTGGAGGAAGCTTGAAAGTTAACATTTCCTCTAAGGAATTATAGAAAACTGCATGTACTGGAGATTCACCACAGAGAAACACAGTGTAATTAAGTGGTGGTGACCATAGTAATGTTAAAGGTTAACCTGAAGAGCTATTAAATCTAACATTATGAGCTGAAGAGTAAAAACATAGTCACTGTGTTGTGGTTTAATCTTCACCCTTAATAACAAGGAAAAGCAAACTGACCTTTTTATGATGCCTGAGGTGGGTCTCGCAGAAAGAACCGGGGCAGTTCACACAAGACTTGGCCGCCTTCAGCTTCCTGCCAATACAGGCATCGCAAGAAACCTCCCCAGCCCGGGCGAACTCCCCGGTGTTCATCCCTGGAGAGCCACTGTGGCCTGGATCCGAGTTCAGATTCAGTGTGGATCCCCTTGATGCGGTTCCTCCAGTCCCTCCACCTTCACCTGTCCCTCCAGCCATCACCAGCCCCTGGAACTGAGAGGAGATTTCAGCCAGGACCCTGTTGACACTCATCTCAGGTTTTTTGGAGTATGTCTTCTTGCACATGGGGCAGGTGAACTTCTTGCTGTGGGTCCAGTATCCCTGCAGGCAGGCCTTGCAGAAGCTGTGGCCGCAGGGTGTGGAGACTGGCTCCACGAACACCTCCAGACAGATGGAGCAGCTGAACTGCTCCTCTGAGAGGACGCGGCCTCTGGAAGGGCTGACGTCTGGAAGAAAGAGAGACGTAACACCTTAGAGACACATGTCTGTTGTTAGTTCAGCAAAATACTGCACATCTATATAGTAAATATTAAATCATATAGTGAACTCCAACATGTTCATTCAGGATGTTTTACATTGTATTTTATATTTGTCTTGTTAAAGTGAGTTGTTCATACTTCAACATGACTACACATCGAGCTGTATGTGTTGATTGATGTGTGGATGAAAACCTTATAACCACAATAGTGAGTGGAAGTTCCTCTTATAATACATAAATGAATAACTTGTTGGATGACTCAAGGTTAAATGAGAAATTATACTGTTGTTTGTAAAAAAATAAAAGTTAGCAGACGTGACTGAAGCACAGTTGTTCATTTGGGTTGTGCTGCATTAAACTCACAACTGGGTCAAAGGTCACCACGTTTAATGTGGCATTGGCCCTTTGGCAAATCAACCAGCTCTTTAAGAGGAAAAAGGAAAAGACAAAATACTTATGAGGTCATGTTGTCTCCCAACCTGAACATCCTTATATGAGCACATGTAAAATAATTCAAGCTCTCAGTTTCTATTTCACGTTTACTTACTCGACACTTTCATCTAAAGCTCCAGAGCGATGGGGATTGAAGTATCACAAGTGACTGAACTGTCTTTGTAATGGATTGGATTCTATAAATAAGTGTAGCTATAAAACTTTGGTTTGGTGATTTACTGAATTCTGTTTCTTCTGTTTCATGTGGCTAACCAAATAAATACAGTACACACTGAAAAGCAAAAAAAAAAAAAACAGGCGGTAGCTAATTTGTATAATGCTCCACTACACTACTGATAAGTTAATGATAGAGTGAGAACAAACAGAAACAGGACAAGGGAAGCCATTCTCTTCACACTTTCACCTGTGATCGAGTGAAACTGTAAGATCAATGTGTACAAAACCCACGTTTTATCCCAGAGAGGTCCGACATTCAGCCTTAGACAAGTTTCATGTGATCAGGAGGTGTCTTTAAAAGTGTTACTCTGTCAGTGTTGGCTGAGAGGAATCTAAGGAATGCAGAAAGTCTGGACTTTCTACTTTACGACACCTGCGTCAGGGTTGGAAGAAAATGGAAGACACGGGAATTTTTCATGTTACAAGCCACAACAAACAAATACTGCGGCCTTCAACAGATTCTCTGTTTAATCCTAATGAACTAGATTACACATGTATATTAAAACCACATTTGTGTATGTCTATTTTTCCTGTTTAAACTAAACTAGATTAGGTTTAGATAAAATACGAGCAAGAATGATTTATATCTAATCCTAACACATATATTCTTTCAGCTCCAACTTAGAAAACTGTGTCCAAACACAGTTCACCGTGTATGTGACTGGTCTCCAACATAAATTTATGAGAAACTATCTGCCCTACACAAAAGATCCACCACACAGGGCATTTCCCACAAACAGGAGAGCGACCTCTTCTCGTAAAAAGGTGTGTGATAAAGTCAAACTTACTCTGCATGTTTTCCTCCGGCGTGGAGCAGTGCAGTCCTTCACTTCATGTACTTTCCTGTGAATCACAGGCCGACAGGTGCTCAGGTGCTCTTCCTGAAAGTGTCCCTCCCCCTCTCAGTTTGACACACCCAGACTTCAACACCCACCTTCTTTTGTTACCAGGCTCTGATTTCTATGGATCTGCTGCATAGCTATTGAAAGGTAAGAACAAAAGACATTTTGTTGTTTTTTTTTTTACATTTGAACATGACTCTGTTCTTCAAAGATACCTCAGCTGATTCATGCTTACATGCTAATTACAGGCTACAATAATCCTCTACGTTCTTATGCAGCTACGTTTCATCTTGGGAAGCAGTTTGATGGTTGATTTTGTCAAATCTGGATGAAGTTATTTTGTGTTTAAGGAGTAAAGAGGGGAAAACCCTGATCGGTATTTGTTGGACTGGACGAGTGTTGATCATGTGACTGCACAGGTAGACATGTTTAAAACGCTCCCAGCATGCACTGAGGCAACAGATTTCTTCATTCTCATTCAAAGTAGTATTGAAGTGAGTCCAGCATTTATCATGTTGTTGGTTTAAATTAAACAACAGCTCACGACTTAGTTGAGTTTCTCCTTTTTTGCTGACAGTATCACCTAATAACTAAATTAATGTTGTTGACATTGTATTCAAAAAACATGGCTGACAATTATTTCAGAGGTGTTTTAAATGTTTTAATAGTTGAATGTGTTCTGTGACCAGTCTAGTGAGGTGAGACAATGATTTGTACCACTGAGCTGCTTCAGTTTCCCCTCAGACTTTAACGATTACACAGTGGTAAATAGAAATTAAAACAATATTAGTAATAATAATGTCAGAATACAGCATTTACAACTAATTGATGAACAAACCTGCTTCTCTCTGACAATCCCCATGTTTTCAAATGCTTTCCATTTTTTCCTTCCCTCTGAATTTGCGATGTTGAATGGAACCGTTTGATATTTACATTTTGATTATGTTATTTGTGACAGGGCGACGTGTCACGCAAGCTGAAGAATAATTAACCTTGAGCCAATACAGGTGGACAATAAAGTTGAATTGCATCGGAATAATTACGACGGCAAGAGGACGTGGTAACCAAATGTACTATTGGTTACTATTTCTGTGATGTTAATTCTTTCCTAGATGGATGAATCTAGGTCAGTTTTCCATTTTCCGGTCTCTATTGTCACCGACTGCATTAAAGAGAATTCACTTTTTTGTTAGTACAAAATATTTTATACCCGTGAGCTGGACAGGTAATGATGGCATAACAACACTCAGGGTCAAAGGGAATTACCAACTTTGCTTTAAGGTTTAATTTGAACAATGATGAAACTATAAACATGTTAATCCACTGCACTATCTTGAGCTCTGTAGGGGAAGGTAGAACATAATTACAAAGGAGATAATAAATGATGCAGATGTATTCTGTGATAAATGACAGAGTCGTTAAATGACTGAAAATAGCTCTATTTATCAAATCACCCGCAGCGTTCAAATCATCTTTGCTGACAACATTGTTAATGACTCTTTGTGCTGTTGTTTATTTTCATCTTCCACTCATCAGACTGCCGGTGACACAGGATCTGAAATACTGAGCAGTCTTTTCCTTCACGAACCTGAACGTGTGTCACAACGAACACTTGAAGTTGAAGTATGTCAGGTAGGTAAGGTAAAGGATGCTCTTCTTTTCTCTGTTTTCCACTCAGCCCAAATGGTCGAGGCAGGTGCCCCCCACCCTGAGCCTGACTCTGTGACTTATGAATGTCATTAAACTATCTGACAGACACGTCTATGAACTGCAGCTGAAATGAAGAATGCACATTAATAACTTGCCTTGTGGAAAAAAAACATGCATTTAATTTAATTATTCTTATGACTGAGGGCGCTTCTTGACAGAGAAACCTCTTGTCTAAGCATACAAATAATGCTATGATGCAATTAAATGTGTATTTGATGTGGTGCTGTAAATTCTCTGCTGCTGTTATTGTAGCTGCACTGGAAAAAAAAAAACTAATTTCAGTGATTCACCAACAGCAGTCAATGTTTTGACACTGTAGCCTGCTTTACAATGAGCCACAGAGGATGTTCGTGACCGTAAACAGTTATCTGGAAGCATGTCTTTGTGTAAAACAGACTTTCAGCTTTAGAGAGCGGGGGATTAATCACAGCAGATGACTAACAGCTGCACTTGAGTTGAAGCAGGTGCACACAGCTGATAAAAAAAAAAAAAAAAAGAATCGAGCTTGCTGGTCTTGTCTGTAACGCTGTGAGTTTCTTTCCTCCTGAATTTAGAAAGCTTTCTGACTGTGCTGATTAATGAGAGGGTCCTGCTTTGCTTATATAGGTTCACATTTTCATGTGTCGTAGGGTGAAACTCAGACAGCCTTGGTGTGGTGCCTTCACTGACTGACGTCTTCAGTTTTCTTTGGCCAATCGTCAGCTCCACTCCTCTGCTAAATCTGGGACGGAAGGAGTGGAAACTATTTTTATAAGCACTACCGTGACTCGTAACACCTTTTAAAACGTGTTTTCATGTTTCACAAAATGCCACCGCGGCGAACCAGTGAGACCACAAGTGGGCTTGACTCACAGAAACAAAATATGGTTTATATCATACGATTTATTGTGAGGAACATTTCACTTCCAACATAAAAAAAATGATGTTGTGTGCATGATATTGTTGTGTGCTATGAACTAACGTGGGACAACGTGAAGTCCTTTCAGCTTTGGTTTTGTTCAAGTAGGACAATCCAGAAACTTTTCCTCTTTTGATGAACAAATGTGTTTTGTGCTGCAAAGCAGTAAAGTGAATGTTCTTTTAATTGCACGTAGAATAAAGTTACGGGACTTTCCGCCTGTTCATTTTGTTCTGTTAATCACTGTATTCTGTGAAAGGCTGATAGATCTTTATACCATCACACAAAGACATTACAAACTTCAGTCATTCGCTTTTGTTGGTCAGTCTCGTCCTTCATCACACAGGTTCAAAAGAATTAAGCTTAAAAATAATCTTCCACACTGAGGCTATAAATAGATGTATGAGGCTCCGGCACACTTGTTATATAATAGGAAGAAATAACTACAAAAGATTATCTGGGTTACACGTTATTCTGACATTTGTGATGATGACGACAATGACCGTGATGATAATTGTAACAGATTCAAACAAGACAATCACGTCCTCCAATGATGACAAAAGAACAGAGAGACTACATTACTTTGTGCAAATCTATTCTGAACAGTGGAAACATGGAGCGGTAACTAATCTGTGTTTGAAATGAAGTTTAATCCAGATTTCATGGTGATCCAACCAGTAGCGTGTCACTAAAACCACAACTGTGAACCTTGTGGTGGCACTTGTTCTAATTAGTGACATCCAAAGTGCAATAAATGGACTATGAATATGCTATTTGTTTATTTATTGCATTTCCTTTCAGTGTTCTTGATATAAGTCTTCAGTTTAATGCGGTGATTAGTGTTGCTGCAATCCCGGGTCTCTACCACTAGTGGGCGGCCTTGGGCTGGCACAGAGGAAACACCAGCTTCCTCACTGCACCTCACATTCATGATGCATTTTTACCTTACCCAGAAGCTGATGCTGTTGTCCATAGCAACATACGAGCACAAGTGTAAGATAGGCTTAATGATGATGTTATTCACACAACAAACATCCAAATCAGTGCTCAGGGTAAAATACTGCAGAACCAGTTCTCAGTCAAACAAATCTAATAGACAAAATATTTTTCTGTGTCTGCAACAACTGAGGACTCAAAAACACAAAAGACTTGACAAAGACTTGTTTTAGTCTCTTTTATTTGTGGTACTGCAGCACAGTACTTGGTTTACTGTGTGTTATTTTAATCAGTGCAATAAGCTGCAGCGGTTTTCGATTAGGATTGATGTGCAAACAGAGCTCCTACCTGCACAGCACACTGTAACCTCAATCCTGCCTTAACTTTTGATTATTTAGTGAATGTGGGCATGCGGGCGTGCTGTAATCCATGCAGCCCTAGAGCAAACCACTGCAGAGGCTGTTTCACTTATGGAGCTACAGTTTTTGGATTTCTGGTGATTTTGTTTTCTTTTCCTGTTGCAGTCAAGGTAAACATATTCCTGCTCCCCCCCGCCCCTTTCGGAGCCCTCTTATTCGTTTTCTGAGTATATTCACTGACAGCTCCTCTTTCTATCCATCCATCGTTTCATCTCACGTGCCTTTGTCTTCTTTTTACTCCCCATTTGTTCTTTCTCCCTCTGTTTTATTTTCCATAGCCCTATCCAAATGTTCTGTTTCGTGTTTATAAATAGAAGGTATATCCTTCTGCTTTCCTGTCTCACTCATATTCTTTCCGAAGCTTCCTGCTTTTTTTTTTTTTTTCCTCTTTCCCTGCAATCCAGCACTCAGCAGAGACATGCTGGAAGCACTGCACTGTGTTTCCTGTGCTGAGGAGAAGTGATCGTTTCTCCACACCTCTCACTCTTAACTCTCTCATGTTGTACCTCCATCTCTTTCTTTCTTTCTGTATCTGGAGACCGAACCAACCTGTCTGCATATAGGTAATCCTCTTGTCTTACTTATCTCTTTGCTGCATCTTCCTCGTTCCTCTCAAACACACCAAAACCCACTGAGCCCCATTAAACACACGAATAATTTTCTCACATCTCGTCTTGTTGCTTCCTCTGTGTCCTGCCTTCTCTTCAGCTCTTATATTCTGTATTATCTTGCGCCTTTCTCCAGTTGCTCTCCGGTTTCCCAAAGAGAGTATCAGGGCTCTCTCTCACCTCCTTCAGGGGATATGGTAGCGCTAGTGAGCATTATTGATAGTCAGAGCGGATAGTGTCACACTCTCTATGTTACTGATAACCTTGCTTTGCCCCAGCAACCGGAGAACAAACCCCACAGTTGAGTTAATGCCTCCTGGATTTGAGCATGTGAATCAGTAAATGGCGTAAACAGGCAAGCACGTTAGCAACATTAGCACTTCCAATTACACTGTGTCTTTTTAGTAGCAAGCATGATGATGAGCTTGGGAGACAACACACGTGCTACTTCCACTTTCTGAATCATCTCGCCTAAAAATAGTTATGTAAGAGTATTGATGCAGACCGAATGATTGATTGCTGAGCAGTGCTGATTTGTTAATCAGTGACATAATCTCAAATTACATCATCATCAATACCATTGACATCTGAGCAAACTGCAGAATGTTTCATTAGGTCATGCTGAATGAGGGACTGAATGGTGACTTTTTAATTTGGGATTTTATAAAGAAGTTTGGAAAAGCTGATTATGATATTTAATATTTACAAATCATCATCATCATGTGCATGTTAATGTCACTGTGACAATGTTACCTCACTGACATAGGTCTTTGTCAAGCATTGTTAAATATTTACAGCCTCACAGAGCTGCACGGCACAGTTGAAGATCGCAAATGTTATATCATCAGAAATATTAGAAAGACGACTGAACACTGGTGTCTTGTTTAGAAGAGGTTTGGGTGGATGCATGGGACTGTTTTTTTCTCAATTTCAATGTGAAACCAATGTTAAGACAACGTTTAACACCCCCTCATGAATCCCATAGAGGCATCTCTTAATTGCCCTATGGGTTTCATGAGGGGGTGGGGACAAACAACCAACATCATCTATTTAGGTTGAATTGCGATTTACAGTATGTTGGGACAGTCTGAGCAGTATTATAAAAGCATTTGAACTGATCATTGTTTCTGCTAATTTTCATCAAACACCTGGATGTTTTAAACACAGTAGATACTTAAATAGACACACAATGTCGTTTAGTCTCTTACATTTCTCGTACATTTTCCCCCAGAATAGCAACTACTGCTTTGTGTAATATTTAAATTCATCTCCTCTTGTGTAGGGGACGACTTCCATCGACACCAGCGGAGTCTGCACTGTAGAAACTGTCACTGCATGCAGGAGTGAACGTATGCAGCTGAGCCCAACCCATGCAAAGTAGTCTAGTTGTGAAATCATTTTATTTTTAGCCAAACAATCACTGGTCTTTCTTTCCTTTCCCCTCATTTACTGTAGCATCACCACTCAGACACATGCAGCTGATGAGGAGCTCCAACACCGCAGTGCTTCATTCACATGCAGCACTCACTTTGTGAGCTGCTCTGTTCTTCGTCCTGCCTGTTGCAGTTGCTCTCTCTCCCTCTGTCCTTGTGTGTGGGCATTTCTGTGCCCTCCAAATCTGTTTCTTAGAGTAAATTCTTCCACTGTAACATCTGTATTACACCTGTATCAGGTAGTACTTCTTCATGCTTTTGTAGCCCTGATGCTTCATTTGGTTTTCAATGTAATTGAGACATGAAAGCATGTGCATTTGGGTCAACATGGGATCATCTTTAAATGACATTATGCTTAAACAGCTTAAAGAGCCACTGCAGTTGACAGCAACATTATCTCCTCTCCCTTCGGAAGTGACCTGATCTCATCTGATGCCGTCTGATCTGATTTTGTCTCTCCTTGTATTATGCAATTCGAAATATTCTCCACATATGTCTTGATAAGGACACTGACAGACACAGCATGCAACATGTCTTATCATCATGTGAGAACATGAGGCATTTTGAGGCTCGTGAGGTTTAATAAACATGTGAAATAGCATCCTAATATTATAGGCTCCAAAAATAGGTCTATTGAAAGCAATGATTATTTTTAGAAGCAGTATTTTCTTTTATTTAAGCTTAGTCATGAGATACGAGATCAAAGAGGATCTCCAGCTTAATGCAGCCGAAAGCTGAGGGATCAAATCCAGCAACTGAAAAATTGCTTTCTTTTCATTAATCTTTCTCTTTATATTTACTGTGAGTGTATATGAAGCCCATCTTTGTAGGTTTATCCTGATGTTTGCCTGTAATGCATTATTCCAACATCAACAATTGTTAACAATGCATTAACAATGTTATAATCACGACAAAGGTGTTAAAAAAATCAAAGGTTATGGAGGAAAGAGGGCTCCAGTCCATCTAAAAGTTAAAATGGGCATTTCTTCTTAGCCTTTATGTAAACTTTACATCAATCCATCCTCCACCAACAGGTGTCCGACATTTCTGTTGAATGCATGTTAGGACATCACATGTGAACAATGCCCGGTTGCATGGTTGTGCTACACAAGAATTGATTTCCCATGGACCGTCGCAAAGGGAAACATCTAATGTGATGTTAATGAAAATATCTGGCTAGACCACCCACACCATCAGGACGCCAATGAAAATAAGAACTACAGTATATAGCCCATAGTGAAGAAAGATTTATGTGATTTTTTTTCAGTTGTCATGAATTTAATCAATAAATACATAATAATAATTTGGTAGTGAGGAGGTATTTTTTGTTGAATTTTGTACAACTGTTCAAGTGGAGTTGATGATGAACTCAAATATCTCAAATGTTCAAATATCAATAAAAGTGACTGTTAACTATTTTTCCCTAAGCTAACTCCTAAGCTAATATGTTCAGTATCAACATGCTGGATGTGCGATTTTCCATTTACTTTTACCAACATACTGTAAGCTTGTTGTGTTCATACTAAGCGTCAATTAGATGCATATTTTGGGAGACAGGGTTGGAGACATGCATGTGTTCATTTGTGTCAAGGGGAGATGAAAAGACATCACGTCCTATTTACCCTGTGTAAAATTAAACGTTCCAAATTCCTAGATTCCAGCGCCATAATGAAGAAACCATGTTCTATAGTATCATCTACAACACTGTTTGAACTGGAACAGCACCCAGGAGGGGACTAGATTGAAACTAGCTCCTATGGGGGTCGTGAGAGCAATAGTAGCCCCAGAAGGGTCTAGATCCACTTTGGGATCTCCACATTGAAATGACTTTACACACATACATAAATGGATCATCCGTCTCTAGGTAAATGTCATATATCTTACTGGTCAGTTCAGATGATGTAACAATTCAAAAGCAAAGTTGATAAGAGTTCAAAGCAAAATGCAGCAAACTTTATTTAGTGCAGAAAACACAATACAGGGAGTGTTTTTGGGCATTCTTTCCTCAGTCAACATTAAAGTCCAACAACATATCATGGATTGAAATGTCAAGATACACAGAATTCATATCCTAAAACATACAAATATGGGTTTCATATGCCTTCACATCAGAAACACAACAAAACAAGTTGGAAAAGTTCACACAGTGCAGGTATCAACGTGTATTATAGAAACAAAATCAATACTAAAGCATCAAATATTAAGGTAGAAGAAGTGATGAAGCAAAAAGAAGTTCGGTGCGTTGTGGGATGCGGCCCTGAAGAGCTTCCTGATTGGCAGATGCCTCCCTGAAAGAACAGTAGTCACGGATTGGTCACACTATGACGGGTGAACCCACACTGTGAATGTATGACTTCACAACAAAGTCCTACTTTAAGTGTTTTAGATGTTTCGATTGCAGTTAAAGTTTTTTTCTTATCACATTCACTGTAGTGTGATGCTATGGATTTAATCTTGTTGTTGGGTTTCTTGACTTGTGGCTTTACAGCACTACAGAAAACAGAAAGAAGGGATGTACAAGAACAGATTATCTAAATATACATGTTTTTGTTCTGTAAATATGGCTTTGATGTCTTTTCTATTCTGTAAAGCTATGCCCAAATATCCACTGTTGGCATACTGCACCAACTTACTTTTCGCTATCGAATACATTATATTGTGGTCAAGCATAGTAAGAAGTGGATGAAGATAAACATACAAAAGCAGTGAAGAATATTAGGGAAGCAAGCGTGGATTTGGGTAGACACTGTACAGACACAGTAGAGTATAAATTGTATGTACAAAAGCCCTGGCCACTGTTTGCCAAGCTCTTGCCTGCTGTGACGTCAAGAGGTCTTTTAAGGAGGATGTAGGGACTTCACTTAAGCCGTCTTAGACAAAATATATGCAGCTTTGTTCCATTCATCATCCTTTCCTCTCATTCACAACGTGCATGCTGTGCTTACCGAACCCCGCGTTTGGTTGCCTTCGGGGAAAGTGAATCGAGGTTAGGCTAACAAAGCGAAGCAAAAACGCAGCATTGAGAAAAAGAGAGAAATAAAGAGAGACCAGTGTCTTTACATGCTGTAATGTCTGCAGCGTATTACTACGGGGGAGCTGAATGGCTAAAATTCAGGCAAAACTTAAATATAAATTAGGATTCAACATACTTTTGACACATCTAACGTGTAACATCTCTTGAATGCTCGTAGCCCCACTTTGAACAACATGAAAAACTTGATGGTGGTAAAAAGTCACAGAATGATATAATTAGGAGGTTTAAACTGTATCGACCATGCAAACTCATAATCAACCACAGGAAAATGCTTCATCAACTATCAAGTCCCTTTTTTCCTCTTTTACTTTTCACTGTAAAGTGGACAAAGGTGAGATCTCAGACATGTATTTTACACTAATCCTTAGCAACTAGAAGAAAAAGAGAAAAAATGTGGATGCAGATGAAACATGCTTGCTTGACACGCAGTGACATATGGGTGGTCTCCTTAATCTAACCACCTGAATGATCCCACAGCCTCAAATCCACGAGGCTTATCACAAGTCACATTTCACATTGAAATGACCAGCTCGGTGTTACTTTCTGTGTTTGTTGCCAAGCAACATTAAGCTTCTTTAGATTCTGACAGGTAGCTATTTACAGCCTCCAGACAGACGCTGTGTTTTCAATTACACCACAGATCTGAGTCCCGAACGGGTCCCACGACGATGATTCAACATCACTACATAGATCATCAAAGACGCTTGACGTGGTCGTTGCCGAATTTTGAATTTGGTTACGGTTGCCTAGAATACGAGTGGACAAGCGAGCTAATGAAATGTAGCTTTCAGATGCCTCTGGCTGTCTCTATTAGTCCTTGCACTTTGTCTTCAAATAGTCTGCAGCAAGCAGGTGATTTAGAAAAAACATTTTCACAACACTTTGGCTGAGGAAACTGTACCAAATTACACATGATATTCATTCTCTGGTTGAACTGTGAGTTGCTGTGATGTAGAACCACTGGATATTACAGTGCAGGTATATAAAGGAGGTTGAATCTCAGTGGTGTCCACTAAGCTTAACCACGCTGTTTTTCTGACTTGTTAATCCTATCATCTCAAGCACAAATGTGTCTATACTGGATGGGCCCACACAGATTTAAAATTTCTAAAGAATTATATCCGAGCTATGCTTTTACTTGAGGGGTTTATTCAAAATGCCTGCCAAAACCAATCTACCTAAATCCGTATTACTTAGTGTATGTCAGGTAATTATTTGAAACCCATGTCAAATCCAGTTACAGGAGAAAAGGGGGTTTGATATCAACCTCAGGTGATGTCACCGGGCGCTGTGACTGTGGCAGAGAACAGGAAGCTCGGTGGCGACGACGGCTGGCTTGTGCTGGCTGCAATTTTTTTTTCAACCACTCGAAATAGAAAAGAGGTTACATTCCAATGGTAAGTGTAGTAATTAGTGAGAGTATTATTAAAGCGACAGAGAGGACTTTGGGCTTTTCAGAAGCAGATCAGTGCACTACATACATTCAGGTTATAAAGCAGCAGGAGTGTGTCTGCTGTCGTCCAACAGTAGGGATCGTACAAGTTGCTGGAGTTCATTTGTGTAGTGTGCTTTCATAGTCACTGCTCCAAGTTTGTGTCTGAAAAACAAGAAGGGTGTTTATTTCTGTCTCTCATTCAGCCTCTTTCTTTCGGTCTCTGTCCAGCAGCTGCAGTGTCTTGCTGCCTTTCTGATCTAAAGGTGACAGGGCTCGGGTTCATGACTGGCATCTGCTCAGAATCATTATCAAGCGTTTATTTAAGGATATGGAGGTTAGAGTTACCTATTCGAGCACAGAGTAACCCGACACCAAGCAGGTTTGTGAGCTCTCAGCCACGGAGCAATTTTTCAATCTTGTAAATGTATATGATGTCTATTGTATAAGCTTGCAAACAACTCTCTATAGCAGTAGCTCCTGGTCGTCTGTAATTCAAAGCAATTCTGATAGAAAGCTACTGAGGTCATAAGCTGCGGCACGGTAACCATGCAACCTGTCTCTAGTTTCTTTTCAGTCTTTATTCTGTTTTCTATTTTACATGAAAAGCCGCTTCTCATACAACGTTAATATTAATTTCTATGTAAATAATATAGGTGAGGGGTGCTGTTAAATCCTCCCATAAGGACTGCAGTGCAGAGATATTATTTAGAGTGAGCGGAGTGGACGGATTTCCACTCTCAAGCTAGCGCTAGATTCATTTGACACGGCAAACCTTAATGCAAAATATTTAAAAGGAAACTCTTAACTCAAGATTCAATATATACATTACAGTACAAACTAGCTATTTCCAGAGCTGTCAGCCGTATCTCAGTGTTCATCAGTGGATGAAGTTGATTCAGTTGCCACGGAAATGGCTCCATTGTCACAATGTCATAGATGAACACCATCTCCATGTCAACTGAGGAAGAGCAGGAGAAAAAATTGTTTCCAAGGTTAAGAATTAGCTCGTGCTCAACTTCATCAGAAATAACTGATAGAAACAATGAAAAATGAATTAACAGAAATAAATATGTCGCTTGTAGTGAAATAATGTAACATTACTGTACTGAAATATGAAGAAGATATGAAGAAGAAGATAAGGATGATCAGTGGAAACAGGATGCACCAGAGCTCAATGTTCAGTGTCATAGCAAAGGCTATAAATAATTATCTACATGTGAGTTTTCTGTCTTTTCCAGACTTCTCTTCCTGCACCAAAGAGCAGCCATTGTTAGTCAAGTCAACTAAAAATGGGGATGATTACTTCTCATTAGTCCTTGTCCTCAGAGTATCAATGATAGAAGCATCAGTAAACTTGTATAGATGTTTTTAAATCAGTCGGTATGAATATTTGAATGAATTTCCACCAGGTCACCCAGTGCTCATTAACACTAAACAGCATCAGGTATCACTGAGGGAGTCTTAAAAGATGCAAACATTGTAAACACAAACACCTGATGATCACTAATGCATCACCGGCTTCCTATAATGTGTAAGAGACGTGCTAGTGCCTGATGCGAGCATATGGCGTGCCTACCCTCCATCACAGACTGATCTTCTGCTGCAAATTGCCTTTGACTGCATGAGTTTGCAGACAGTTTCCATGACCACCACCTTCATCACCTGTGAGATCAGACTGGTAGGGGTGATAGAATATCTGGTCTACACGAGAGGAGATACAGAGGTGGTTTTACACCCGAGACTGTTACTTGGTGTTATTTACAATCTTGCAGGGAGAGACAGAGACAGAGAATGAAAGAAAGCCTGTGACGGCGAAGGAGGCAGAAAAAAAAAAACTGGAAACTAAAGAGTGTGCTTCACTTCTTTTTTGTGCGTTTCTCTTTCTTCGCCATTTAAGGACGTGTGCTTGTTCTGTCATTCAGCAGAAAAGTGTTGGTGTGTTTTTAAGCACAGCTTCTGTCTGCTTCTGTGTCGGGCTTGTGTTGCATCTGCAGGGCGAGCAGGGGCAAGGGGATCATGGTTTCGTGTTTGGGAGCATCGGGGGACATAGAAGTGATATGTACTGTAGGGATATTTGCGAAGGTTAAAGTGTAGATGGGAGATTACATTATTTTGTCATGCTAGATTATAATTCCACCTCTTTTCTCTACTTCTTACCTCCTTCAAATTCTTTTCTTTTCATGCAAAAAGGTGTTTCATGACACTTTGCATAATATGACATTATAACCTGAACCCAATCTCCCCCAAAATCACTCATCTCAATCATTTACTGAAATTCGACACATCCGAGAAAAGTTTTTTGTATGTTTTTTTTTTTTTTTTCCTCATTTCGTTTCTTTTGTTTTTTTTGTTTCAGTCAGTCACTCTACTTCTTTTTCTTCTGAAAACGTCTGAATTGGTTCTGGATGGCGAGCGCTGCCTTCTCCGTCTCTGGCGCCTCCAGATCGATGTCGATTTCCTCCTCCTGTTCCTGAGGCTTCGCTGCTGATTCTTTCTCTGGAGGGGGCACAGGGCAAAAGGTGGAGGTTTATATCGAGCAGGTGTAATCAGGAAGTATCAAGGAGCTGCTCCATTTGTCACTACTTCCGTTTATTTGCATTATTTCAATCAGTTCTCTTCTTGAACAAACTTAGACTGGTGCTAGACAGTGGACTTCAGAGACTCATTTCCGACTCAGACCCCTAAATAAAGTTCCCGTTGTCATTCAACTCATGTGGCCTGAGTGAGTAGGAGAGAGAAGCACTGGCAAACAAAAAACACAAGAAACACGAGAAACTGATTGATACGACAAACAGTCCCATCGCTGGCTGCTGCGTCGACGGATGTAAAACTCTGCAGTGCTAGAATTAGAGATTCATGAGCAACGTTGCACAAAAGTGAAATTGCAGCCAAATTCTCCTGGCTGACACATTGGTGATTCTTGCCAAAATACTTGCTTAGCTCATGGAAAATCTGCAGTCTGACCTCCATAAAACAGAATGTCAAGTTTCTTGTTTTGTGGATGCTGAAAGACTGCGAGCAGACAGTGAATAAAAAAAGACATATAAAGAGAAGAGCCCAGTGGAAGACACACACAGACGCTTTTACCAATATTAAATATATATATATCTCCAGACTGCTCTATTGTGTTTTAACTTACTTAAGGTAGTAATCGTCGTACGGCTATTTCTAGTTCCTTTGCTTGATTTAACAAAAAACTCTTTCTTCCACCTGTGGTGCTGACTCTCTGTGAGAGAGGAAATTGCTACAGATAAGCCTGGAAACATTTATTGCCTCAATGGGAACTCGTGGAGAGTTGTTCATGTCTACTAAAAAAAAAAGCCCTGCTTTAAATGAATAAAACATTTTTTAAGAAGTTGCCAAATCTCGTACCTCAGTTAGTGGCGCTACTTTCCAATTTAAGCAATATTTTTCTTCTTTCGCATCATGTCAAATGTTGTTTATGCATCAACACAGTTTATTTTTTCATAGATGGAAACTGAATGAGACGTACCTTTGTTGTCAGCTGTAGGCGCCTGGCTGCTGTTAGCAGAGTTGGTGGAAGCCAGCTGCAGAGAAGAAACACTTTGAGCAACATGTCCTGAGACTGTATACGTTACACATTTACTGTAGTGCAGGGCTGCTGGAACGGAAACCGCAATCAAGCACATTTCTCAAATTACAGTGTTTTCTGTCATAGCTGAAAACACTGTAATTTCAAGAACAAGTGTCTTAATTTTTTAAATACTGCAGCTCCCACACACACACACACACACACACACTGTGGATAAATCTGTGCCTATTCCTGTTTGTGTTACGTACAGTCTTGTGCCTGATCAGCACAGAAACACTTCCTGGCAGACTGGAAGAAAAACAGAAGGCCGTATGCTGTCTTCTTGGAACAGTTCAAATGACCGTGAGGAACAGAAAATGACACGTTCACTGTGCAGGAGGAGCTGAATGAGAGGCAGCTGAATCAGTGTGAGTGTGTAAGCTGGGCTCTCCTACATGTTGTCATGTGCCAGATATGCCATGAGCTTACAGCCCCAGAGGAAAAACAGAAGTAGACAGGGGCGAACAACTACTAGCATCTCCTCCAACTCCAAATGACAAGTGATCTAATTTTCTGATCTTTCATCTGTCCATCTCTCCCTGTTTTTCTCTCCCTTAAATCCAATTTGTTTTCCAGTCATCTGTCTCAATTCCCCTTTAGGGCTCTTTCTGTCATTCTCCTAGCTATTTATCCCTTATAGGCCTAAATTTTCTTCTTGGCTCTCACTGGGCAATTGTCTTCAGTGTTTGCTGTCTTACCACTGTATATAAATGTAACTACCACAGTACAGGAGTCAACTGCTTCTTCTACTGCAGAATATATCACACCTTACAGTAAAGCTTCTTGAAGTCACATATAATTTATATTTTCTATTACAAACCAATAAAGTTACCATGTAATGTAAACAGAATGACTTCCTGCTGCAGTGTGGATTATTTTGACATAAAAGATGGAAGCTCCAGTTTACACTCTCCACTAAAACTGCCTTTTCCTTCTAACCTCACACTACTTTTGTCAGACCTTCATTAGCCTTTATTCCTGTCATCCTTTTTTTTCCATTCTACTTCTGCCTTTCTGCCTTTTGCTTTTCTCCCACCATGCAATTAGTGTTACTCTTGCAGACATGTGAGTCAGTGATACAGGAGAGAGAGTGAGGTACACTGACAGAGGGGGACGGCGAGAGGGGGGGGGGGGGGGGGGGGGGGGGGGGGGGGGGGCGGGGGGGGGTGAGAGATTTAGCCAGATTCTGCGATTATGCAATGTCGAAGCAAAGTCTGCGCATGTCCAAGTGTGTGTTTTCCATGTGTGCCCATAAGTGTGTGAGTTTAAGGGTGTGTATGCGTCTATCCTTGCTTAACTCTGTCCTTATTGCACTTCATGATCCATGTGGCAAATGGACCACGGATAACACAATCTCTAACAGAGCGTGAATGAGTTGGTGAAGAGAGGCCTGTCACTCCAGCCCTGCCAATAACTCAGAAAAAGTATTTGCACTGTGTGTGTGTATGTGTGTGTGTGTGCAGCCATGTCTGCAAGCATGCAGAGAGTACATGTCTTCTTGTAGCTGTGTAGACAAATTGTTGGTTGATAGGATGGGAGGTTGATTGCGAGAAACAGCAGTTTCCGGTTTAGTTTTAAGGTTTAGGTTGGAGTAAGGCTAAAGGTTGGGGTTTCAGCATTCAGTTGGGGTGATTAAGGTTAGCGTATGAGGACGGAGCATGCATTTTGTCAATGCAGGTCCTCACAGCTATAGAAAGAGAAGTATGTGTGCATGTGTGTGCTCATTTGTGTGGGAGTTCTTCAGCGTTCGTTTAGTGTGTGTGAGCATGATGTGTGTGATTTGTGTGTGCACACGTGCAAAAGAAACCCATGGGGTCAACAGCCAATCCGGGACCCACATTCAGAGCCAGACAGGGAACAAAACTAATGTTCAGTGACTGCGAGTGTATACAGTATGTGTCTCGCAGGAGAGAGCAAGAGAGACTGGGGGCGATGACAGAGAGAGAGAGAGAGAGAGAGAGAAAGAGGGTAGGAGGGGTGGAAGCGGAGGGCTGGTAGAGAAGAAATTCAAATGACAGGCTAGAAGGCAGAGGTAGAGATGCTGCTATGAGGGTTGGGTGTGTGTATATATATACATATATATATATATATATATATATATATATATATATATATATATATATATATATATATATATATATATATATATATATATATATATATATATATATATATATATATGTATATAATAAAATTATTCTACATGGTAAAATTGTCCGCAGATACTATAATATATACTATGTATTGGTCCAAAAGATTGCAAATGCATGCTTTGAAGTTTTTATGGCAAATTCACGCATTCACGTGTCCACAGTGCCGTCCATGAGTTATGTGTTGCCTGCAAGTCGCGTCAAAGTTTTGTCTGCATGGACTGTCCACAGTGTACAGTCACTGCACATGTGCAGTTGTTGCAGCTTGTTTCACACATACAAAAGTGTGTGATGTTTACGTTTTTTTGTGAAGCAGGTACACAAACTATTTTATGTTTTTCACAAACTATTTAATGCTTTTCACTTTTTTATACTGTTCAGTAAAATACGACAGACAAAGGAGCTCTGTCCAGAGTTGTCATCATGTTTGGAAGTGTGCATGTGTGCATGTGTGCATGCATCCTCAGAATGTGCAGAAATTGATCCATCAGTGGGCAAACGAAAGTATGAATCGGCGTGAAAAAAATAAAAAGAACGAGAAAGTTGCAACAGCGAGAACGATGGCGAGAAGAAAAAGGTGAAACAAAAAGGAAATGGTGAGACACGGTATGGTAGAAAGAAATGAGGACTGCAGAGATGCAGGTACTGTAAGTGCGTCTGCAGCAACAGAAATACTGCAGAGAGATCGAGGTAGGCTGTATGTTCAACATTAACACACATCACATAGTGAGAGGAGCTTTGAGTGAAGGAGACATTAGAACAGGCTTTTACTCAGAAAGGATCCATTCTCCGCAGTGTGAGGGAGAAGGACTGAATTTGGCCTTGGCAAACATGAGGAGAAAAACCAAAGATAAAGGTGCTGTATACAGACCGGTGATGAATGAAAAGAAAAAAATCTGATTAAATGCTTAAAAAATGGTATGAGGATTATTTTTTTTAATAACATTTTTGTTTATTTTCCTTCTGTTTGTCTTGACAACACATGAATAAAGCAAATTCTGAGCCACTTGATCGGGGTTTAAAATTGGACTTTCCTCTCTTTCCTGTAATTCCGTCCTCCAGTTTTTGACATTGGTGTTTATGTAGGGCGTTTTGTGTGCAGTTGCCGTTATATGTTAATGACCAAAAAAAAAAAAAAAAATGGGGTAAGCAGGCATCTCGGTTGCAGTGAGATGAGATTGAATGACAGATGAGTGAAGGAGCGGTGGAGTAGATGAGGTCAGTAGGAGACAGTGAGAGGATTACAAAGCTCAGTTCAGAGACGCTTAAACGAAGAAAGCGAGAGGTGATGAGGAGACGACAAACAGGGAGAATCTGGACGCTGAAAGTAGAAGTGTGGAGGAACAGACCTAAAAATTACATTTCTGCATAAGTAAACTGCATCCACAGATATATTTGTAGGGATTATACTGTATTTACAGTCAGATTGAATTTATTATTATTGATTATTGTTATTTTTCAAAAATTGTGCAAATACCTTGGTGCATAACAATCACTTAACATTAAACCATAATAACTCCTCTTGCAGAACAGTATCCTCTTTTTCTAACTAGTGTTATTAAACTTTTTTCTATGACTATGTTTACACACTCGTACCACGGAAATCTAATCAGTTCATCCTTTAGTTGCTCAGTTGCCTTTCAATCCAACCAGGGATTATGACAAAACCTAATTTTTAGGAGAGAGGGTTGTTGTTTTTTTTAATGCTGCGCTAAATCGTGCCACTTACAGCAAGCTGTCTGTCTTTCTCTCGTCACGGGAGCAATTTGTTATTTTGTACACTGTAGTTTTGCGGCAGCGCGTCTGTGCTGGGAAGCTGAGATAGCAAAACTCAGAAAATAGTTTCAGTAATGTGTAACTTTCACACTGACAGATAATGTCTCAGTTCAGCAGCAAAGGATCCCTGTTCTTCAACCCACAGCAACTTTGATAAACATGCAGAAAGGCAAAACACAAGCAAACCAAAGGAAAAAAAAACATCTTTGCCAATGAATAAACTGCAGAGAAGGGCGTCATTGTCCAGTGCAGCTGCGGCTCTGTGATCGACAGATGATGAATGTATAGTGCAGGTTCCTGCAAGACAATAACTGTGTTAATGTTAAGTAGAGCGACATTAATTGCCTCTAATTCAACACTTTTCTCCTTCTCCTTTCTAGTGGAGTTGCAAATTAACTTTCTGAATTGGCTGAAATTAAATTAAAAACTGACCTCTGACCCTGATCCACATACATTAATCCTCTTATCGTCCGTCCATCGCTTTGTCCCACTTGTTCTTCTTCTCTTGTCCTTTCCACTGACTCACTCTTATTCACACAAATGACTAGCTGGCTTCAACCCTAACCCCTTGAGATGTGTCCTTATCACCCCTCCCCCTACGTTTGGCCTTTAATGAGGGATTTTCCTTTTTTACATGTAGTAGTTAGTGCTGTGATTCATAAGCAGTCAGAATCGGGGGCTCACAGCAGAGACAGGGAAAAGAGGGAGGGTGAGGATGGGAGACAGGGACAGATTGCAGCGTTTAACAGGCTGCCCCGGGGAGCCGCTGAAGGTGATAGAGAGAGTGTGAGAGGAAGACGCATATGGGGAGAGAAAGAGAGAGGCAGCATTGAAAGAGAAATGCATTGTAGCAAGAGAAAAATAAAAAATG
Organism: Anabas testudineus; assembly: GCF_900324465.2. Classification (NCBI taxonomy): domain Eukaryota; kingdom Metazoa; phylum Chordata; class Actinopteri; order Anabantiformes; family Anabantidae; genus Anabas; species Anabas testudineus. The sequence goes on along the minus strand of NC_046627.1, from coordinate 22,063,049 downwards.
TAGGCTGGCTCAGTGAGAGACGCTGGAACATGCATGCTCTATTCAGACGACACTCAGTTGGCATAAAAGGAGTCCAGATGGGTGAATACACACATGCTGTACACACATATAGCGAAGCAAGAGACACATGTGGCACCCCCCACCCCACCCCCAGCCTCTCACACAGCGCGATGCACTTCATTTACAACAAGGTTTTCCTTTGGGGAATACACCTCTCAGAGCTGTTTTCCTCCCACTTCTGTCATATTCATTTATCTGTTCCCAGCTGGTCCTTTCCCACCTTTCCCGTTCCTCAAAGTCCTCATGGAATAAAACGAATATCTATGAGGAAGTTGTAGAAGGTCATCACAGTTTGTGGACAATGGATCATGTATCTGTTTTAGGGCTTTATTAATATACCCATTATTGATGAATCGGTTTATTTTTACTCCGTCAAATGATTTCTGTCTGTTCAGTAAAATCTGACTTTCTGAGTTGTTGACATTTTTCTGTTTCCATATTCTTTAGACTGCTTCATCTTAACCAATGTACAAGTACACAACAAACTAATACTGTAGCTGCTCTGATCATTAATAAAGAAGGCTTGAAACTGAATTCAGAATATTTGTCTCTTCCAATCTGTCGGGACGATTCTTTTTCTTTGCTCCATCCCCAGAGGCCCTTTTTCTTTTTGCATGCATGGAACATATAAAGTGTTTCAAGCCCAAATGTGAATTGCATAACTGCGACCAATTTAGGTTTTTTAGTGTGTGTGGGAGAAGTTGAAGCAAGCTGAACTTTTAGAGAATATGCTGGGATGGCCTTCACCGACAGCCGCGCCAGAGCCAGTGGGGATTATCCTGACTCCGGAAAGAAAAAGGAAACAAGGAAACTGGTTTTCTGCCCCAAAGGAAGGAGCAGGAGTGTTCAGTTCGTTGAGCTATTTTTCAACACAGTGAAGGAGAAACTTTACTTTTAAATAAAAACCACAATCTAACTCGCCACCGAACCCAACCACGTCCATGCAAACACTTTACCTTGTAGCACTTCATTCATTTAAAAAATATGCATTATGTTCCTCACGACAACATACAGTAATCACATTCGCAATTTGCAGAAGTGACATTAATGCATGTCCAAATAAAGGGTGCAGTGCGTTCACTAGCAATCGAGTATGCACCGTTTCCTGCAATGCAATGTAGTTGTGATGTTCTTTGTCTATACAACCATCCGTCTCTTGCATCCTGCCTCTTTTCTCCTTTTCTCTTGCATAACATATGCCATTCTAGGGGCTGCTTTGAAATGCTTTAGTTTTTAGCCTGGACTCATGCTCTTCTCTCTTTTCATCTCCTCTTCTGTCCTCTTCTGCACTCGTCCCTTCAATTTTACACCCACCCAGGGCCTCCTCGCTCTCCTCCTCCTCCTCTTCCTCCTCCTCTCCCTAGCCATCCTCTGAGGACACTCACAGTCTGTGTTTGGTTAGGCAGCCAGATGTGTGTTGCTGCTGTACAAGCTGAACATCTGCTCAGACCTCTACTTAACTATCCAAGGTGTTAAGTGCTCTGGATGCTCTGCAGCCAAGACTTCTGTTCTTTCAAAATGCTGCTTTTAATGCTTAATTGTAGATTCTAATGGGCTCTAATAGGTTTTAATGAACCTAAGGGTCTACTATATTTAGAAATGGACCTGGACTGTAATGGGCTAAGATGGTCCCAAATATCCAGTCTGGCAAAAAAAAAGCTAAAAATTGACTCGTGCGACTATTTTGTTGCAAGTATGTTGTATTTTTTAATGAACTTTTGCTACATGAGCTTCTATTTAAGAGCTTAACATTAAAGATATGTTGTGGGTCCATTTACATAATTCATAATCTGCTTCTCTTTCCATTAAACTCAACATGTACATCTAAGTATATAGAAAAAGTGATCAACACTGCAGCTGGCTTAAACTAGCATTAGCATTTAATCCTACAGCCATGCAAAAGTGCAAGTGCATTTAGCCACGACATTTAGCCATCCATCAGTTTGCTTTGAATTAGTGGCTTTTGTTTTTTAAACTGCAGCCCATTCCCCCGTCTGTTCAATTCGGCAGCTCAGCTCTCCTTAGCCTCTGTTCTCAAGCCATAACCATCTCTTCGTGCTGAAACACGCTGTACCTGCCCCCTAAAAATAGCACAATGCCCGTTAATGGCTTTATATAAGTCAGTGGGTGTGGGTCTGTGCGGTAAGATTCAGAAATAGTTCCGAATCTGGGGGTAGATGGGGATAATGGCTGGTGATGAGAGGGTTTGGTACACAATATGAAAAAAAAAGAGCACAAGGAGAGTCCACCAGAAGTATTTATACATTTTATTTGTATTTTTTATATAATGCCGCCGATTAAAAAATCAAATTTAACTAAATCAATTTGGTTATATGGTTTGGGATGGATAGACAGGCTCAAGTTGTAGGTTTTACTGTTCTGGCTTGATTGAGACGCAGTAACTTCAAAGATGAGTTCAATAACCTTTAAACAAAACCACAACCTTGTTCTAACCATAACCAAAGTGCTTTTCTTAGCTAAACTTAACCACACACAGGACTCTGCAGTTGCGTGATCAGGGGTTTGAATACAAATAAGAGTTTTAACTTCTTATCTTCTATATTGTAGGATTGCTTCCCTGACGTCCACCAGACATTTGCACCTTCACCTTTCAGTAAATACCAGAAAACACTCACAGCCTCACCCCTTTGGGAAATGGAGGCAAATAATTGGGTAGACTACACGAGTGGACAAGACCAGCGATGGTACAATATAATAACGGTTGCTAAAAAGCAACAACCCAGGGACTGAGAGCACACAATTAGGTTTCCTTTAATAGAAAAACACATCCTGTGCAAGTCCCTTTTCTCTCCTTGTGCTTGTCTCGGCACAACTCTCAATGGTGTCTTCATTGACAACACACACACACACACACACACACAGGGCTTAGTGGTGCACTTGCTGTCAGAGGGGGGAAGAAAAAAAGAGGCAGCAGAAAGCCTCTAAAAGCTCAGCAGAAATGTATTTATAGACAGAAATAAAAGGATTATACCTCCATGAAGGAGTAGGGGAAGCCAGTGATTTCTAGACATGCCTGATGCAGTGTATTCTCAGTTGGAGGGAAGGCGGGGGTGGGAAGGAAGATGTGGAGGAGGAGAAAGAGGAAGAAGAGGAAGAGGAGAGAACCAACAGAAGGAGAGAGACAGATTGACAAAGAGAAACAAGGATTGGTGTTTTCTCCGATTTACTTCACTTGCTTCGGATTGGCCTCTGAGCCACATCAGACCCGGGTAATTATCCCCTGCCAGCTTGTTATGAATCGGGTGGCTTTTCATGACAGGGGAAGCCTGCTAAGTGTTAATTACCAGCATAATGAGAACGCTACCTTTCTCCTGCTGCCTGTATGTGCGCTTTGCTTTACAGGAAGACACTTTTGGATTACTGGCTTATTTTAAAAGTATTAAAAAATCACTCGGATTTCTTATTTTGCTTCCTAATGCCGGCCTGCTTTTGAGAGCGCACAGGGATAAAAGGAAAATCCACCAAACAGCTGTCAAAAGTAGAACCACTGCCAAACATGACTTACGTAACATCCCCAAATTCATCTCAGTCCCTGGATAGTCCATTCATATTCCTACAAATTAAAAGCGTCGACCCCCTCCCCTTGCCCAATTTCCTCCTCCTTCTCTTTTTGACTTCTTCTCCGCCTCACGCTGTGCAGATGTTGGCTCCCGGATGTGTGCATGCAAGTGTTAATACCCTGAGTATCTCGCTGTTGCTAAGGAGAATAGAGTCAGGCCTTTAGAGGGGGAGAAAGCAAAGACAGAGAGAGGGAGAGAGGGGGGAGATGAATAAGAGCTTGTAAAAAAGAAAGAGGAGGAAATGAGGCAGTGGATGACAAGACTTCAGCTGGAGGAGACAGTCTGTCAAAGCAGTGGGAAGGTGCAGTGTGATAACTCATCACTATTGCTTCAATGAACTGTATGTAGCTCGCAGACAGGCCGGCTTCACTGTAGAGTTATGACACACAAACTCAAGCTCCTGACGCAAAATAAAAAAAAGAGGAAGTGCATTTGAACATATTCCATTGTACGGTTTTCTTGCAATAATTAGTAAGTTCTTTAATTGCTAATTAATTGCTTCGATTCCTTGTCAAATGTCTCTATTAATACTTATGTTTCTCTGTTACTTACATATGCATGTGTGTGTTTGTATGATCCAGCATCACAGGAAGGGGATTGAAAAACACTAAAGGCTTCGTACACACCACTTAGTGCCCCATTCGCTGTGATTGTGCCGTAACTGAAGTCTAATGCACGAGGTCACGGGTTCAACTTGTGTCAGTCCAAATGGCGTCTGCTGGAAATAGCATAGAGTGGATGGCTGCCAGAGATGATCGGCTGGTGAGAAGGACCATGAACATTTCCAAACTCTAGATTGATCAGTTTCTTCAAGGGATGAGGATGAATTTCGGGTTCAAATCTAGTAGCAACACTCACTAAAGTTAGAGTTTGAAACAGGAAACCAACTGCCCTGTATTTTGTCACCTACCCCACCCAGACTTTGCAGCTTTTTAAATTACATCAGTGACTTCCGCTCCTGCTCCTTTTAATTTTTACTATAGCTGCTACATTTTGCCAAATGATCACATGTATCGATGGTAATAAATCTGCTTTGTTTCTGAAAGACAGACCAAAAGTAACCAAAGAGAAATAGCAAAGCCTCGAAAATGAGAAGCTGGAACTGGAAATGTCTGCATGTTGTCATATTGTGTGTTCTACACGTGTCAGGTTTAGATTTGAAATGTCCAAAGAGGAGCAAACATGTACAAACAAATGCAAAACATGAAACAAGTATTGAAGGCTCTGGTGTCAAACTCATAGCTACAACTCAGGAAACAATGCATATGTAGGAAATCTCTAAATCTCAATGATGATCTATCATTCTGTGTTTAAACTGCATTTCAGTCCCTCGTGGCTTCATCTTTTACATATCGAAAGACACTGACACCTTCCATCTGCCAAGGGTGAAGAGCGAGGACCATAGAAACACAGATTATTCAGAAAGATCGGTCCCACTGGAGCAATGCTGCACTTGGGTGACTAAGCAGGGACAATAATCACTCTATGGGGACCTGCGTGGGATAATTTATATCCATATATAATTGATCGATCTCTGCACTCGCTATCACTGCACCTCCTGACATGGCACGCCACGCTGCATGAGCAGATCACGCCAATGTGGAGCCACACTGGCCGGTTCATGAATATAAGACTCACAGGTTGTTACTGGGAGGTCTGTGTGAGGATGGACAGTAACTACACCTGCACTGATAACACATCATTCCTTTCCTTATCACTGCAGAGCTGCTTCCAGGTCAAGCTGCAGGTTAAATCTGATGGATTATACTGTAAGTATCCAGAGGTAATGAAGCACTGACAGAGTTTCAGCAGATGACTAAACTAAACAGCTCCTCATGGATTATTACAACATTGAACCTTCTTTCTTTTACTGTTAAGCATCCCAGCGTTAAAAGCAGTTCAATATATATTTTCTTCACCATCATCTCACGTGTACATTATGGACAGCCACCTGCTCGGTTCCCCTCAAACACCAGCATGCTGTAATGCCCACACTCCTCAAGTCTTCCTCCATTAGCGCAGGATGCCTGCAGCATCAAGCCCCATCTCCGTCATAAAAAAACCTACTTTATTATGCAAGGACAAAAATGTTGCTTATGCAGCAAGTTGGGGAAGGATCCATGCAATGGTTCAGCAGGAAATGAAGCATGGATAATATATATATGAACAATGATTTCTGCAAGGTAAGCCTTGTTTTATAACTGTGCTGCGCAGAGAAGTTTAATGTCTTAGAAGTTTTATCTTATGATTTTCCCAAACCATTTACTGCACATGGCTCACCGGTCTGTCTTATGCAAGAGGACTCAGTGGCAACACAGCAATTCAGCATCATCAGCTATTTCTTACTCAATTATTAATATATTGGATTGACGCTCCAGAAGTGGGACAGGCCCCTCCTGGAGGTCCCCAGACCCCACTTTGGAGAAACCCTCATGCTCCACCAGATGTTCATTGTGGCCACCGGCGGTGTGAGCTGGTGTCGCTGCTGCTGCTGCTGCTGCTGCTGCTGCTGCTGCTGCTGCTCGCCTCTCATTGCAGTGCTTCTGTCAGACGTGGGACCACAGCCAAGCAGGAGCGCTGCGCTAAAACATTTTGTTCCGATTCTTGCGCGAACCTCGGTTGCGGGTTTCAGAGGAGGGGGTGACAGCGTGGGGTGAAAGAGACTGCGGGCACGCGTACCGCGCATGCTTGCTGGAGTGAAAAGACAAGGGTTTATTCACACAGGTGCATGATGTTAACACGGGGTTTAACACATGATGGAGGGGGAATCGCCGCTCAGTGGAGGAAAGCAGCGACTGCAACGCGCAAAAATAACTCCGAGAACTGCACTTGCAGTCTTCACTGACTCTTACAAAACTGACTCAATCTTAACATCAGACCTGTTTTTATGCCTCTGACACACACACACACACACACACACACACACGCACGCACTCACCTCGCTCATGTTGGAAACGTGCGCGGATGGAGTTCTGCAGCAGACGTGGACTTCACTCTTCTCTAGTCTCCGTGTTCAGCTCTCGCCACAACCGAAGCCGAAACGTTACAATTATAATGAAAAAGAAAAGACACAAGAAACTGTGCTGCAGTCGGTTTTGGACACGACGTGGACGATGATGAACCGGTGTCGGCGTCCGTGGAGGCTCCGTGTGAGTCCGAGTGAAGCAGGAGACTGACAGAGTGAAGTGATGCTCAGTTCACCTCTGGTAGAGATGATGGAAGGAAGCTTGAGTGTGCGTAACGGTGCGGTACTCTCTCTCTCTCTCTGTCTCTCTGTCTCTCTCTCTCTCTCTGTCTCTCTCTCTCTCTCTCTCTCTGTCTCTCTCTCTCTCTGTCTCTCTGTCTCTCTCTCTCTCTGTCTCTCTCTCTCTCTGTCTCTCTCTCTCTCTCTCTCTCTCTCTGTCTCTCTCTCTCTCTGTCTCTCTCTCTCTCTCTCTCTCTCTCTGTCTCTCTCTCTCTCTGTCTCTCTCTCTCTCTCTCTCTCTGTCTGTCTGTCTCGCCCACTCAGCCAGTCATCTGGGAGCAGACTATTGCCCTAGTACAGGGATGTAGGCTAATAGGTAGATAATAAGAAGTCTAACCCTGGAGCATTTAACTCTGCCATTCTCGAAATTGTGCTAATTGATGTTTTATATTTATTTAATTTCTGAGATGAAAATAACCTAAAAGTGTATTTAGAGTGCACCATCTGAATCTTTAGAGCACGGGTTTAAGGAGTGGAGGGTTATGAAGTTTGGAGGTTTATAACATCCACATTTAAAAGGTCCGAGACTGTGAATTTAAAGAGCAGATTTTTTTAAATCCATGTTTTGCATTAAGCAACTTCCAACATGCATTTGTTAGGGCACAATAAAGAATATGTAGAGGTGATCCGTAATGATAACGTAGTTTTTCTTCTCTTGAAACTGATAATTGCATATTTAATTGCGTTTGTTACTTTTATTTTGAAAGGTTTGTCAATTTTATTTTAAAAGAGAAATCACTAACATCCGGTTTTGATGCAAGACTTTACTCATTGCATCCAAATTCAAACTGCTATATAAAATGGCATTCTATGGCATTGTGTAATCAATATAAATCTATTTATTATTGTTATTATTGTTAAAGTACCTTAGTAGAAAATTTAAAACATAAGCTGCTTAATTTAACTTCGTTGCACAAGTGTCCGCTTGAGGGCGCCATTTAGTCACAAATGAAACCTCACATCCCAAACTGCTCCTGGTTTGGGATTTCAGGGCAGCTTTAAACACTCTCCAGGTACACATAATTGGGAAATAATGAATTAGTTGATGAATGAGGACAAACCACATAATTGCAGCGGTCTTTACAGCTCACACGGCATTCTGGGAGAGTAGCTGTGTCAAACGGGCCCACTGGGAACCAGCACTGGATCCTAAGTGGTCAGATGGCCCCTAAACCAGACGTTATTAACGGCAGCCACTTCAAACAAAGGGTCTGAGCCTCTGGACCTGCTAAGCTGTTGCTGAAATAAAAATCTCAGTAGACCTGGTTGAAAACACAGTGCTATGATAACACGATTACAATATAACATCCACTGCAGAAACTAATTCTTTTTATGTGGCTTTTATTATTAATATAATTATTCATATAATTTATTATTTGTGTAAAGACACAAGCAGGCAGTGTACAAGTACATGCACAAAATGCACACAGCCACCTACTGTATGTATTTACACTATCTTATCAGACAAATGACTTAGTGCTTATTCCAGCACTTCTTGCACTCTTCTGCACCTGCACGTCAACTGTTTGACTTGTATACACAGTATGTATGTACAGTATTTCTCTTTCTTCACTGATTTGTTTGTATGCATTTTTTTTTCTTAAACACCGTCACTGTCCAGCTCATATTTGGCCAATAAAGCTGAATATGTAGCTCTTTTATACTATTTCTCCATAAAGAGCAAGGAGTTGTTCACGAGTTTCTAATGGTCATAGTTAATACTTAACTCACTGGCTGAATTCTCATAGAATAAGCTATAGGCATAATGTCTTGTACAAACAAAGACGTGAGCCACTGCTGTAGAATGAAAATAAAACAATGAATAACTGTAATGTACAGACAATAAATGTAACGCACTTTCCTCAAGGGTTCCTGACTATAGTGTTAAGGTGGATTCCCCCCACCTCCTTCCTGAGTTTCTCTTTAAGGCCACATGAGGGCTCCTTTCCCTCACTTTTCCGTCTTACTCCCCAAACACTGTAGGTTAAAGCAGCTTGATTGAGACTGTACTGTTCCCCCGGACCTCATATACAGTAGTTACAAAGAGCCATAAATGATGAGTGAAGTGTAGAGAGACATGAACATGACAGACAAGGTTATTTTGTTTGTGTTTATTTATTTCTAATGTGTTTTATTTTTATTTTTTTTATCTGTCCACAAAGTCATATTAGTCACTACTATGTTAGATCAGTTTTCCCTCACTGCAATGGCAGTCAGCTACACAAGAGCCCAAACCCAGCACGGTCCCCTCACTTCACTAAGTTGTGTCACTTTCATGAAAACAGACATCGTCATAATGATCAGCTATAAAGTTCTTGAAAAACCACAAGGGGGGGGGGTCACATTGGATTGAGTTGAAAACACATGCAAATGTGAAACGCTAATCATTTTCCAAGCTCACAGTCAGACAAACTCAGAGAAGCCTTTTTATGTACTTCACGAAGCCCCAGCACCTGTTGTTGTTTTCCTCAGTACAGGTGTCGAAGCTCCTCTCAAAACTTTAACACTGAATCAGATTAACACACTAGATAACGATGACTACCTGATAGCTGGAAACTATTTTAAACACGTGGTTAGTGGCACACAAAAATAGAAATTAACAACTTTACTAATACATCTTTACATAACTGATCGTGGTTGATCAACTGTCCATCTTTGGAAACATGTAAAGGTGTATTACATCCTTTTTTAACAGACCTCTACTGATCCCGTATACATATACATGAGCTAAAATGGGTACAAGCTGCTGTTAAACATACTTAGGGGCACATAAAAAGGCACCGGTGTGTTTGTATAACTTGTAGTAAGTAGCTTTTAAATCAAACTATACCTTCAATAGAGCTATATTGCCGGCCGCTCTCTTTCAGAGAGGATTTGTGTTTCTATGCAATAAATTTGGGAACGGAGCTCGAGTCAACGGCTGCTTTTTTACATTCAATCCCCCAGAGAAAAACACTACTCAGGCAAAGGGTTTATTTTGAAAATCTGTTATCACTAAGGGAATTTTTATTATTAGACGCCTAGAATGATTGGCAGGCCGTTTTATTCCCATCTGCCAGTGGGAGAAGTAGAAGGGACCATCACTCGGGTTTGTGCTCTCTTTAAAAAAAAAAAAAAAACACAACATCTCTAGGGCTATCTGTACAACATTCAACAACACATTTCTCTTGTTTTTTTGTTTGTTTGTTTTTTTGTTTTTTTTTCCTTAACCATAATGCCAAAACAATAATAATTATCATTATAAGAAGAGCATTTTTCCATCTCAACGGCATTGAACAAACACCACACGAACTGAAATAAAAATCTAATAAAGGCCTCAATACCAGATAGTACACGTCACCTTCAAGTGGTGCTAGAGATCGACAGTTTACGGACGAGAGAGGGACATAGAGGAAGAGCAAAGCATGAGAGAGAGAAAAGCAGGGAGGATGAGTTGAGGGAAGAGAGAGGAGAGGAAAAATAGAGGGCGAGGGAATAATTGTGTGACCTTACGCTGATACATGTTTTAGTGTCACATCGGACATGTTTTGGCACATCATGAGATTAAATACAATACTGATTAGTCTTAGACTTGGACTTTGGTTTACCAAGGGTTAGTATTAAGACCAAAATAAGCCTAACCTTACGTTTTCTAATGATTCTTGATTTTCTCTGGTCTAAAGGTTAGGGTTAACAGTCTAGCCATCTAGGGTCTAGATGGTGTGGCCTTGTTTTAACAGGGCCTGAAGAGCAGGAAAGAAAAAACGGGTCAGGGAAGCGAAGACACAAGAAACAGATGAAGAAAATGGATTGAGGGGATGAAGGAGAAGAAGAGGTGAAATGAAGACAGGAGGGTAGGAGGTGGAAGGTCAGCGGTGGAGAGGAAGAAACAGAGTGTAGTGTGTAGATATAGGCTAAGTGCTTTTGGTGAGTTTTACAAAATACACCAGGAAGTGCTTGAAACAGAAGGCACGGTGGCATTGACAGTAGTTGTTAAGGAGACACCACTAAGGGACTTTCACTACGAAACTCATAAGGTGCTCTAAAAAAGAAAAAGGAACTCAAACACATTAATGCACATTAAGGTGTGGCTGCAATCATAGAATACCCCATCAAAAAGTAGTCAAAGTAGATAAATAATGGTCGTCAACCAGTGTAAGGGGAGATTAGTGCCTCACATTCATTTTTTAATATATATATATATATACCCTCAAACCACAAGAATTCATAGGATGTGATTATGTTTTCCAAAAAAATAATAATAATAATAATTTGATTTTGAACTTTATTTAACAACCAGTTCAGTGGTTGGATGTTTGATCAAGGGGATGGACCGATTTTGCTAATTGATGGGGTAAATCTAATGACGCCGCAGCTTTCCACATTTCAAACAACAACAGAAAGTGACACTTCCATTGAATAAATGTTTGGTCTATCGATAAAGTCAAAATAAAAACAACTACTTTGGGAACTCAAACCTTGCACAGTGCTCTGTATAGACATTCCAACTAGTCTTAGCTCACAAACATTATAATCAATAATTACCTATATTGATAAGCTTTTTCTGTAAGCATCTTGAAATGAAAATAAACAAAAGTTTTTTTTTCTCATCTTTACAAAAGCTACACATATTCTACTGGGATGTCTATGCATTTGTTAGTGTTTTAATAATTACTCCTACCATTGTCTTTCTTTTCTTATATAAAAAGAAGAAGAGAGGGAATCTACTCGTCTAAAGGACACTCTCAGATTTAGTCCTGTTTGGCAGGGTTACTGCTTTCTTTTTCATTCTCTACCTTGTATCTTTTCTCCAATGGAGAAAAAACAAAATTGTTCATTTTTTGACACAACTCTCAGTCTCTTGAAAAGGATGTGTCAGTTGATTGTGTTCGGGGGCTCATGCGACGTCCCTCTGCAGCCCTCAAACAGACTCCCGCTCTGTGTTTTGCTCTTTTCCCCACACGTATGATGACCTTGAGTTGCCTTGGCAACTGCACCCTGCGTTTCAGCACCATTGTAAACACTGAATTTTGAACTGTGACCACTTTTAGTCGCTCAGCCTTTGACCTCTTTCATCACATTATACTGTACGTTTTGTTTTTCACCTACTTTTTTGTTTACTTCTCGAGCTGAGCCACGAACGGCTGTCGATTCTGTCAAGGGTATCACACTACGATGTAGCATTTCTTTTACGACTTAACTATTCACAACACTGTAGACCCACTTTTAACAAATATACTGTACTTAAATTGATTTAAACTGTATATTCAGATAAAATAAATGACCTATAAGAGCCTTGATCCACAGGAATATCAAAGACTCTCTTGACAACACACATAAACAGGGACTAACTGAAAAAGCAAATAAAATATTACACACTCTTCTTTCTGTTTCTTTAGGACAGTCGTCTAGAAACACTTCCCAGACGAACAAGGCAGTGATACATAGTTGAGAGAAGTACACGACCTGTAACAGTTTTCTCATGCTTCAAATGAATACTAAAAAGCTTAGCCGAGGTTCACAGCTTTAAACTTTACTACACTAAACTTTCCTCAGTGTCTGCATCAGCTAAGGAGGAACTTGGTAACTGTTAAACTGTTAAATGGTCCATCAGGTATCTCTTCACAGCTGGCTTCAACTTGATCAATATAGTAGTCTGAGATATACAGTCCATTATTGACTCTGGAATGATGCAGGGTCTGCCCTATACCTGCTTCTTTCATTTACCAACTTAAAGATCTTCTTAAAGATCTATCTTGGGGAAAGCCAGAAAAGAAAATAGAAAAGGTGGCCTACAAAATTCTAAAAAGGTGCATCCATGCTCTGTTTTGTAGGAGGTTTACTGTGTTTTGTGGGGCCCCACACTGTCAGAACTGAAGAAGGCAAATACTTTTGGAGGGAACTTAACAGTTGTGAACTAGCATTCTTCAAGACTTCTCACATCTCTCTAGAAATTAAAGTTTGAAGGGGAGACTCTTCATTTAAACCTAAACCCCTTTCTCTCTGCAACGCTTCCCATTCATTCAAGTCTGTGGCAAACGCAGTTGAAAACACTGAAGACAATTCTCCAATTTAAATGGTGTCATCCAAAATCATTTTAATCTGTTAAGACTCTTTCCTCCTCTCTCACCATGTAGCTGGAGCTCAGGGCTGGTGAAAGAGCAAGAGACATTCTCAGATCACGGTCCTGCAAATCCTCCACACTGCTGTTCTCCAAATTCTCCTCCAATTCCTCCTCTTGCTCTTCTTCCTCCGCTTCCATATTTCCCTTGAATGCCAGAGCGTCTCTTACATTCCTGGATACCGTGGCCATATTTGACTCTGGGTGGTCAAGGACGTCATCTAGATGTTCTGATTTATCCTCAGAGAGCCCATTTAGTGTCAGGGCCGGGGTTGAGGACCATTCTCCCAGAGGTGCCTGGGACTCAGCCTCACTTACGTGCCTCCATAGCCGAGTGGAATTTAGTTCAGAGTGATCCTTTCGGGGCTTAGTGGCCATTGGTGCTCCATCATCATCCAAAGTAGTCAAAGAGCCTCTTTTGCGTCTAGACTTACTTGTGTGGTTGACCTGGAGATGCATGGCCATCAGCTCTGCTGAAGACGTACGGAAAGGGCAGAACAAACACTGGCTTAGTTTGACCCCTGATGAACTGTCGCCACCAGCAAGCCCTCCCTCATCCCCTACACTCATAAAACCATCTTCGTCCATTCCTCCGAGACCAGGTGAGGGACGACGAGACAGATCCAGAGGTTCAAATCCACCCTGTTGACTTGATGGGGTTGGCCCTTCTTTGTCACTGGATGACTGAACCATACGGCTGGTAGTAAGGGGCTTACGCCGGGACACTTTTGGGGCCTTTGGTGGAGGCGACTCCCTAATCCAGCCTCCTTCCATTCCACCTTGGTAAAGGGCCCCCATTACCCCAGACAAATACCTATACTGGGTCTCCAAGTCAACATCTCTTAGAGCAGCCAAGGCCTTTCGATGCTCGCGCTGGTCTGGAAGCCCCAGCAGCCACGACTGCTGGCTTGAGCGAGAGGAGGCAGTGTCAGCTGAACCCCGGTTAACTGGGCAGTGGTTGAGTTGGGATCTGCGCTGCTTGGCCAGCCCAGAGGTTGCAGAGGTCAAACTGTTGAGAGTGGAGTTGAGACCAGTGGAAGAAGAATTGGAGGAGGCTGACAAGGCGTTGCGTTGCTCCCTGTGGTGTCGCTGGAGGTGGTATTTCAGTGAACCTGACTGAGTACCTGCATAGTCACAGTGGGGACATTTGTAGGGTCTCTCACCTGGAGAAAATAGGGTTAAGAAAATTATATTGGTAAATGGCAATGGACATAATTAATACCTATCAGTGCATTCAAAACAAAAAACACAAAAATCCACCCACATCCCCAGGTGAAATTTAAAGGGCAATTTTCTAAAGTCTGTTGATTGGTTTCATACCACAGAGAAAAGAAAACATGACAACTGGCTAGCTGGTAAGGTGTAAAATACAATAAAGAACCTAAAACACTACAGCATTTGACATAAAACGACCAGCAGTAATATGTAAGGCTCTATACTACATGTGATGCAGTTATGCATTTCAAAGGGAGATGGCAGTATTCCATCACCGACTAAAAATGACACTGCTGGGAAAGATAAAGAGGAGGATCACGCTGGAGGCATACCAACAGCAGAATATGTGTGTAAAATGTGTACCAATGATCTCATTCACAGGAACAAAAAATAATCACAGAAGAAGACTATAGCTCTGCTTATGAATCCAGACACACATACTGACATATAAACAATTAGACTGTGTTGCTGAAGCAAAAATAATGACGGGATAAAAGTCTCGAGGGGTGATGATGTTCTCAAGGGGGCAGTAATATCAAGAGAGCATTATTATAATTTGATGACTTCACTTAAATTACTGACCATGTGGCAATCACTAGATGGCAAAGAGAAGCAATAGTGCATGTATAATATAGCTGTTATGTGACAGATCCTGTCAGCTATAGATATTTAGTAGATTTCACTGAATACATTTTGGGTACTGTCTTGCTTTGATAGACTTGAGTGAGCTTCAGTTACCAGTGACTGATGATTGGTGGCATCTCAAATCTGGAAGCAGGGTCTTAATTTTGGTGAAATACATCAAGTGAAGGCAAATAATAAAAAAGACAATGACTCATGCTGATAAAGTCTTATGAATATGGATCATTAATTAAGAGTGTGAGTGAGTGCTGTGAGAGTTCCCAATTTTCATTAAAGTCCTGCTCACTTGTCACCAGAAATGTATTATGAGATCTTTTAATCATTGTTTTTTATGTCTTGGAAAATCCTGTTAGAGTATGTTGGAAAGTATCTGTTTGATTGTTCTGTATCTCTGCTATACAGTCACAATCATTTAGAAATTACATGAGGTAAATTTAAAGAGAACAATTACAGATCGGATTGCCTCAAAGTGAATCTCAAATATTACATTTACATATGAATCACAATACATTATCTTAAAATCATATACCATTACATTTCATTTTGCACAATTTTGAGTTAGGCTAATCAGGTTGAAGAAAAAATAGTACCATTTAATTACCAAGAAGAACACGATCTGTTCTTCTATTGGGCTCAGGTTATAGTCTAGTGAAAGAAGTAACACAGAGATGTTCTCAGTCTACACTTAAACCAGTTTAACCCCCTAAAGTGACTTGGTTTCTTTACAAAAACTACTGTTACTATATCCTCGAGCAAGACACTTAACCAAGAGCTGCTCCAGTGGAGCTGCTCAGATGCCTGCAGTGGAGGGCTATGATTAGCACTGGCCAGCTCTCTGGGGTGAATGTGTGGAAAAAGAAAAAGATACTGCAAGGATGCTCAATGAAGACTTTCCAGGGAATTGTAAAGGTTAAGAAAGTAAATGTAATTTGTTAAACTCACAGCAGTTTCTCACCTGTGTGAACTCTCAGGTGCACTTTGAGATGGTGTGAAGAGCGGAATGCTTTACCACAGTAGGGGCAGTCTTTTATCCCTCTACCACGCACTCGCTCCCTGGAGGAAACTGAGGGTATGGAGGAGACTGCTGTCAAGCCATTTTCTCCTGCAAGCAGAGAAAAGGTGGGAAAAATGTTAAGAAAATAGTTGGTGTCAAGGGCCCCTTGATAGCTTCTATTTACAGAAAAACATTATGAAAATAGTACGGCACTGTTGTGATGACAACATTATTACATGTGAGCAAACAAACACTATCCAACCATAGAAAAAAATGGAAAAAAATGCATGTGATTATACCCTTGAAGCTTGACATGATAGAGTGAAACCCCGTAGCTGCTCCTGATTGTTGTGATCCACCACTGTGGAGTTTTGATTCCTGTCTCACATCTCCTGATTGTTGGGATCCACCACTGTGTAGCTGAGATTCCTGCCTCACTTCACTGCTGCTGCCTCTCCTTCCTCGTCCCACTCCTCTGCCACTACTACTCCCGTCTTCTTCACCAGCGCCTCCTTTCTGAGGCCTCTGAGTGTGAACGCGAGCATGAACCACGACCTGCTGCAGACTGCGGAACAGCTTTCCGCAATCTGGGCATTCCCATGGCCCTCCTGTTCCACCAGACTCCTCTCTAGGATCCAGACCTCCGAGATAGGCTCTTACTTGGTCTGCCTCTGTGATTACAGAGCTCCGACCTGAGCCTCGCTGGCCTTGATGCTGACCTCGCTGGTGGGGCCTCTGCTGCTGCTGCTGCTGAGCAACTGCCAGGCTGCGAGCCACCAACTGCCACCAAGTTGCTTGGTCCCCTCCTTCAGATACTGATGCTGTAGTTTCACCTGTGCCCCTAGTTGGTCCCCCTCCTCTTCCTGAGTCCCCTGCTCCTGAGCCACCAATGCCACCAACACCACCATTTCCCATCTCTGCCACCTGAGCCACTGCTTGAAGTCTCTCCATACAGCTTGCTCCACTGCCATCACTGGGTAAGCCCAGGTAGCCTAGAATTGCTGACTTGCTAGAGCTTATCCCCATTCTGCCTCCTGTGTCCCTGTCTGCTCTTCCTTGTCCACCTCTACCACCCCCTCTCTGGGCAAGAATGAGACTGGAATACAGGGAGTTGAGAGACTGATTACTTGCAGAGCCTTTGGCCTGCTGCTCAGCACCACCCAGTCCCCCAAGGGTCCCCAAACCAGCCTTCAGTCCAAGCTTGTTAAGATGTACTTTCATGTGGTTTTTGAGGAACCAAGGCTCCTTGAAGCCACGGCCGCATACCTGGCACTTATGGTCCAAGGAATCCTTGTGCTTTCGCATGTGTCCCTTCAGAAACCAAGACTGGGTAAATCGCTGTCCACAAGTATCACAGCGAAATGCTGGCAGTGAGGAGGATGCAGCCCCTCCTGCTGTTGTCTGTGGGGTACTTGGGGCTGGGGCTGGGGTATGGGTCGGAGTGGGCACAGGAGTGTCAGGGGTTGCAATGATGGGCCTAGAACTAAAGGCTGGTGGCAGAGCAGGTACTTCAGGGGTAGGGTGGCATTCCTGCAAGTGGCATGCCAGGCTTTCTTCTTGGCTGGCAGAAAAAGGACAAAGAGTGCATTTATATGGGTTGTGGAGAATGCGGACATGGCGCGCCAACTCCGAAGCCGTGCGGAATTTTCCTTTGCATGCATGGCAGCGAAACGTAGGCGCTATCGAAGTAGACACACACTCTCCAGTGGTGGAAGAATAGGGAGAGGTCACAGAACCCGGGTCTTCAGTAAGTGGAGGTGTCAGTGCTGTGCTGTCATCCAGTAAAAAGTTGGGGTTCTGGTCTGCCTGTAAGCCATCATCCAGACTTTTAACCTCACCATCGACATCATCTTCTGTGAGATGCTGAATGAGAGTTCCTGGCAGTAAACGCTGGTTTGTGTGACTTCTGTGATTCTGGATTATGTCTTTGTGATTCTGTTGGACCTTGAGGTGCTGCTTTAGGGGTGCAGAGGGTAGTCCAGTCCGGTAGAGAGTTGTAGCTCTACGGTCTCTGTCCAAACTGTGAGCACGGGCGTGCAGAGACAAAATGCTTTGGAATCTGAATCTCTTTCCACACACATGACAGGGAAACCTGAGTGCAGGCCCTGATGAGCTCCCTCCTACTCCAGGTGTTGCCCTTGTAACTGTATCTTTCTGAAACAACTGGAGATCTAGTTCATCGTTACAGTTTCCACTCTGCCCTGAAGAGAGAGCCAGCTCTAGGGCTCCAAACCCAAGGAGTGGTGCAGATGGTGTGGCCGGTGGGGAGGTGTCCAAACAAGGGCTACATCCAGCTTCTTGTCCCCCTCCTCCTGGAAACAAAGCCACTGCTGGGGTTGGAGACGAGGGAACTCCATCAATCTCTTCCTCGTCATCTTCTTCATCTCCATCTTGGTGATTGTTGTTATTGTCCTCATTAAGGGGGAAGGGAGAGAGGGGGAAATAAGGTGTAGTATCTGAACTCTGAGGGGAAGGTTCAGGGCTTTGAATGGGTAGGATAACAGGGCTGTCAGGTAGGGAGAGCTGGGTGTGAGGAGAGGAGGCCTGGGGGCTGTGGTCCAGGGACGGCAATGTTGGGGGAGACTGGGGCTGCTCATGAGAAAGAGACAACACACACTCTGGTGGAGAATCCATTCTCTATCAGCCAAAAACAGAGAGGAAAAAAGAGAGAGAAACATAGTGAGCTGGACTGATAACTTAAAAGAGGAGTTTAAAAACCTAGAGGAAAGGTTAAATTAGCATTTTATGCATAATTATCTTCAACTGTAATATGACCTTGACTAGATCTGGAAAATATTCTCAAATAGACATAAGTCTTTGTAAGTTTGCCCAGCAGGTTCGTATGTGTGGATGAACGTCTGTGCGATGTATATGTGCGTGTGTGAGTAGAGAATTACCAGCAGTGTGTGTGATGCTATGCCATTCTCTAGTGTCTCGGCTGACGGGGGACACACTTCTGTGGCAGCCTCCTCCTTTACTTTTCTGGCAAGAAAAACAAACAAAAATAAAGCTAATGGCTGTATGATGACAAATGGGAAACTTCACTTAAATATGAGTTATTTGCAATCACAAATCCAACAGTGATTGCACAATTAAGTTGTTGCCACTTACAAAACTCATTGAAGCTATTATCTAACAAAAGGCTTTAGGTAAATTAGCAATATCAGTGTCAGTGTAGGCGTATATGCTTTTGAAATACTGAGCAATGAACTGCAGGTAGGAAAATGTTTTCAAACAGGATTAAAACCAATTTCTGCTCGATCTCTTTGAATATATGCCGCCATAAATGCTAATAGCAGAGAATCAAATGCACACTCATTATACCATTGTTTTGGATGTGTTTTAATGTATGTTAATGTTAAGTACAAAGAAAAATCTTCATTTGATCTTCAATTACTCCTCCGTCTACGTAGGTGTATGCGTGCGCTTCACCGTGTAACAGGTGTGCACCTGTTCTGCCTCCTGCATGTGTCGTCGATGCACTGTAGCATACTGTTAGCACATATGGGCTGATTAGTCGGCACGTGGATGTGCATCAATGTGTCTCTGCATGTGTGTCACTGTGTGTTTAGGAGTTAAGGGCACCACAGGACATAGACTGTCCCAAACAGGATGGGCGCGCAATGTTTTGACTTCCCCACACGCCCTTCCTGTACACAGTAGCAGCTTTTTTTTTTTTTTTTTTTTTTGCTTAAATCAGGACTGTACACACATATACACATACCCACACGTTCATGTTCAGTATGCACAGCAATATTTCTCAAATCTACTGCCCGGGTGAGGTGGGTTTGACCCATACACTGCTTACTCATGGTTACTTGTTAGTATTGTACCAATGTAAGCTTATTCCTCTGTTATGTTTACTGTACTGCAACCGTCACCCCAGATAACGGAGTCAGCTAAAACGTAAAGTGTGATATACAGCATACTGAACACACACGCATTTTGGCAGGCACACTCACACACCCAAATATTTTGAGAGCACAGCAGTTTGCATCAGTTAGGCTGGATTTATGCGCATCGGCTGTTTTTTGTCCATCATTTGGTGGAGTAGTTGAGAAGCAGCAGCGGCACCCACAACACAAACAAAAGGTCATCAATCACTGTGGCAAAACAAAAGAACATCTGTGTTCACAGGTGTGTCACCCATATTTGTGTTCACACGGCAGTATGGTCACATATGTGTTTATATGATCTGTTGGATTTGTGTGTGTGTGTGCGTGCGTATGTGTGTGTG
Source organism: Anabas testudineus (assembly GCF_900324465.2). Lineage (NCBI taxonomy): Eukaryota > Metazoa > Chordata > Actinopteri > Anabantiformes > Anabantidae > Anabas > Anabas testudineus. The sequence goes on along the minus strand of NC_046627.1, from coordinate 22,042,976 downwards.
TCACTGAGCCCGGATGACAAAGAGATTCTCATGTAGCCAGTTGACATTTTAGCTCAGCTATGACTCACAGGGATATCACACCATATCAATCACATAAACACACACACTCACACACAACCACAGACTCACACACACACACACACACACTCGCATAGTCTTTTCTTAATCCACCATTATTGTTCTTTCTCTCCCTGTCTTCCTTTCCCTTCTGTCTTTCTTTCTCTCCCTGATTCATACTCCTCCCATCCCCCTCTCATGCTCTCGCTCCCTCCCTCCGTCTATTATTCACTAATTTTCTTTCATTCTCTCCCTCTCTCTTTCTTTCTCTCCTGCAGTGTTGCCAGTTGGCAGAGTGCCAGGGAATGCTGATATCAGCTGGTAGATTGGGCCCTGCCAACATGGCGAAGAGCAAAAATGAGAAAGGAGGCAGACAGAGAAAGAAAGAGAGAGACAGAGAGAAACATACAGTGCAGTTACAAACTGGGCAGCATAAAAAAAACATTGTCAGAAGCCGTGTGAATGAAAATGATTTAATGCGATTGCCAACATGGTGTTGAAACGGGGAGGGGGGGGTAGAAAGGGTAAAGAGACAGACATGGTGGAACAGAGAATAGGAGAGAAATCAGAGTGTTGGTGTGGCAGGCTGAGGCTTAACATGAAGAGACACAACAACAGATTTAAAAATCATTTGAAAAGTCAACACAGAAAAATATACATCCCGATAGAGAGAGGGGGCTCCACAAAAAAAAAAGAAAGAAAGATAGAAAAGAGAGAGTGGCTATCTAGATGTATCTGCAGCAGTGCTAAGTCTGATGGAATTATCATATGAATATCACCATCACAATGCATTGTTCCACCGTGACGGTGGCTGTCGCCAACCACTGGCCCTGTCATGCCAATAAAGAAAATTTGGATAGATGGAAAAAGGGAGATAAGGTGCAGAAAAGGATGCAGGGAAGGAGTTTGGGGCGAATGAGAGACAGAAATCAGGTGGAGAAGGAGCGCATTAAACCCAGGTGTAAACGAACGAAGCAACACAACGAAGAACCGGTCGACTAAAACACCTCTGGACGCGGCCGAGGACACGTCCGTCCACAAACGCACGTCACTCCCAAAACAGCAAAACTCACTGAGAAACCGCTCACAAATAGATGATAATAGATATGCAAAGTGTTAACTGGCAGGTTTAAATGATGTGCATACCCTATGGAAGAAGTGATGCATGCAACAGTTTCGCAAGGGGAAGGGAAATCAAATCATAGGGATGTAATAGAAATGCAATTTTAATGCTATATGTGCAAATATGATCCAACTAAATCATTCAGTCTTGACATGAGATACATATTGATAGCAGAAGGATTTTCCTTTCCATTCCTCCTGTGCAGTGATATAACAACATTGCAGTTGACATGGTAATGACAGCCTAAAAGTATATTGTTGTTTTAAGCATTGCCATAATATCATTGTCATTACAGTAATTGCAGTATAACCGTATGGGTACTGAGATAACTGAGGTAGCAAATGACTTTACCTGGTAATAGGTTTTTATGACAGCAGTCGACCAATTTTTCTGTTCTTAGCCCCAAAATAAAAAGAGTCATGCTTAAATACTGATAACTACTCCTTCACTTGTGTCACAAGGTGACTGTAGAGAAAAGTGGGGGCTGCTGAGTCATACATCACCTCAGCTGCCAAGGGAGTAGGAGCGCAATATGTTCAAACAAGTTTATTTTTGGGGGGTTTAGAAGTCTGCGTGTAAATAGGTACAGCTTTATTGTGAAGGCAGTTTGTGCAGGTTTGTGCATGTCGGCACGCTACACATTGCAATTGTAAATGTGAGGGTGTGAGCACCTTTCACTTACTGTTTTAACAGTGCGTGGGCTGCTCGGCTTTACATTAATCATGTGAGTGTGAGGATGTTTTTCTTTTTTTTTCTTTGTGACTCTTACCCTTTACTGCCAAACAATGCCTGCTTGCAATTCCTTGTTTGCATAATTATAGTATATGTGAGCTCTTAACTGTGGGATTAGATTGTTTCATTCTAGTAGTTTTTATAGTTTAAGGACGCCTGTAGTATTTCACAAGAGAGGCTGAAAAAAAAAGAAGCATCAGTCTCTGTAGCAGAAATACATTTTTCAGCTATCCAAGCATGTTAATCATCTCATGACCTCTCCAATTTGTTCTGTGACCCCTTCGGTAGCCTGGACCACAGTTAGGGAACCACTGCCCTGCAGGAACTAAAGAGTAAAAAAAGAAAACAGTAACTACTTTTGTGTTATTTTTGCCTGTGCCTGTACGCACATCCTCCCCCATGTACCTAAAAATAGGCATCACCAAGGTCTCAGGCCTGAGCCGTAGGGTAAAGTAAAGCGTGTATCTGGAGGCATCTGTGTTTCTGTGTGAGTTCATCCTCACAAGTGCATCTTTTTTTTTTCTCCTGCTGTATTACTTGAATTCTCATGTGATGAGGCGCGCGAGGGGTGAGGTGTCCTTCGGGGATACGTGGGAGAGACATACGAGACTGACCAAAAAAAAAAAAAATCATATGAAAGAGAGGATGAGCAATTGAGAGAGGAACAGAGGGGAGTCCGCTCTCTTTGCGGTACAGTATAATTTGGACTTGTGGTTTTTATCACATGGTCACGTGGCAAACTTCCCCACAGACGGTATTCATTTCCTTTACTTCACCTTTCCCTGAACCCTCTGCTTCACTCCAACTTTGTCTGGCTCGCGCTCTGCCTCTCCCTTCATCTTCAGCTCCAGCCGTGATAAAGGGGGAACGTCTCCAACACTTACTGTAAAAATGCGACTTCCTCACACAGAACAACTTTTGTGTATCATACTGACCTGAGACTGAAAGAAATATTGTTTGGAACGACAGGCGTGCAATAGCGCTGTTGGGAAAAGTGCCCATCGAATGGCAATCAATTAAAAAGTGGATGACCTTTGTCATTGACATTTTTGTGAGTCAGATGGAAATAAAAATGTGAGGAAATGATACATTTAGTCCCAGACTATTAATCTGTCCTCAGAGCGTTCATCTTTTGCTAAAGAGGAGCCAATGGGCAAAATCTACTGAGAAAGTGACTCCTCACTGATGACTTTCCTTCTTGTATAACCTTACCCCTGCATGTCTCCTCCGCTACATGCACCTCTCCCTCTATTCTCCATCTCTTCTCAAGCTGTTGCTCCTGCTCTTTCTCAATGAATTCCTCCGCCAGCAGAGAACACGAGCAGACTCTTTCCCCGCAGTTGTGGAGCGGCGAACTGGGAGCGACGCAACGGTGCCAGATCTGAGCGAGTGAATCCGAACGCTGGAAACATCACAGCATCTCGGCAGAGAAGCGAGGCTCTCGCTCCAAGTCATGCAGGCCGCGCTGTGTCTAAACCAATGAGTGGGAAGCGCTGACTGACTTGTCTGATTCAGGATTACAAGGCTGAAGCCGTAAAGAGAAGAATTTCTTTGGAGCATGCAAATGTCATAAGCAAATCACTGGATGTGTTCTTCCTAAAAGGCTTAACTGTGCACACTGAACATCACCTGCAGGGGCTGAGAGGGAAAAAAAGCAAAGGAAGGGAGCAATCATGCATCTCACAGATGAAACAAACACTTACCTCACGTTTTCATTTCTAATCAAAAATCTCAATTCATACTAAAAGCTGTCAGTCAAATAATGATATACAGATTCAAATTGGACACCAGTGTTTCAAAGCTTTTTCTCAGTGACAGACCGTCTGCTGAAGGGTCCTTGAGGTAGACACTAACTCCCAACAAGCCCCGGAGATGCTGACCCTGGACTGTGACCCCCCTGGTGGATTATGTGAATCACATATGTCTATTACATATCATGGAAGAGCCTATAGAGTTTAGAACCTTAGAAAAATCTGATTATAATCAAAGTCAACTACTTTGCACTGAACGACCATGTCAGGAAGCAAAAGTGTAGGTAAGTAGCCTCAACAGCGAGGTAAAAAGCCTGCTGTCACAGAGAGGGACGAGACACAATAATGGCTTTAGTGTGGGGATAACGGCACACAGGCATTCCTCGAAGGCCTCGGCAGCGTTGCACTCAGTTGCTCACTTGAAGCGTTGCGTGAAGAACGATGAAAGGAAACGTGAGAAAAATCATCCAGATTCTTTTTTTTTTAATGGCTGCGTATGGTGAGCGTGAATGTTTCTTAAAGAAATGTTTCAACCTTGCCCTTTGGGCTCCCCCTGCTCAACATCTCTGGCCTGACCTGCTGTTTTAAATCAACAGCGGGCCTTCCTGTTGATGCTGTGACGTGCTTCACCAAGTCACGATCCCATATTAGTTAAACATGCACAGAGGGGTAAGCGTCTTCCTGTCCACCTCCAATGCAATAACTTGTTTGAAACTAGTCTTCAAACTCTGTGCATGTGGTGTACTATTTAAGTAAGACCCTATTGCTCTAAATACACACTAATCCCGAGCAGCCAGCAGAATTCTCTCAACAGTCTCAAAATGTCACAATGCAGTAGATTCTCCCTAACTGAGGGCAAGCAGGTGCCTCTCCCGCAGCGCACTAATGACCCAATTATATCAATCAGAAGCCTTGATTGGTGCTACACTCCTCTTCCTTTTACTCCCTCTCCCTTCATCTCTCTCTGTCTCTTTCTCTCACACATGAAATCTCTTCCCTAAGAGCCACCTGGATGGGGTGTATGTGCCCCCTCAAGTACAGTACAGTATGTTCAAAGATGGGGAGGAGGCAGCGTTGATGGTGGTGGAGGAGGAGGAGGAGGAGGAGGAGGATACTACTTGAAGAGAACAAGCAGAGAGAGAGTCTGAATGAAGCAACAACCGTTAGACCCCCTTTTTATTAAGGCTGTGGCCAGTGTTTCACCCTGATCAGTACAGTAGGCTTCAATGGGAAATCATCACGCTGTTTTGAAAACTAGACAGCCTGTGGGAGCGGGAGGGAATACTTTCCCAGCAGAAAGGCGATTTTTCAAATAGTTTTAAATGTTGTGTGACAGTTTCTTTAGTTTCTAGTACAGACTGGATGAGGACGAGGTATAGTACCTGTTATTACCATTAGTGATTTGGGAATGTCACTGTAGTTGGCAACAAGCAATAGAAAAACACTCATTTTGACAAACCTGGACTGATAGTGCTCTTATAGACCCTTTTATTTTATACATGGCAACTCAATTTTCAGATATAGTGCACTTTGCTTCATAGACTATGGGTTTAAAAAATGATAAATTAAAAAAAAGATAAAGTTCAAGGACCCTGCACGACGTCCCTGATTATAGGACAAGCCAGCAATGTCAACCTACTTCCACTATGCACACGCTCTCAAAAGTGTGACATTTTGGGTGGATATAAAAATAGGGCATTTCAGGATCCCTAAACATATTCTATTGGATATAGAAAAGGCGACGGGAGTGTCTTTGGTCAACCCAGATGACACGTCTGCGCCTTATCTCAAGAGGAATTTCCTCCTCGCCCCTATGATGTGCGTCAATAACGTGCAACCATTTTCAGTCGCTCTTTCCCCTCTTCTCTCTCGCGGCCATCTCAATTAGAGGCACATTAATGAAATAAATAACCATCAACAAACAATGCACTAATAAACACCCCCACTAAAACGAGATTAACCTTGCCCGCAGATGGTGCCCGCGCACAATCCCGCTTCCGAAAAACGCGATTAAAAATCATAAACAGTGGGATGTAGTTTGGAAAAAGTCGGGGGTGGCGTGTGTGTGTGTGTGTGTGTCATGTCAGCCTATCTATCGCTCTCTCCCCTGCTCCATTTTGTTCTTAAATTTTCTATACAAAAGATTAAGGGAGGGGAAAAGACGAGTGAGCGAGCAGGGAGAGGACGGGAGGAAGAAAAGTGCCATCATGGATTTCATCTAGAGTGCTCTGCCAATCTCCCCAAACCGACATCAGTCACACAAAAAAAGCGACATCGTGTCCAAAAACCGCACATTTCTTTTTAAGCAGGGATGAAAAACCGGTAACTTCTCTTGAAAAAAAAAAAAAAACATACGATCTGGCAACACGCGTTTTGCACACACGCAGCTCCAGCGCTGTGTGCCACACTTGATATGCTACTTTGTGAGCTTGTAGTCATCGAAGGTGATGTTAGGAGAACTAAAACGGCTTGTAGTAAACATTGTAGTAAAAGGTGGGGAAAGTAAAAGGGTTATAAAGCACCGCTGCAGCCCGCGGGTCGGAACAGTCAATGAAAGTGACGGTGCTTATCTCGACCACAGTGCGCTCCACCATGCCTAATCTGTGTCCAACAAAAGAATTAGTCAAGCTAATGGCATCTACCTCCAAATTACCCTTTTAAAATCAACTTGCTAACATGCAACAATCCACTTTTACGCCTGAACAATACGTCTGCAGCTTATCGAAATCCTCCGTTACGCACCGAGAACTTGTGCCTGTTTGTGGAAAATAAAAAAAAAATAAAAAGCTACTTTTTCTTTTTTCTTTTTCTGGTCAAACGTCGTTTTTCAGAGAGGTTACAGAGGCATAAAGAGGAGGTCGAACTGCTTCCAACGCGCGGATACTAACAAACACAACTTGGTTAAAGTTACGCGACGACAAAATAAAAAAACAACAAAATACACCTTTACCCGCTCCGAGTGACTTTTTGGTGCACTTGCAACCATTTTAAAGTCCCGTTTCATTTCGACTTGACTTAGACTTGACTGAGGTAAACGGTGCATTTCTCCGCTAATACGAGGCTCGGAGGCTGCATACATGTCGGCCACTGGCGCACATACACCGGCTTTACATACGTGCCACACACGTAAAGTGGTCCGGAGCGCACGGCTACATACAGACATACATACATGCTTCATGCCAGTCACTCACACACACACACACACACACACACACACACCTCCAAATCCAAAGTAGAAATAAAAAAGCGGAGTGGCCTGAGAAATAAAAGCCAACAACAACTATATTGGCCATTATCCCGTTGTTGCTCGTGGAGGAGAGAGAGAGAGAGAAAAGGTCGCAATAAATTCAACAATTTTTGGGGGGAATGTTTCATCCCCGGTGTTTCATGCCACCATGCAGAGAAGTGTCTATGTAAACATAGTGGTAGATAAAAAAAAAAAAAATTAACGGGATAAATGAAGATATAGGATATATGTTGAAAGTAAAGACTCAGTGTACTTACGGGAGAGGCGGCGAGGAGATTAATGACACGACACGTCATGATTACGTTTCACTTGAATTAAATACATTACGAGTTGGGAAAAAAATGGAAATCAGGGTTGTATACAAGCATACGCCGTTTCCCCCTCCCTCCTCCCTCCGTTTGGTCAACCTCTTTTCTCTCTCTCTCTCTCTCTCCCTCTCTCTCTCTCTCCTCCTCCTCCTCCTTCTCCCTTTCTTTCCTTTCTTCTTGCATTTTTCTCATTTATTCTACAGGAGTGAGTGAATAGAGAGAAGCAGAGGAGAAAGTGGGAGGGAGAGTGATGTAGGTTGGAAATGTTAATTATAATCGCAGCACAGGCACCATTTTACAACGCTGTCATCTCTTCACATTTTGGATCCTAAATATGGCATCTGGGGTGGCGGGTAGCTGACAGTTTGGAGAGACATATTTTTGGGGGGAAGAAGAAAGAAACTTTCACACTAAGTGTGTTAGAAGTGATGACAGGGGCAAAAGGGGGCAGGCTAAATGTAGTGGTGAGCCACCCCGGAAGCACATGGCCACACTGAGGATGGGAAGATACAAAGTGCACATATTTGGATGAAGGGTTCCCAACATAAGGCCTGGGGACCAATAGGGGTCCAGCAGGAGGCTTCCAGCGGGTCTCCCAGCAAAAAATAGCAACAGTGGGAAAGGCACAGTATCTGTTTGGAAATAACCAGGCAAAAATATTTACAGCTAATGAACTGAATCAAAAATAGAAGGAGTCATTTTCAATAACTGTTTTGTAACACAAATATTTCCATGCCTCATCGTTTTTGTCCTGTCAGTGATAGGAGATGGTTTGTACGGCTTTTCTAAGCAAACAAATCTACTTTTACTGAACATTAAACAACTTTTGGCTGAAGAAGCACTTCAAAACAAGCCTGAAGACACAGAACTCTGACCTATTGTTGCTTTGCAAACAAAAGCCTACTTATTCATCCAGCAGACACAGAGCATCATCTGTTCAGAATAATGTTTCTTACAGCACTGAGGGTTTCGAATGTCTGCATCACACTTGTGTAAATAGCACACTGGACCATGACAAACCAAACTTTGATGTTTCAAAATTGTCACCTTTTAAATGCTGAAGTAGCAATAAGTAAAACATTGCAGGGTTAAAAGAAGGTGGATGAAAAATGTTGGTTTATCACTGTGAGTGACTCCGTTCATGTTAGTTGTCATTAGTTTCACACCAAGTTGACACTGATAGCAACAACGGCTAATTATTGTGTCACCTCACACTGTCCTAGAGCCAAAGGCCAGCTAGCACGTGTTCCGCACCAGTGTGTGAACAAATAACTCTCCACACCAGCAGGTGGCAGTAGTTTGTATCTGTCATTTGTTAAGCACAAGACTTAGAACTGTAGCTATAGGAAACTTAAACAAAACACCATTTCCTTACCATGTTCACGCCTACCATGACGGTTTAACTTAACCAATCGAGAATATGTCTCATAAGAAGTTGCAGATCGCAGTGGTGTTGTCAGCCCTTGATCTTCTGGTTGTGGTAGAAGAAAGAAGAAATACTTCAGTTTCTCTTTGCATGCACAGATTCACTAAGTTGAACAGTCAATCAGAGTAGTCTAATCTCACGAACAGTGTTAGCAGAAAAGCCACTGACAGGGGTCTGACTAGTGCCACTGGTCAGGGCTACACTGGAAAAAAGTAGGATGACCAATGCTCAGCGACAGCCAGATATTCCCTTTCAGCCAACTCAAAGTTAAATTATGTATAATGTCCAAAAACAATGAAATATACCACACACAACTCCAGTGGGTGATGTTTCCCTAATCCAAAATGGTTGGTTGAGACAACAATCATTGCCTCAAATAGTCAGAGTTTAATATTTCATAGATCTGAAAATGGAAGTGGATAGGGTGTATTCCAACAACTGAGGACTGGACCTTGAGAAAAGGGTTGGTCACTTTACACATGAAAAGTGTTAGTCTTAATATCTTTCCCAGCATTCCCATGATGTTCATATGGGAAAGACATATACCCTTCATCTAGAAAAAGTTGGTTTAACAAGATGGCTCTTGTTTCTCTAATATTTTTCATTAGACCTTCACCACTGGCCCTTTCTTCTCCATCAGTGCCACCATTGAAAACTTTGAAGTGCTGAGTTTAACACTGCCTTTTGTACGAGTCCTTCTTGGATTTTGTTTTCTCCCTAAGCAGCTTGCATGAGTGAACCTACAGGATGAGGGCAAACGACAACAATGTGAAGCAGAGTCAAATCAAACAATACGTAGGCCAGGATGCATGAGAAGTGGAGAAGCCCACGCGCCTCTTCTCTGCTACCTCTCAGGTCTTTATCCAAGAGGGATGCTGGGTGAGATGCAGAGCTTATCAACCACAAAACTAAAGCAAAAAGCCAGTCAAATAGTCTGTTTAGTAATGACAGCAGAATTACGCACCTTTACATTTTGTTTACCTCACTTCCTCACTTTTAAATGCTTCGGTTTAATCCTTCCGACAATCTAGTATAGACAGCATTTAGCTGTAACCTCTGCCTTTGAGTATTTGCTTTCTTCCCGATATAGAAGAAATATCAGTTAATTGTAAGACTGAATGTTTTTCATCAAAAGGCCTTGGTTTTAACATTTAAATGTGATGTGTGTGCACAGCGTGTGAAGGTAAATGTTGGCTGGGAAATTCAAATGTCTTTGCTGACGCAGAACATATCTCCTGGATCAGCCATTGTAAGCCTGCTATTGTGTATCTGAGAGTGACTGACTTAGTCTGTGGCATGTGTGCAGTGCATGTTTGTCCCAGTGTGTGTGCATAGTAAATCAATGTGTGTGTGTGTGTGTGTATGTCTGTGTGTTCACATTTTGCATGTCAGCAGCTTATACACATTAGGTACACCTGTACAATCTAATGCAATCCAACACGGATCTCTGCCATGAATTCTACTTTTACAGTGTTATAATTTCTCAGTTTCCGAGTTCAAACTGTGCGAAAGGGGCTAATTCTACTGTATGTTTATTATTAAGGTCATAGTGGGTGTTGCAGTCAGACTGGAATGGATTATAATAAGAGGCGGTTATAATCTTTTGGCCACACTGAGAAGGCAGAGCTGCTGTATTGGATTGCATTCGATTGCTCAGTTGCAGCTAATAAAGAGCCAGTGAGTGCATGTGTATTCAAGTGCATATATGTATATATGTCTGACTGATGATGTATCTCTGCAACTGTATTCTCTTTTTCTGTGTGTGTGTGTGTGTGTGTGCACGTGCGTCCCGTCTGTTTGTGTTTGTGTGCATGCTCACGGTACATATGTGTATGTGTTTGCGACTGCCACAATGGCATCATCACCCGCCCCTGACGCTTTGATTGTTTTCTCTGCTGCAGCAGAAATGCACCAATTAATATGCAGAGAGTGAGTGAGACACACACACACACACACACACACAAAACACAAAAAAACAAAAAACAAAAAAAAAAAAAACAGCCATGAGGGAGGGAGATGGGGAGGGAGGTGTCATGGAGAGAGGAGTGAGGGGGGCAGAAGAGATGGCACAGAAAGAGGGAACAAATAGGGGAGATGAAATGAAAGATGAGGGAAAGTATGTGTGTGTGTGAGGGAGAGAGAGAGAAAGAGGGAGAGATGGAGTGAGATAAGGGGCGAGGGTGGAGGGGAGGGGGCGTAGATGGAGAGGATGAAATCTGATAGATGTCTGAGTAAAAACAAGGGAAGGAGAGAAAGAAAAGAGTGAGGGATGAGGTGAGGAGGAGGGGGGATCAATATGTACATATTCAGTGAGATATGGTGGGAAATCAATTGAGATGAGGGGAGGAGGAATTGATTCGGAGGGAGGAGGAGGTGGAGGTGGAGATGGGGGGGGGGGGGGGTCACAAGGAAGGAGGGAGGGAGGGGGCGATGGAAGAGGAGGAGGAGTGCAGAGGTGGAGTGATATGTGGCTACGGCTGCTGTCCTTTTTGTCGCAGTGTCAGGGTATTGATACTGTAATACACTCCCACCCCACCCCACATACACACACACACACACACACACACACACACACACACACACACCATCACCTCTCACCCCCCATCACAATGCTGCCGTGACAACGGCTGTCGCGGCGACGCCTACTGGCACAATGCAGCCACAATACTGAGGGCACTGAAGCATCACACACACACACACACACACACACACTCAGAGGAAGACAGAGAGCAGAGCAGGCCAGAGAGAAATAAAAAAGGAAGAAATGAAAGAAAAAAAAAGGGGGAGGAGAGATATAAAGAGGGAGAGGTGGAGATTAAGAGGGAGGGAGGAAGATGGATGGATAGAAAGGGAGAGAGAGAAAAAAGGATGGAGATGGAGATGAAGAGGAAAGAGGGAGGGGAAGGGTAGGGGATGTGGATTGATGGAGAGACAGGAGCAAGGGAGGGAAGGAAGGAAGGAAGGAGGGAGGTGGAGGAGAGATATGGCAGGATAATATTACATGTGTACAACGCCGGAGGGTGTGTGCCCATAGAAACATGTTTAATGGCTTTTATGATTGCAGGGAAGATTGTGTGAGGTGCGTCTTTTTGACAAAGTGATGTATGCGCTGCGTGTGTGCAAACAACAGGGTGTTTATGTGACTCCGTGTTGGAGGACAAATATCTGATGGTACTTATGTGTTTATGTTTATACGTACCTGCGTCTAGACAGTGTGTGTGTGTGTGTGTGTGTGTGTGACTACATATGTGCACAAGCAGGCGTGTTTACAGTTGGTTGGTTCACATTTTTGGATGTATTGTTGATAATCAGTTATTTGCTGTGATTTTATGTTGTTATTTCGGGGGATCTTTACATGTATATTGCTATCCTGAGAACACCATTAATCTCCTCAATGTCCCTTTTAATGATCTAAAAAAAAAAAAAAAAAAAAACACGTCTCCCTTCAGTTTATCTGAAAAAACAAAAAAAAAAAACTGTGATGCGATGATGCGTTTTCATATGAAATGTAATCGCATCTGATGGAAACAAATGCATCATGGCAAATGCTTGGTTTGCTCTCTCTTTTGTGTTGTTTTCTGTTTTATTAAATAACGTCTCCGTTATGCGCTGCGTTCCGCGTAGTTCTGGTGAAATTAAGTTGGGAAAAAACAAACTCTATTGATGAATTTGATACAATATCGTTGCACACAAATTACGCTGTCAACCTGAAATCGGTGTTCATGTTGTTTAACGGGTTTCTTTCTTTCTTTCTTTCTGTCTTTTTTTGTGACAGATTGTTCCTCTGTGCTTTCAATTTTTTGGTGTCAAAGTTGGAGTCAAAGCATAATAAAATTGAATAAAATGAAAAGCTAAACACTAGCTTTCATGACCTTCCTTCACCAAAATGTCTGCGCCGGCATATTACTATATCTCCCCTCTACATGTACTCTCATTTACAAAAGAAACGCTTGGCTGGATGCTTATAAGTCAGTTTATCCGCGTGAGATGACCAACGTTCCTCTTTTTCTTTCTTTCTCCCTTTTTTTCTTCTTGCCTCGCACTATCTCATACAGTGTGTGTGTGTGTGTGTATGATCTATAGTTCCCTGCCTCCCTCCCTCCATCACCCTCTCCCCTCCTCCCTCCCTCCCTCACCCTAACCCTTCTTAATATGATGTAAAAAGCTAATCGCATGCAAATGTCTGTTGTCCCGGTAACCAGGCCTGAAAAATCCCTTTGATGTTTCCCCCGACTCATTCTCTTCACGTTCTCTTTGTTCGCCACAGTCTCGCTGCTTTGTCAACATCCCCCCTTTTACCCCGCTCGCTCTCTCTCCTTCATCCATTCTGCAGCTCTCTCGGCCCTCTCTTAGTTCTCTCCATTAGAAAAAAAAAAAAAAAGTTCTAACTCTACTTTGTGTCTCCCTCTTTCTATAAGCCCCCCTCTCTTTTTTCCCCCTGCCTCCTCTCCCCCTCGTGCTCCTGCTCTCCCCTTGACTGTGCCTCTCTGTCTGTCTGCCCCTTCGCCCTCGCTCATTTCCCATCATTCCCACCTACTGTCTCCTGTCCTTCTCCTCTGTCGCTCCCTTTCTCTCTCGCTCAGTTTTGCCCCTTCCTGTTGCTCCCCCCGTCTCTTTGCCCACCCTTTATCTCTCATTCCTCTCTCTATGTCCCTCACATGCACAGATGGACACACACACTCATGCTCTCAAACTGCCCTCCCCTCCTTCAGAGAATTTGATCCCTGGAACTATTTGATATGGCGCTGCTCTGTAGTTATCTAATCATTCGGGGTTTTTTTTGTTTGTGAGGCCTAGTGGAAGAAGCAGCACAGCTGGCTTTCAGAGGAGAGACCCCACTCATTACAGCAAGTTTGAGGTTACAAGGTTACAGGCCTCATTTTAAGGTTAGACCTGCTACACGATTCAAGCACAACCTTCAACCCCCCTCCCCTCCCCTTCCTTCCATTAAATCCCATCTGAGAGGTCTGGAGCTTCCATCCAGTTTTAATTCAACACAGAAAAGTGAAATAAAACAATTATCAAGTAGGCATAACATGCATTTCCAACATTCCTTCCAAAAAAAAATGTAAACATCAGGCAGAGCGTGTCGCCGCAAAAGAGCAGGAGGAAGGTTTATATACATAATACTGCCCTGCAATGGCACACGGAAGTGAGGAATTCTGCATATGACGATCTATAATGCAGTAAGAATGAAAGATGGTGCTCATTACACTGCTTCCAATATAACGCAATGTACCAAACACCTAAGGGCCATGAAGTGTACGGGGCTTCTCCAAGCCAACAAATTACATATTGATTCAGAAGTGGCTCGATAGCCATTTGCAATTTTTGAATTTGGATGCAGATATGAAACGTGCTAAATCTGATAACAGCGACAAACTGCTGCTGCTGTCTGGAGACACAAGCATGACCTCGTGCTGCTGCCTTCTTTCGCTACCCGATGGTTTCATATTGTACCTTAAGTATCATACTGTTTGATACACGTGCTATCCAATCAAACCGGTGAGTGGATGCTGATTGGTTTTACCGACTGAATGCTTGCTGCCATAAAATATGAACTACATCATTGTGTGAAATATTGGAACCGTTTTGTGGCTCTATTATAACATAAATGACTAGTTCTAGATATCCTGTGCATCTGTTTGCTCACATTTCCTTTCAATGTAGCATTGAAGTGATGCATACGAGATCTCCACCAGCATTTTAAGCTCTGAGAGTTCGATGTAAACTCAGCAGTCGGTTTAAATGTGGATGTATTGCTATTAGTACTAGAGGTTAAGTTGCTGTTCTACACAAGTGGAAGCTATTTTTATCTCTTGTTCCACTGGTTTTGAGGATATGAAAGGAATGGTTCCACAATTTGGGAAATATGCTTGTTCACTTTATTGCTTAGAGTTGGATAAAAACATTGATACCACTCTCACGACTGTCTGGAGCTGGACTGCTTTGCTTGACACAAGGAATGGGAGCAGAGACAACTTTAAAGTGAATTACTGAAAGCAATAATGCACTTATAATAGTAATAATTTCAAAAGCCCAAGTTTAAGGATGACCAGCTGTAGTTAAACCTTTAGATAGAGTCTCTAAGCCAAGGCAGTGACACATTAACCTTCCTGACATATTGCAGCCCTTATTTGTTATCTTATTTCAGCTATCACTGAGATAATGACACTTAACCAGAACTCTGGCCAAGATAATCATAGCATGAAACTTTTGTACAGATTAAAAAAAACAAAAAACATTATAGAACATGAGCTTTTGTTGTCTTTGGTTTCTCTTTGCCTACAGTCTTAGTGCTAAGCCAGGCTAACTGACTGTATGTATCACACAGTGATGAAAGTGGTGTCAATCTAGTCCTTCCAACTCCTGCCAAAAAGAGTGAAAACATTTCCATTCCAAAATTTAGGTTAAAGTAATCCGCAACAACCATGACCGTGCCATGTCAAACAATCTTAATCTTGAAAAAAAAACTGAACAAAACAAAACAAAACAAACAAATTGAGAAAAAACCTGGAGGTCAGACTTGATTAAAGCGCCTCTTTAAGAACAATCAGATGTTGCTCATGAGTCCCGGCCGCAAGCACCAAACCAGTAAAACCAGAATATAGTCAATCAAACTTATCCATGTTTCTCCATTTTATGGAGAGAGCCTGCCAATCAGGAGAGCTGGCAATACAAACAACACTTCATTGTACACAGATCAACATTGCACAGACACCCAGAACATGGCATTTTAAAAGCTATAATATTAAACTCATTATCAGTACACTGAATAACATTTTAAGGCACCAAGATGTTCATGTTGCTCAACATAAGTTACACTTTAAAGAAGGCTAAATACCGTTTTGCCTTTAAATCCTTACCACTGTTAGTAGAGACAACAATACAGTTAGCTTCAACACACTGACAGTATGGATAACAATCTAATATGTAATGTACAACATTTCCGTTCATCATCAAGGCAACGCTCATTGTAGCCTGCGTGTTCAGATGTAACCTTGCCTGTCGTTGATTTAGCCATTGTACCAGGCTGTCAATTGGCCACAGTGAGTGTGTGTGAGCATGTGAAGTGAACAGTGCTCTACTGTCTCACAACAATAAGAATGACTGCATGTGTTCAGAGGCATTGTGTGTGTGTGTATGTGTGTGCGTGTGTGTGTGTGTGCATGCTCATACCACCCCTGCTTCATTTACATAGATGCAATCACACCTAGCCTCTGCCATGTGTTTCCACATAGGCAGGAGGAAAAAAAACCTACAGTACTCCATTCAGCGTTATGAAAATGATAAAGTACATGATACATTCTAAATCTGCAATCCTACGGTGGATTTACGCCCTGCATATTACTTCCTGTTTATTATCAGATGCTGGAGCATGTGATGCGTACAGTCAGCCAGCCAGGCAGTCAGTGGTTCAGACCAAGTGGTTTGGCCTAGTGGGGAGCCGTGGGGCAGACAATGGCCGCACTGTGTGGCTGAAGTGCCTTTGGTGTCAATGACTCTGCCAGCAACTGAGACTGGCAGATCCAAAATGGCGGAGCACAGAGAGCCCTGCTGGTGCTTGTCATGGTTTAAACGGGGCAGTTTTGATCCTTTTTTGGATGCAGCTTTTCTTTGGGGGATCATATCAGATCTGGGAGTTTTAAAAAGAGGGAAAGTCCTGGATAATCTGCCGGCATTTTATTTGTTTTACTGAGGTAAAGGGGGAAAGTGGAAGCGTGGAAGACGAGCAAGTATTTAGGAAAAGTTCAAATGGAATCCAAGGGTCTTTCTTTTGTCTTCTTGCTCCCTGAAATCCAGTTTGGCTCGATGAGATGTTTAAAAAAGTCCAGGTTCCAGTTTCTGATTGGAAGAAAGCAAAAGACAGTAAAATATTAACATTCCTACGCAGTGAATCTTTAACACCTTTCTAAGACTCTTAAACATTCTCCAGAATACATTGAAAAAGTAAGAACTCAGTAAAAGATGCACAATCAGAAGGTGGGTGACGCAGTGCCGCAGTGACACGAGCAGCACAAGTAAAGAGAGCAACAACAGAGAGGAAAAAAAAAGATGAAAGAAACACGCAATAAACAGTAACTTACTCTTATTGAGATGACAGTTACACAGCTGTAGAGGGAGAGTGACTCTGAGGAGGGAGGAAAAAAAACAAAAAACAGAAACAGTCACATTTTGTATTCTGCTCAAAAGTGTGCATGTGCTCCTACGCGCGCCTGTACGTGTGCACAAGCGGCAATCCTCCCTCTGTTATTGAATATGTGCATATCGCTGTCTGTATGTTTGCCCTATCTGTTTGGGCTGCATGTGTCCGTCTGTCTGTCAATCTGTTCCCAACGCAGTCTGTTTGCCAATCTGTCATATTCTGTTTGCAAGATAAGGAGATTGAGAGAATGCGTGTGTGTGTGTGTTTGTGTGTGTGCACAGAGCAAATTCATTTAGACTCCACCGTAGAGATGCTGCTTCCTTTCTGCTAAGAATATGCATGCACTCTGTCTTCACTTTACTCACATATAGAACAGATTTGGCTGTTTGAAGGACACACGCATAAATCACTCAGAATGGCTTCAATAATCTCAGACACAGGTTACATACAAATTGCTGACATTTTACTCCAAAGCAGTCGATACATGTTTTGCCAAACACGTGGGTTTTTTTTTTTATTAAATACAATGCCTATAAAAAGTATTCATTATATTGGATGTTTCATCCGTTTATTGACAATATTAATCAATCATTGTCAATAAAAGTTGGCGACTTTGACACAAAAAATGCCTCATTAATGTAAAAGTAAAAACAGTTTTCCACAAATTAATGTCAATTAATTAAAAATACGTACGGTGAAATCAGTCTTTGCATTAATATTCACCCCCTTTAAAATGACTGACCTAATCCAACAGAGGTCCAGATATTTGGTGCTAGTATTCCCACAATTAGTGAAATGGGGATTACCTGAGTGCAGTGAATGCCTCTCAAGTGATTGCAGTTTAAAGACACTTCTGTCTGGAAGGTCCAGTCACTGGTTAATCAGTATTCCTGGCTACCATTACACCATGAAGACAAAAGAACACTCCCAGCAACTCAGAGAACAGGTCATTGAAAAGCATAAGTCAGGGGATGGAAACAAAAACATCTCCAAGGCACTGAACATCAGTGAAATTCATCATCAAGAAATGATAGGAGTCTGCCTAGAACAGGCCGTCCACACAAACTGAGTGGCGTGTAAAAAGACACACTGATGACTACTCTGAGGGAGGTTCAAGCTTCAGCAACTGAGATAAGAGAGACTGTACATACAACAACTGTTGCCCGGGTTCTTCAGCAGTCAAAGCTTTATGGGAGAGTGGCAAGGAGAAAGCCACTGTTGAAGAAAACTCATGTTAAATCATGACTTAAGTTCGCCAATAGGCATGTGAAAGACTCCATGGTCAAGTGGAAGAGGGTTCTTTGGTGTGATGAGACCAAAATGGTGCTTTTTGTCCATCAGACAAGATGCTATGTTTGGTGCAGACCAAATACTGCACTTCACCATAAACACACCATCCCCACTGTGAAACATGGTGGTGGCAGCATCATGCTGCGGGGATGCTTCTTGGCAGCCAGTCTTGGAAGGCTTGTTAAAATAGATCCTATAGGCACGGTAGTACCAAGAACCAAGGAGTATTAGTAACTAAATTTGAAACAAAAGTAAATTTTGTCAGTTGTTCTATTACAGTGGCTTTGCTGTGCACAAATAACCACTACATATTTGATTTAGTAATAACAGACATAGGAGAAAAGGGGGTCGTACTGGGGAAAACAATTTAAGAATAATGTATAAAAATACTTAATACTAATATTAAATTATCATTCATCGATAGATGAATGTATCTTAGGTAGAGAGATATGTGATATGGGGGTACATTTTAACCCACCTGTGAGTAACTCGTTGATCCAGAGCTTCTCCTGGGGTCCCTCCCAGATGCAGGGGATCCCCCGTCCTTCTGACTGCCGACAGAGGACGAGTCTGAGCAACTGCTGTGGACTGAGAAGAATAGAGACAAGCAGACGGTGTGTGTGGTTACAGGTTAACACATAGCACTGCAATATAGCCAGCTATTTTTACTTAAATTATGCATTTTTGTCTTATTGCAATGTAGTGGAACAAGTTCAAATATAACTACAGTTCTGAATTCAGGCAGGATTTAAGAATTAGCATTCTGTGTATGCACTTTTATTATGTAGAATCATTGCATAATAATGTTTTCTTCAAATTAAAAATGGTGGGAGACTGGGTATAGGGGACACAAAAAGAGAGGAGTGAGAGTGAGAAGGCATTTTTCTCGTCCTGTTCAATGAATTTCTAACACAGTGTTCTGTCCCAGAGGACAATTCATGCATTGAAATCCTGAGCTGCTGCACTCAATGAGACACCTGGTGAGCAGTATGTGCATTACAGCCAGCTATGAATGGGAAATCACTTTGGTTCCCGTGCAGCTCCAGCGGGCCTGTAATCTGAGGAACTGTATTACAGATCAAGTGTTTTATTTTAATGTTTGTGTGTTAAACTTGTGGATAGACCTGTTCTCTTAAAGTGAAACTCATATCTCATGATATTATTAGATAATTTTAATGTGTGTTGTGTATTTTTTGATTCATTTTCTAAAACATATCTTTACCACAGTATGCTTGTTTGGTTCTATCTCAGTACTGAGTAGTTAGTAATTTCCCACATTTTCAGGTAAGTTCATAATTGTACTTAAGTGTATTCAATAGGGAACTGAACCTGTTGCTGATCATATCTAGCTAGAGAGCGAGCACATGTTGCTGATGGTTTAAAGAAAAAGTAAGATCATGTTGTTTTATGTTTGTTTTTTATTTATGTTTAAGTATATCTTGCTCTTTTGGGTTTTTTTTATTGACCTTGATGTCAGTGACAGTTTTTTCTTCGGATTACAGCCTGAACATAGAGAGAAAATTCATAAAAACACTTAAAACACTTAAAACATTATTAATCAATCATGGTTAATAAAAGTTGGCAACTTTGACAAAGAAATGTCAGAAAAGTACCTCATTATTGTCAAAGTGAAAACATGTTTCTACAAAGTAATATCAATTACATAAAAATATGTAAGGGGAAATCAGTGTTTGCATTAATATTCACCCCCTTTAAAATGACTGACCTATTTGGTGCTAGTAGTCCCATCCCTAACATCCCCTGGAGTTCTGTGAAATGCAATATCAACAAGAAATGGAAGGAATGTGGCACAAGTCTAAATCTGCCTAGAACAGGCCGTCCACACAAACTGAGTGACCTTGCAAGAAGGAGACTAGTGAGAGAGGCCACTAACACACCGATGAGTACTCTGAGGAAGTTACAAACTTCAGCAACTGAGATAGGAGACACTGTACATACAACAACTGTAGCCCGGGTTCTTCAGCAGTCAAAGCTTTATGGGAGAGTGGCAAGGAGAAAGCCACTGTTGAAGAAAACTCATGTTAAATCAGAAAGTGAGTTCACCAATAGGCATGTGAAAAGACTCCATGGTCAAGTGGAAGAGGGTTCTGTGGTCTGGAGACCAAAATGATACTTTCTGGATGCTATGTTTGCCGCACACCAAACACTGCACATCACTACAAAAACACCATCCCAACTGTGACACATGGTGGTGGCAGCATTATGCTGTGGGGATGCTTCATGGCAGCCGGCCCTGGAAGTCTTGTTAAGGTAGAGGGTAAGAGGAATGTAGCAAAATTTAGGACAATCCTGGACGACAATCTTATCCAGTCAGCAAGACAACTATGGTTGTCTGACCTGAAGCATAGAGCGAAAGCCACACAGAAATGGTTTACTGACAACAAGGTGAATGTTCTGGAGTAGCCGAGTCAAAGCCCAGACCCCAATCCAATAGAGAATGTGTGGATGGATTTTATAAGGACTGTTCACATCAGATCCCCACGCAACCTGACAGAGCTTGAGCAGTTTTGCAAAGAAGAATGGCATAAAATTCCAGTGTCCAGATGTGCAAGCCTAACTGAGACCTATCCTCCCAGACTCCGTGCTGTGATTGCAGCCAAAGGTGCAGCTACTAAATATTGAACTGATGAAGGTGAATATTAATGCAAACACTGATTTCACTGTACATATTTTTATTTAATTGGTATTACTTTGTGGAAATCTGTTTTCACTTTGACATTACTGAGGTATTCTTCTGAAATAGTTTTATTGACCATGATTGATTTATAATGACAATAAAAGGATGAAACATCCAAGGGGATGAATACTTTTTATAGGCTATGTAAATAGTAATCCTTACTTCTTAAAGCTGCACTTTAGATTTTTTAAATGTTAGCAATCAGTATGTATAATGAAATACATTAGCTTGCACTAACAAACTCTCAAAAAACTACCAAGCCGATCTGTAGTTCTGTAGCGTTTTAGCATCTTTTAGTTCATTGTTTTGATTTGACAATGTGCAGCCTTTCAAACGTACATTCCTGTGGTGGATGCTACAACATTACAGTGTCTGTTCAATATGGAAACAGGCCACTGCTTGCTAACACGTTGGCTGTAAGCACGTATCAAGGTGCTATTATGTTACTGTATGTGTTTACAGCTTTCTCCACTGCCCCCAACTGGCCAAAAATACCAATTAACACAGCTTTAAGGATATGATAACTTATTAACAGTAACCATTTTTGTTCTTTTTGTTACAGGGGGTTTACAGGGGAAGGTTGTGATGTGATTGCATCACAGCAGAAGTAAAATATGTTTCCACATTTTTCCACGTTTGAGCACTTTGACTGCGCTACCTATTCTGTGCAGGCATGTCACTGCTCTTCAAAATTTCTCAGTGTGAGACAAATGTCAGAAATTCATAGAACAGCCCAGGGGCAAGAGATTGAAAAAAAAAACAAATAAACAAAAGAAAAAACATGTACCACATTATTACCTTGTCACATGGGAGATACACCTAGGACCCATTTTGTTTCCTGCCTGTATTCTCATGGTAACATCACTTTCAGCCTATAAAGCATATTTGAAGAATCTAGTAATCCAACCTATTCACACTAAATTCTTTGACTTCCTAAAGACACTTTGAACTGAAAAATTCTTCAGACCCTTTGTATCTGTAAAGTGAAAAGTGGAACTGCAGCGTTTCAAATTTACCAATCAGTTGTTTTCCCAAACATCATCTTTGTGTTGTGTTTTCATAGTTATGTACCTGTAGATATCAATTCAGTTTGAGATCACAGGACACATATTAGTGGTTTCCTAAAAAACATTTTCCAAATTTCAAGTCTTGAAGATATTTTCTTTTTCTATGCAGTTCCCCTAACAGCACAGTGATTCTACTCCCTGCATCCTCTAACACATACTGTGGTACACATACATTGCCTGCTATAGTTTACCTCTATCATTCAGACTATAGATGGAGTCCAGCTCTGAGCCTGGAGTTCCTGTGGCGTCCAGCAGCAGTTTACTGGAAATTCCCATACACAGTGACTCTTTCAGACATAACTCTGGGAGAGGGGAGAGGGAGGAGCAGAGCAGAGAAATCATTTATAAACATAATTTTCACTGTGTTTTTATAGAAACCACATAGTGAAGAAAACTATGCATTAGCATTTTGCACCTGTATTTGCAAAATGCTAAAAGAAATTTGGCAGAGATGATGTTTATTGTTGGGTAAGAACAGAACCACTGAAAACCAAGTAACTGTGCCAAAAAATGTGTCTGTCCCTTTTTTTTATGCCAGCTGCAGCGCATCTTATCGAGTGCGATACTGTAATCTTATCCAACTGCAGGAAGCATTGCGAGCTTTTATGGATACATGTAGATGGACATGACATGTGATAGCCAGCAGTTCCTTGTGTTTGGAAAGCTCAGTGTAAACAGATGAACAAAAATGTAACAGCACACTGGAAGGGTGCAGATATTTTTCACGTGTCCTCCACTCATCCCAGACAGAGTATATTTACACAGA
This sequence comes from Anabas testudineus, assembly GCF_900324465.2. Lineage (NCBI taxonomy): Eukaryota > Metazoa > Chordata > Actinopteri > Anabantiformes > Anabantidae > Anabas > Anabas testudineus. Next base: position 22,020,365 of record NC_046627.1, on the reverse strand, counting down.
GACGAATCAGATTCATTTTGTCTCCTAACTTGAGTCAAGTCCTCGTTTTCTGCAACTAAACCTCTAAATAAAATAACCCCACACAATATCTTTGCTGATGTCTTCAGATGATTTCCGCCTAATGATTTTCAGGCTAATAAAATTATAAAATGAAATATCTTTTTTAGACAATTCAGTTAAAGTTACAATGTTTGCTTAGCTTGAGACTCAAAATCAATGGTTTACGGGGTCAAAGGTCACAGTTTACCTGTGTTGTTGATGGCGTGTGTCCACAGAAGATGGGCAATGTCATGAGTCCAGGCCTCCCTGTCTTCCCTGTCCTGTGCTTGCAGCGTGATGCAGTCCTTGGTTCGCGGAGCCTGACGAACCCAAAGCTCAAACTTCACTCCATCCTCTCCAACACTCTGAGTCAGACCCATCTCGCCCATCTGCAGGGGGAAGAGGATACGTCAACAAATAAACATAAAGACATAAAACCTGAGACAAAGAAATTAGTTTGCAGTGACTGGAGTGTGTGGCAGAATAGTCGATCAAAAAAGTGAAAAAGAAGAAAACCCACTTCAGCTTGAGTTTGTTGAAATGAATCAATGCAAAAAGAGTTTCTAAAACTCCTCAAACACTTAGAGGTTAGGACGGAGGGAGATAATGAAAATTGACATAAAAGATTACACAGTATATGTGTGTGAAATAGAAAGAGAGTGGCTATTTTTGTGGTTTTATACCTTGATGCTGTGTTTGTAGCTGTAGGTGGTGCGTCCCGGGCCGGGGCTCTTCTGTTTGGTGAAGATGACAGAGTGCTGATAGAGGAAAATGTTTCTCACGCCCACCCGCTTCCTCCGAGCTCCCCCGCACACTGTCAGCTCGCCCTGTCGCACCAGCTCGCCACGCTCCGCCACGGGGATCTACAATCACACGTTACACAAACACACACACACACACACATTATTAGGATGCACTTATCTTGGCCTCGGGCCCAAGCCCGCAGCTTTCGTCTGCTAAAGATACCATCTTGAAAGGGCCATTTAGCCTTGAATTGAGTTGAAATCGATCGTGTTTCTGTTGTGTGGAGTAATTTCACTTTTTGATTTGGTTCACTGATTACGCTGAAAAAAAAAAAGTAATATTTTGAAGCATTGAACAAGAGAATTTGAAATCATTTCTGATCTTTTGCAGATTTTTTCCATTGTTGAGCACAAAACACAACAAAACAAAAAAACAACAACAAATCAAAGCACTTGTGTAGCACAAAAATGAACTTTTCAGGGTCTTCGCAGGGTTTTCGACACATTTACTACCTGAAACCAGCTGTCATTTTTCTTTTTCTAAATTCTCAAATCCTTCCACCTACTCAAATTTTCAAGTTGCAAGACATTTCAACTACAAAGACTGAGACGCTTTATTCTCAGTTCAATAAAGAAAGGGACAAAGGAGTATTATTATTCAGTACTTTGCATGGTGACATATTCCCTCTTCATAAGGACGCTTCGTTCTGTCGGATCTTCGCTCTAATTGGCCAACTGACTCATGCCTTTTGTGAAAAACTGACTTTATTGTTCATGTCAATTACAGCGTTGAGATTTTTGCCAGGCTGTTGTGACTCCTACCAGAGGCACATAAAGGTTGATAAAAAGTCAAATATTATATAACGCTCCTTAAGGACTCAACACTAGACACAAACAAACAGAGCAACATAAGCAGCATCTCAACCGTAACCACTGACAATAAAATTAAAAGGACTGATCATTTACTGGCGACTGATGACACAGAACTTTATTTTTAAACCTCTAGAGATGTGTGGGTCATTGTATTAAAGGATGCTTCATGCACATTATGAACACCCACATCCACACCCTCACTCCCCCACTCATACACACACACACACACACACACCTGCACTGACAGGCGTTTTACTTGGAGAGCTGTTGCAGCGCAATTTGAAGTAGCTCAATGGGA